>NW_022196898.1:97319199-97368400 GCF_008632895.1 Mastomys coucha | reverse complement strand
TGTTTGTTTTTTGGAGGGGAAACTGGGAATGGAGAAAGTTACATGTAAATAAAGAAAATATCAAAAAACAAACAAACAAACAAACAAACAAAAACCAACAAAACAAAACAAAACAGCCAGGCAGTGGTGGCGCACGCCTTTAATCCCAGCACTTGGAAGCAGAGGCAGGCAGATTTCTGAGTTCTAGGCCAGCCTGGTCTACAAAGTGAGTTCTGTGACAGCTAAGGCTACACAGGGAAACCCTGTCTCAACCGCCCCCCCCAAAAAAAAAAACCAAACCAACCAAACAAACAAAAACAAAACAAAACAGTAGCTCTCCTATATACAAATGACAAATGGACTGAAAAAGAAATTAAAGAAACACCATCTCTCACAATAGTCACAAATAATATAAAATATGTTGGGGTAAATCTAACGAAGCAATAAGACTTGTATAATAAAAACTTCAAACATCTGAAGAAATAATTTAAAGAAACTATTAGAACTTTAAAAGATCTCCCAGGATCATGGATCAGTAGAATTAACAATGTAAAAATGGCCATAGTACAAAAAACACTCTACAGATTCAATACAATCTACATCAAAATTCCAACACAGTTTTTACAGACCTTGAAATATCAATTCTCAACTTTATATAGACAAACAACCAACCTCAGATAGCTTAAACAACCCTGAACTATGAAAGAATTGCTGAAGTTCCCACTATTTCTAATTTCAAGTTATACTACACACTGATAACAGTAAAAACATAGTATTAGGAAAACAAAGGCAC
The DNA here is from genome assembly GCF_008632895.1 of Mastomys coucha. Classification (NCBI taxonomy): domain Eukaryota; kingdom Metazoa; phylum Chordata; class Mammalia; order Rodentia; family Muridae; genus Mastomys; species Mastomys coucha. The sequence continues at coordinate 97,367,628 of NW_022196898.1, read as the reverse complement.
ATTGAGCAGTGGAACCGGATTAAAGATCCAGACATAAATATATACACAGATGGACACCTAATTTTTGATAAAGAAACCAGAAATATGCACTGGGTATCTCATGTTCAACAAATGGAGCTGGTCAAACTGAATGTCTGCATGTAGAACAATGCAAATAGATCCATATTTGTCACCCTGTGCAAAGTCCAAGTGTATCAAAGACCTTGACAACAAAACCAAATACACTGAACCCGATAGGAAAGAATATGGAGAAAAGCTGCTAATACATTGGCACAGGAGAATACTTTTTGAACAGAACACCAATAATCCAATCTCTGAGATCAACAATGAATAAACGTGATCTCATGAAACTGAAAACATGGAAAAGTAAAGGACATTGTCAATAGGACAAGGTGGCAACCTACCAAATAGAAAAAGATTTTTACCAACTCCACTGCCAATAGAGGACTAATATCCAAAATATATAAACAACCCAAGAAAATATATATTTAAAATGAATAATATAATTAAAAGTAGACTGATATACACAGAGAATTCTCCATATAGGAATCTCAAAATACTGAGAAATACTTAAAGAAATGCTCAACATCACTATCAAATGCAAATCAAAACTACTTTGAGACTCCATCTTACAGCTGTAAGAATGCCTGAGATCAATAACACAAGTGACAGCGCATGTTGGCAAAGATAAGAAAAATGGGATACTTCGCAATCACTGGTTGGAATGCAAACTTGTACAGCCACTATGGAAATCAATAAGGCTGTTACTCAAAAGACTGGGAATTGATCTACCTCAAGAGTAAGGTATATTATTACTCTTGGGCATACTCCCAAATGATGCTCCATTCTACCACAAGGATCCTTGCTCAACTGTGTTCATTGTGTTTTTATTCATAACAGCCAGAAGCTGGAAAAAGCCTATATGTCTGTCAACAGAATGATGGATAAAGAAAAAAAAATGTGGTTCATTTATATGATAGAGTACATCTTAGCTGATAAAGGAAGACATTATCAGAAAGAAAAGAAGCTGTTTATGCTCGGGGTTCTGACAACTCTCGGTGCTCTGTGAACATCTGAGTCATCAGCAGCTTCACATCCCCTGAAAAAAGGAAAAAGCAAGTTGGGAAAACACTGCTAGCCTGGTACCAGGGCTGCTGGACAAGAAACTGACCTGAGATGACCCAGCAGTCTTGGACTGCACAGGCCTCAGAGCACAAAGCATTCGTGGCATGACCATATCTGGTGCCGTAATGCATGAGCAGGGTAGAACATTATTCCATCGATCCCTCCTGAAATAACCCCAGACACTCAGAGACCCGGTTGACACTAAGAGGAGCAAGAAAGTGCAGATATATGGGAGGGAATGAGAAACAGAGGCTGTGGGAACAGTGAAGAGAGGCAGAACTGGAGATTCGAGGGTAGTGAGGAACAGTCTGATGTGAGTGGCTGGTGATGCTACCTGGGACCACTGTGGGGTCCTATCCTGCATGGCCTCCACTAGAGGCCATGTCTCAGATCCTGGCCCTGTATCAGCAAGGGTCTTTTACCACCAGAGGCCAGGCAGAAGTCCCTCATCTAGGCTGCGTACCCAGGAGCATTTTGTCTGAGGGCTGTGCATAAGTTGGCCCTACTCCTCACTTGGGCATCACAGGAGATCTGGTCCTAGAATTAGGAGGGTAGGAGAGCTGACCAAGCTCCTAACCAGCTGCAGTACCAGGGAGAGAGGCACTGTACAGTATGGGAGCTGCATTTTAGCTGGTACCATGGATATGAGTGTGGAATAGCTGGCCCTGCAACTCATTGACCCAAGTGGCATGGATGAGGGAGAGAATCTCACTTCACTTTTGCCCTTGCCATCTAAGGCTGGCTGGAGAGCTTCCCTACCCCTCACTTGCTATAAGCACTAGAGAAAGCAATACCTGTACCACTCCCGGGCAGCACAGTAGAGCTGTCCCTGAAAATGGGACAGGCCCTGTCTCTTTTCTGCTGTGCTGTGGTGCAGATGAGAGATACTCTCCTCGCCTCTCTTGTCCCTTAAGACCTATACCAGGCAGAATAGCTGGCCATGTCTCTCAGCAATAGCAACCCTGAGAGCAACTCAGAAGAGCAACCCTGCACCTCACTCTGACAGCACAGTAAAGCTGGCTTTGGTTGTGGGTGGGTGGGTTGTGGGTGAGCTAGCCTGAGGATATGAGATCAAGAGAGCTTACCAGCTCAGATACTTCTCAGGCCTCAGTACAGAGTTTGAGATCTCAGTACAGAGATTGTCCCACCCCAACATTGATTCAATCAGTGGACTTCTGGAGTGCATGAATGGACTGCTCCTACAGATCCAAAACTACAAGATCTCCATGAAACAGGGCAACAACAGGATCTCCAAGAGGAGTTCCAGTGAGGATCCAGTACTGATAGTGTAGCCGAAGCCAGAAACCTCATAGCAGACAAATGAATACTTGATTGGCAAAGAGGTGCTCATTGCAATGAATATTTTCAAGCAAAGAAGTGTGGACAGAAAAGTAAGTTGTGAGACACTCTGACACACTACAGCTCCCACAATGAGATTCTTTTCTTCTGTAGAGAGGGAAAGACTGCAAGGGTATAGGGTAGGTATGAGGGGAAGGGGATGAGTGGGATTTGGCTGCATGATGTGAAATTCACAAAGAGCTAAGAAAACTGTTTTAAATGGTATCATGAAATTTACAGGCAATTGGACAAAACTAGAAGAAAATCACCCGAAATGAGGTAACATAGACCAAGAAAGAAAAATGTGTTATGTATTCACTTGTCAGGAGATATTAGCCATTAAGTAAATGATAACCAAGCTATAATCTGTAGACCCATAGAAGTTAGGCAAAGAAGACAGATCTAGGGATGATTACGGGATCTCCCTGAGAGAAAGAAATAGAACTGAATGTAAGAGGGAATTTGGGGTGATCAGGCACAGGAATAGGGGAATCAGATAGGAAGATGAGTTGGAGGGAGACAGAATGGAGAGAGATCACTGGAATTGTATGGTGCATTTAGAAAGTGGTATGGAAACCTTGTGCAGTGGAAACTTCCTAGAATATATGAAGCTTTCCTAATGAGGACTTTAGTAATAGGGATTTCAGAGTCTCAGCTGGCCTTCTTTTGTAACCAGGTAAGGCTTCCAAAGGCAGGACTAACCTACATTCAATTAAATTGTTGCCAAGGAGGTCCATGGAAAACCTCAAATATGTCAGACGGTTGCTAAGACAAAAGGTTGTTATCCACAAGCTGACACTATGGGACTGCTTGCTGAGAAACTACCCACAACATACTGAACACGGACATTTTATATGGTCCCTACTTGGAGCCTTCTCCCATATATTCTGTTCTCTTTGGTGTAGGAAGGTACTTTGTGGGCTACTAAAAGAGAAATATGAACACAAACCCAGCCACACAACCTTCAATCTACAATTTGTCCTGCCTACTACATATGCTAAGGCAAGGATGGCAGAGATACTGTTGTAGTAGCCAGCCAATGTCTAATTTAACTTTCACCAGGAAGAACCCATACCTGACACTGCTTGCATATGCAAGAACCAGAGTCTATGCAGCCCAGAGACCTACAGTAAAACTAAGCATATGGGAAAAAAATCACTAAAATGATTTCTAATGATATTCTGCTACACTCTTAGATCAATGCCTTATCCAGTTATCATCAGAAAAGCTTCCTTCAGGAGCAGATGAGAACAGGTACAGAGAGTCACAGCACAACATTAAATGTAGAGTCTAATTGGAGGTTTCCAACAAATCCTTTCCGTCTGAGCTCAGGTAATACCAAGGAAGAAGAGGCAGGCTAGTTGTGAGAGCCAAATGAGGTAGAGGTAGAACTAGGCCCTCTGATTCACCTTAGCAAGGAGCTGTATGAGCTCCTGAAGACTGAAGCACAAGACATAGGGTCCACAGGGTTTTTGTAACCAGTCTTGTGCATACATGTTATAGCTGTTATTGCAGTATTTTTCTGGGAATCCTGATGATTCAAATAGTTGGATCTTTGACGCTTGTGTCTCTTCTTGGAATTGTTTTTTCCTATTTGACTACTGAGTCTACCTTCTATGTGATAGTTTTTCCTTCATATTATTATATTTTATTTAGTCATGTTTGGTTGTTATCTCTTAGAAGCTGTCTTAGTCAGGGTTTCTATTCCTGCACAAAACATCATGATCAAGAAGCAAGTTGGAGAGGAAAGGGTTTATTCAGCTTGCTTCCACATTGTTGTTTATCACCAAAGGAAGTCAGGACTGGAACTCAAGCAGGTCAGGAAGCAGGAGCTGATGCAGAGGCCATGGAGAGATGTTCCTTACTGGTTTGCTTCTCCTGGCTTGCTCAGCCTGCTCTCTTATAGAACCCAAGACTTCCAGCCCAGGGATGGCACTACCCACAAGGGGCCCTTCCCCCCTTGATCACTAATTGAGAAAATGCCCCACAGCTGGATCTCATGGAGGCACTTCCCCAACTGAAGCTCCCTTCTCTGTGATAACTCCAGCCTGGGTCAAGTTGGGACACAAAACCAGCCAGTACAGAAGCCTATTCTTTTTTAACAAGAGTCAGAAACAGTGTATATCAGGAGGATAAGGAGGTGGGGAGGACCTAGGAGAAGTAGAGGATCTAGTAGTAGAGGGAGGAGAAATGGCAATCAGGATATATTGTATGATAAAAGAATCAACATGGGTGCTTTTGCCTAGTCTTATTGAATCTTGTTTTGGCATGTTTGGCTGTCATCTGTTGGAGGCCTGCTGCTTTCTGAAAAGGAAAGAGTAGAGTGGGGTTGGGTAGAGTGGATCTCTGGTGAGATTGGAGATGGGAGGAGCTAGGAAGATTGGAGGGACAAGAAACTCTGGTCAAGATTATATGACAGAAGATTCTATTTTCAATTATTAAAAATCTTTCTTCAATAAAAAAGAAATTTTTGAAAAAATAAAGGAAACATTTCAAACATAGAAGTCAGAAAACATAATATATTTATGGATGACTTGATAAAAGCATATAAATTTGGTAAAATTTTTGGACATGGAAGTTAATTGGAATTACAGTCTATATGGTAAAAATAACCTTTACTGAGGGAGAAAAATTAATATTCATAACACAGGCTAATTATTGGAAGGTCAATGGCAGACTTGATTTCACACTGGAACATAAAGGCAGATTATTCAAAAATGTATTTAAGAAGTCAGAATCCATTTATTTAATAAGTTAACAGACCATCAAACACACACACACAAACACAAACACATGGTGAAAACCACATTATGGCATGCCATAATCTAACATGTCAAAACAACATATAAAAACAATAAATACAAAGTACAAGGGACATACAATCTGCAAGGTAGAAGTAAGGGGAGAAGATTTGTTATTGAAATAATGCAACAGAAAAAAGCAAACTTGAATTTTTAAATTTCAAAAGAATATATTAAGTTATATTTTATATTATGCAAATATCTTTTAAAATGAAGTAGAAACAATTTTTAATGTTTATTTATGTGTTTAAGCTCTGCATGTATATGTGCATGGACACATAATGGACCCACTGAGGCCATAAGAGGGCATTAGAACCCTCAGAACTGGAGTTACCAAGCATTTGGAGCAACCTGACAACTGTGCTGGGATCTGAATTCTAGTTCTATGACATAGTAGCACTCATAAGCAATGAGCATATGTGAGGGTAGATTATGTTTTAAGTTTAAATTATTATGCTTAAGAGATCTATAAAATAAGTTCCCTCTCCCTAGTGTGGAGGATTTCATCTAAGATCCTTCCCTTTGAGTCCTGAGAGTCTCTCACCTCCCAGGTCTCTGGTGCATTCTGGAGGGTCCCCCATCTCCTATGCTCTGAGGTTGCCTGTTTCCACTCTTTCTGCTGGTCCTCAGGGCTTCAATCCTTTTTCCTCACCCAATACCAGATTCCCCTTGCCCCCAATTCACCCATCTACTTTTGCTGCCAAGTCTTCCCCACCCTCTCCACTTGTGATTGCTTTCTTCACCCTCCCAAGTAGGACTGAGGTGTCCTCACTTGGGAACTTCAACTTGTTGACCTTTTTGAGTTCTGTGGACTGTATCTTGGATATTCTGTACTTTTTTACTTTTTTTTTTGGCTAATATCCACTTATTAATGAGTACATACCATGCACATCCTTTTGGGTCTGAGTTACCTCACTCAGGGTGATATTTTCTAGTTCCATTCATTTGCCTGAAAAACTAAGGATGTCCTCATTCTTAATAGCTGAGTAGTATTCCATTGTGTAAATGAACCACATTTTCCATATCCATTCTTCTATCATGAGACATCTGGGTTGTTTCCAGCTTCTGGATATCATAAATAAGGCTGCTATGAACATAGTGGAACATATACCCCTGTGGCATGGCAGGGCATCTTTTGAGTATATTCCCAAGAGTGGTATAGCTAGGTCTTCAGGTAGATTTATGTACAATTATCTGAGGAACCTCCAGATTGATTTCCAGAGTGGTTGTACCAGTTTGCAATCTCACCAGCAATGGAAGAGTGTTCCTCTTTCTCCACATCCTCTCCAACATATGATGTCACCCGATCAATGGTTTTGATCTTAACCATTCTGATTGGTGTAAGGTAGAATCTCAGGGTTGAAAATGCCTGTAACCTGTAAGTGTCACTTGCCCAATAACAGATAAGGTCCTGGAATGCTAGGGTGTGTTCTTTGTGTAAGATAACAACTTATGTGTTTTCTTGTCTATAACAAGGTTGATTGTACCAACCACACAGGATGTGCTTCATCACATGTAGGCTGAGGATAGTAGGCCTTCATTCCATCAGGATGTGTGTTTGCTCCCAACTGGATGAAAGCAGGAAGTACATATGCTGGTGGATTTAGCCTTCCTTTATAAGACCCTGTCTAATGTAATTTAGTTCCACTGTCTGGGAATCCTGGGTGTAGAGCTGACCTATGTCCTTCACTCTGGCCAGTATTTAATAAATCCCAGTTCAAATTTGGCTTAAAAATTGTGGTAGTGGTCCTGTTCATGCCCACTGATGTCCAATCCCACAAAATAGTGAGTGAGTGTGTGTGTGTGTGAGTGTGAGTGTGTGTATTTATGTGTGTGCATATGTGTGAACAACAAAAGCTAAATGATTCCATGAGTAGAAGATATCATGTAAACAAAGAACAGATAGAGGAAATGAATATATAAATATTATATCCACATAAAGGAAAAAACTCATTGAAAGAAAATTTGGAAATGAAACCATTTTGAGTAGGTGAAACAAAAAGTGATGAATAACTATGTGATAGCTCTTTAAAAAGCAGAAGCTAGCCATAGAGAAGCAGATTTAGAGCTTACTCTTGGGAGAAATAAGCTCAAACAACCCTATGGTAAAAGGGTTGAAAAAACTAGATAGTTCCAGTCTCACTGTAAAGAAAACTACAGATACTAGTAGATTCATTATCTAATTTCTACAAATAAATTTTAAAAATTACATAAAAAATTTATAGAATTTTTCCAGAAAACAGAAAGTGAATAATTCATTATCACAAAGTTATAATGTCCAAGAACAAAAGAATCATTAAGTATTCAAATATTATGGTATCCATTACATTGATAAATATTGAAAAAAATTGACAAGTTTTTGAAGTGGAATATTCTGGTTGTGCCATGTGGTGCAGACTCAAGTGGTGTTTTACTGCAGCAATACTTGTTAGAGGACACGTGATGCTTGGAGAAAGTATCAGCAGGATGCAGCAGACATTGACTGGGCGCTTGCATATCTAGCTGTGCAACTCTTCACTGGTCTCAAGACTTCACTGATCACTTCATTGAGAGAGGCACGACAGAGAACCCTGGCATTCTGGCTGACTCGTGCCAAGTTGATGGAGTCCTGGCAGTTTCTGCTGGATCATGTGCAGTCCTTGTTGATTTGTGTTTGGTGACACATTTGGAACTGGACTATTGATATCGTAATGAGTGGAGATTGGCATTGCCCCAAAGAACTACTTCTAAACAGGTCCACAGTCCTTTGTCCTCTTTATAGTCTTTTCTCCTCTGCCTTTATACTGTGGGCTAAAAATGGGTTGAAGCATTTAAGAACCCTTACTAAAGTATGGTTAGAAAATCTGAGCCTACAAATTTTAACATAGATTAAAATGGATATGGTATGCCTGCCAGAAATCTCAGCACTCCAGATGAGAGGCACAGAGATAACAAGTTCAAGGCTACCCTGAAATGGAGAAAAAATATCTGTTATCAAAAGCAAATGAATAAAAATCTAATACACATTATAGAAAATTCCTCTTGAAGTATGAAAAGAAGGCAACATTCAAAGCCTTTGAAAATCCTGCAATTATATCATATGTTTAATAAAAGACCAATGATTTTTCTTTAACTTAGATTATGAATAAGACAAGGATTTCTAGTATTACAAATACAGGTCATCATTATTTACCCTCTGTATATCTGAATGAAAGCAAGAAAGACATTCATGTAGATGAGAAAACAAGTAAGAAGGACTTTATTCAAAAAAATGTAGGATTGTCTACACAAAACAATTTTTAATATGCTCTTTACCAAAGGAAAAGAATCTAACAAATGAGCTTAGCAAGCTCTTGAAAAATACAAGATTATTAGAAAATATATGCTGTACATAAAGTATGTTAATGCCATTTTCATTTGTATCAAACTTGCAAATTACTTAGGCACAAATCTAATAATCGAAATGCAAGCTCTGAACACTAAATCCTGCAAAGAATTACTAAGAGAAATTATGAAAACTTAAGCAAATAGAAAGCACACCCTTTAGTTGAGCTAAAGACAACATTCTTAAGATGCCAATATTCTTAAATTTTAAAAAATGTGTCATCAATGAAAATCACAGCAGCTTTTGGGCTTGCATTGTTTTGTTTTCTTTGCTGAATTGGATATTATGCTTCGAAAGTTCTTACTGAAATTCATTCAAATGAACTTGTGTAGTTCAAACTACATTGTAAAGAGGAATACATTGGGGAGACTACCATAATCTGATTTTAAGAGTAAATATAAAGCAGAAGTAAGTATAGTAGTGGCTTATGAATAAATCACCGTTGCATAATGGATTTTCCCGAAGTAGACCTACAGGTAGATAGGAAACTGATTTTGAACACAAACCCAAAGGTGATTCACTTGAGAAAAGACTGCCTCTTTGAAAATATTCCAGTAAAAGCAAACTGTTTACATGTTTCAAAAAAGTAAGAGAAGAAATGTGACATATATCTCAAAATGGTCAACAACTTAAATGGTATTTTTCTACCTTTACTTTTAAAATCAGTTCTCAATATGTAGCCATTACTAGCAAAAAGCTTGGTATGTAGATCAGGATGGCCTTGAACTCACAGAGGCTTGCCTATCAAATGCTGAGATTAAAGGCATGTGCCACCACACCTGGTACCAATATTTGATAGCTGTTTTCAAAAGTACATTTCAGAGAAGTACATAACATTAGAATGATAAAAAGCATAAAAGCATCACCATTTCAAGCTTTGTAGTAAGAGAAATAAAAATGCATCACAGACTTATGAAAATATTAGGAAATTATATAATCAGTAAAACTCAATTTCAGAATATATAAATAGAAAATTCTCAATGCCCAGCAAATAACCTAATTAAAAATGGAAGAAGTTTTTCAGTGATACTATACCGAAGATAAATTGAGAAAGCTCATGAGAATGTGCTCATTATTACTCATCATCAGCAAATGCAAAAACCACCAGTGGGGGAGGGCACAGTAGACTCATCACAGTAGCTAACATTGAAGACCACATGAACGGTTGGCAAGGATATAAATTAACTGTAATTCTCACAATCAGACAAAAAAAATAACAGGGCACGTGCTTGGAAAGCAGTTTTGTAATTGCCTAAAACGATAGGCTCCCACATATCCAATGATCTAGACATTATACATAATAAGTGGTTATCCACAAAAAGACATGCACACAACAAAAGTTAATGTTTACAGTCTTTAATGATCTTTAAAAGTTGGAAACAATACAAGTTATCATAAAAGTGATGTGTTGACACAATATACCATTTATATTAAACAAAACACAGTGACAAAAGCAAATGATCAAATACTATTGGTTCTGATGCAGATGAGTCTCCAAGTAATGATATTAAGTGAAGAGATGCTGAGAAAAGGCTTAGTATATTGAACTTCATGTTCATAAAGTTAAAGAAAATGATTATAAATCCATTAGCTTTAAATAGATTCTTCGATGTCTAGGAAAAAAATGGAACTGGTAAGGGATAAGAACAGAGAAGCACAAACAGCATGAGGCATTAGTGCTTGATTGTGCTCATGGACACATGGATTTATGTGGAAGTCATTTCCAATTTTTTGTACGTGAATTTTTTTCAAAATCATGTATATGTCAACAAAGCTATTAAAATGAAAATGTGAGTATAAACCCATCCTTGATATGTACATATTTCTAGTTCTTTAAACAAATTTTATTCCTTCTTTTTATCCTATAAACGAAACATCAAGCCAAAGTTTTAGTTGATATAAATGTTTCCATGGATTTCTTTAGAAATGATTCATTTTCTTTTTGTTCTTGTTCACATTTATTAGCAATCAAATACAGGTCTTTGTGCATGCAAGGTAAGAGATCTACCATGGAGTTCTATTTCACTTTTCATGGAACCAAACCATGGCGCATTAATTAAGAACATTAATTACTTTAATGTTCTTAAACACATGTTCAGCTTAATAATTTTAAGTATCAATACTATGCACAATTCTGAGTTTTAAAAGGCCACCACCACCATTGTGGCAGTATATTTAGGTTTGTTTTATGTGATGATTTTCCTTTACCTTCAGTAGGATGTTAACTAGTTTTCTCACTCCCCCTCGCAGCTATGTGGGAGAACACTTCAAAAGGAGAATTCAGATCCACTTTCCTCATCCCCAGAATACTTCAATGAGACACTCTGGGTATACGTATTAAGTATCCTTAGCATGAACCCAGTGCTACCAAGTAATCTGTCTTCAGGCAGTAATATTTCTTAAATCAGTATATAAGTTTTACAATGAGGAAATTATAGCAGCTAGTCTTGGGTATGCAAAGTTATTTTATGACACAAAGTGGTATGAATTAGCAATGCTATCTTAAAACATAGTACCCTGCATAACTGAAACCTTGCAAATCTAGGCTGAATGAATGAACATCAGTATAATCACTTCTCTGAACACACACAATTTGAAGACCACAGAAAAATTAGATATTTTGAGAGATACATTGATACATTGTGTTTATTCACTTCATGATGTCATTTTGTCCCTTTCATTTCTGTAGTTTCCACTTTAAGAAGTGATAATTTAAAAAATAAATTCCTTCCTATAAATCTTCAAATAATCATTGTAAAACTCGTCATTCATTTCTTTGTGAAAATAGATTGTAGTACTTTAAATATATAAGAGAATTTAACATCATAAAACTTAACTCTGACAATTGACTAAGCAGTGTGGAAAATAAGAAATATGCCAATCTGATAGCTTTTACTTAATGGCCACTGTAGCCTCCCTTCGTCTTGGGGTCATCAGGTCTTCTTTGGGTTTCTGTCTTAGTGTGTACTCCCAGAAGCAATGGGGTGAAAATGACAGTTGGGAAAATCAATGACTTGGCTCATTTAGACTTTGGATTTTCTTATCCTCTCATGAGAGTAACAAACATTCACTTCTTGCAGGCTTCAGCGTGTGTTTCATAAGGATGCCCATACACTGCTGGCCCTTGCTTCAGAGTGTGCTTTGCAGGGATATCTTTACCCTACTGGTTCTTGCTTGAGTACTTGCACAGTTGGGTCATGCATCAGATTCTGTTTTGTAAGAGGCACTGCTGGCTCTTGCATAATGTTTGTAAGGATGCCCTTGTACTGATGGCATTTGGCTATATGAGTGTCATTTAGCTCAGGCTTATAGTGAAGGAGTTAATCATAAGAGAAATAATGGAAATTGATATGGCTTCATTACCTTCCAGAGTGTTCTATTCATTTTATATATATTCCAATTGAAAGTTCAGATACTGAATTTCAGTGCAAGGATCAGCTCAGTAGACAGGAAGACAAAAATACCTGAACAACGTCAAACCGACAATGTCAAAAAGTAGAAATGTTTGCAAAGGTGGCTTGGTTGTTATCATCAAACTCAGTGTAAGCACCTCATTGTGAAATCAGATTAGTGAAGTAATGAAATGAAATATTGACTTTATCTTCTCAGACATAAGGATCTGAAAAATTTAAACATACCAAATTAAGATTTACATAAAAGAGTAAAGCAATTTAGAGAGCATAGTACAACTCAACATTTGGACAAAAATAGAGTGTGGTACATAGAGTGATGCGGATAGATTGGGTACCACACTTCAGAAAACATCAAGCAAGGCCTGTGGACTCAGCCACTCTAGAGAAGTCAGGAGCACAGGAGCACTGCACAGAAGTGCGGAGACAGTGTTAGTGGCAGCTAGGAAAGGGTTCTTCACTGAGAGTGTCCTTTATATGTCCACTAAATGGCTGGCAGAGAGAGAGAGAGAGAGAGAGAGAGAGAGAGAGAGAGAGAGAGAGAGAGAGAGAGAGAAAAGAGTGAAGACAGCATGAACAGATATTTTAATGCATGAGAGAAAACACTCAACAAAGAGTAAGCTTAGAATATCTGACTTAAATGAAAATAGTGGATTTAGAACAGTGGATGAAGAATAAGAAAAATGTGCCACACTAATTTCTCTTCTCCTTCAAAATTAAATTGGTGTTGCTGAATCAATGAAGTAAAATGGAACGAAGCTAAGCTTAGATTTTATTGGCTTCGTTCTAACATGTAGACTTCCTTCCTACTTCCCTGGCCTCTAAGATTCTGATCTAACGTTTTTTGAGGTATTGGCTGCAACACACATTTTGTATGCACATTTTTTATTATGTGTGGAATAATTGCATATTAATTCAGAACAATCAACAGTGAGCTGGGTTCCTTCCATGCCCCAGATTGGTTCCACTCTTCCAATCCCTGACCCATTTACCCACCCTTTAACCTCCCTCTAGCTTGTATTACAGATTATCAGACTGTATAATCCAGACTTACCATCCAGTTATCATTAAATGAGATTTTATTAAATTATTGAGCTATGTTAATTACTGTATGATTACTCCCTACTTCCTTTATACTGATAAGGGTAAAACAACACTTCCTAATTTTGCCAAAGACACAGAAATAGTAAGGCCAGCCATCTCGTAGGGCACTTTGGTTTCTCTTGACATTCTTATGACATTCATATGTCTTTTGAGTCAATTTTTGATAAAAATAAATGCTGTCTTCTGACTATCTTTAAACAACTGCAGGTTTATTTGTGCCTTTGGAAATTTTAATTTTGAATGCAGTTACTCATTTGAACATGTCTCCAAATCATTTCCAACCTTAAAAGTCTATTACTGTTGGATTAATCAACTGACAGTTATATATCGTCCATGATATCAGAGGAATCTTTTCCTCCCTAGTGACACGTTTTATCCAGAAACAAAACAAGAAAAATTAAACAGGTTAGAATCGACAAATATATTGTTCCTATTGATTCTAGTCTAAAAGGGAACTACATCCCAATAAAAGAATCTTTCCAGGCCTCAATGTAACTTTTTCATGATTTTCATTTTTCCTGAGAGCTAAAAATTTGGACAGATTGATGACTCTTGGAGTGTACATAAGTTCAAGTTTGACACATCATACTTGATCAACAAAATACTCAGCAAAGATATCTTTAGTTCTCTCAGATTGTTGGCAGCTACCTGGCATTTTCAAAACCAATTTTTAATCTCAGGATGTGTCCGAGCCCCTAAAGCATCAATCACTGCCTGTCCATCCCCTTCTAGTTGTGTTCATATAAATCTGAACAATGTCTCCATCTTCTCTTTATCTCATTCAACCCCTGCCAATTGTTTGAGTTTCTGAGTTTGAGAGCTATTTTCTGAATAAAGTCAGAAGCATGACTACATTGTGTGTGATCTAGACTTTGGAACAAGGAATGAATGCCTTATGCATCTAGTCCACAGTAAAATGAACAATGGTGCTATGACTGAGATAATGTAATTCAGAGTGAAACGCAATGTATTTTTTTACATAAGAACTTTGGAAATAACGTAAATGAAGACATAATAGAATGTCACAGTATGATGGATGTCTTTTAATGTAATTAAATTTGATTTTGAAAATTTGACAAAGTGAATACTTGCTCATAATTTAGGCAGAAGTATTAAGCATTAAGTCAGACAACCTCAGATACAATTTTGGTGAAATATTTTTCTGCTCTTCACAGACCACTTATTAAGACAAATGATTCTGTCATGTCATATTTATAACAATACATGATATTTCTGATGGAAAAGAAAATAAATCCAACTGAATTTTTGCATTATCAGAAATAATGTTGTCAGTCAGTTTTAGTATGAAAATGCAAGTTAAAATATGATTAACACTATTTCATATTATGATAAAGATTTTTCAATTGCAATCTCTCATACAGTTTGTTCTTCTTTTAAACACAGTACCTTAGGATTTGTGATCTATTTACCACTTTTGATGAATAAGCCATGATTATTTAGTATCTTAATATTAGAGAACTAGTATGTTTCAGAATTATGTCCAGAAGATAGAATCATGAAAGTACTGTGGTGAACATATTTTTAAAAGTTTAACCCTTAGCATTTATCAGAAGTGCAGAAACCAGGCATGGAGATTTATTCTTTTAAATCCATCCCTGAGGGTGACAGAAGCAGATGAGTTTCCATGATTTCAAGGCCAACATTGTTTAAATGGCAAATCCCATGTCTGCCAGAGCTACATAGTGAGACCTTACCATGAACAAAGAGGTGGCCATTCCTCAGCGTCTCCCCAGCTCCCCCAAAAGAAGGTTAGTTTCCTTTAAGAACATAATCCGGCATCTGCTAGCCTTTCTATTCTCTAAATTTTGTAGCATGCAAAGAAATTACAGGACAGTTGTAATAAGAAAGTTGGCTTGCTACAGTTAGTTATTTTATTTTGAGAACAGGTTGAAAACTCTTGTATTATTGACATAATCTAGCTGACTCTAAGTAACATTTTTTTCAAAAGGATTTAAATGTATCTGTCATATGCATGCATGTGTTTCTCGACTATGTGTACTTAAGGACAGTGCATGCCTACGTTGGATGAAAATAGTAGCTCACTAACTTTTTATAGAATAAAATATGCCTGAAGGGCTAAAATCCTGTTGTTGATGTTGTCTGTTTGTCTTGAAATCAATTTCATATATGCATGCTAATTTGTCCATAAAGGCAATGAATGAATCACATCCACTGGAATACAATAAATGGAAAACAAATAGCTTTTCAAACAAGCCTGCATTATCGTGCTGCTTCCAAAACTACATTTAATTCTAAGCACTAGTGTAGGAAAGATTCTTCTCAAGATCGCAGTCGGAGATCAAAGCCAACTTAGTACATTGGTTGAGAGTGATGCCAGACACAGACAGAGTGCTCAGGAAGGAATCACTTCATAGTTCTCGTCAGCACATCTGAATAGGACCTGAGATTTTTGACTTGCTTAGATATCATGTTTGTACATATTGCCCCCATATACAATAAATAGTCTCCCTTGCCCTGTCTCCATCACAGTTTTCTGTCACCTTCCTACAGCCATTTGTGTCTTGGTTGATTTGAAGCTAACACCTGGGGCCTGGAAGGTTTGGACCATTTTAATTTACACATTTTTAGTAGTTTTTGTTGTTGTTGTTGTTGCTGTTGTTGTATCTTTTGGTGAATTCTACTATTTGTTGAGGATTTTCTTCTTTTTAAAGTTGGATCTCTATCACCATTTCTTAGAAACAAAAGCAACTTCCTCTAAATAGTTCATTTTAATCTGTCATAGGATAATTTAATTAAGAGAATATATCTCAAAACGTAATTACAAATCAAAATGACTCACTGTAATTCTTTCTAATGTGTGGGAAGATGATTCCTAAAGTTGTGCCCATAATTTCAATAGCATCAGGAGTTTAATGGAAACAGGGGTTGCTTAGCAGTAAGTGTCTTGAAAATGTTTAGGAAGATTTCTCTTGAGTCCTTAATTGCTCAATTTTAAACAGCCTTCAGCATTTAGTACAGCACTTAGACTGGGAAGTAGACCTTAGGAAATAGTTTTGCCCCAGGCTCAAAAGTACCTACAAAGTGATGTGGGCTGAATACATACATTCTCATCTCTAGGATACTGTTCCTTCCATGCTGAGAGGCCTCTCTTGATGCTGTTTAGTCATGGAAGAAGAAAACCAAAGATTTCCTCACACTAAGGCCTTGGCATTAAAGCTTAATCTGTCCACAGACAAAATGGAAAACACAAATCTGCTTTCAACATCTTTGATTATACTCCACTCCTGGCTCGAACCATTGTCATCAATGTACTAAGAAGTCTACTAGCAAACACCTCCACTCTAGGTCCTCTTGGGTCTCCTAATGTTAAGGTATTAACATTAACTCTTTCTTTGAATTAAAAAGAATTTTCAAAATTTCAGGTAGTATGCTCATAGATTAGTATATAAATTTTAAAAAATATGATATCATTTTTTGGGAAACAGAGGTCTCATGGGGTTCCAGTCAAGAGTATCTAAAACAATGTCCTGGATATACAAAAAAAAAAAAAATGAGATTACCAAAGATTAGAAGCAAGAGTAGGTTAGAGAGTCAGGAAGACTTTCAAGAAATGTTGCCCCTGAACTTATTTAGAAAGATAAATGCTTTCCAAGAAATAGAGTGGGGAGCTTTTCATACAAAGGTTGCTGGGACGTGAATAGTTGAAGAGCAGTTCCCTTAGCAGAGATGTCAAGTGCTTGCGGTTTTCAAAGGAGAAACTGGATATGGTACAAATCAAAGCAGTCTCTGAATGGACTCTCCATCACTCAGGTAGCCTGCCAAGCATTCACATTGCTTATTTTCTCTCAGATAGGAAGGATCCCTGTTGCTCACTGAAGATTGCCCAGCCTTCAGGTGAGCAGCAGTGAGAATGGTTGGACCACAGAGCATCAAGTAAAGATGAAGTAGAAATATGAGACATGGTCTCTTCACCCTTCAGTTCTATTCTGGTTTATCTTCACCATCTCTTCTGTTATCATTAACCATGGTAGTGAACTTCATATATTACCTGGAAGAGAAAACCTTAATTGAGTAATGGTCTCCATCAGGTTGACCTGTGGGCATGTCTGGAGGACATTTACTTGACTGATAATTAATGTAGGAGAGCCCAGTACACTGTGGAAGGTTCAACTCCTGGTTAGAGAACCTAGGCTCTAGAAGAAAGGTGGCTAAAAATGAACCTGAGATGATAGTGATGGACAGCATTCCTCATTATTCCTGCCTCTGCTCCTGCTTAAGTTTCTCTCCTGATGCCTTTCAATATTAGACTGTAATGTATTAAGTTGAAATAAATCCTTTATTCACAATTTTACTCATACCATTGATCATAAGAGAAAGAAAACTAGATGTCTCCCAGTAAGAAATTTTCAGATTCTGTAAACCAGCATATTCGCCTTTTAAGTGTATTAGACTCAAAACTTACACTTTCAAGGCCTTTAGCATGGGGTCATGGGGTAGAATCTGAAAACCTACTGCACAAGCCTGCTTGAACTACTCTATGTACTACTCCATAAATGGAGTGTCTTAAGCATGACAATATTATCACAGTAACAGACACTAAAATTCAGTATCAGAGGTCAGGATAAGTAGATTCTTTTGTGGGTTCTTTTTCTGGCTTCCATCAGTGAGCCATCTTGTTATGTGTTCACACGGAGCTCTGCTTAGTGGAAATATGTGGAGAAAAAAAAAACTCTTCTTTTAATTCATATAAAGCTACTGGTCATAAAAGGATCCCTCTCTTGTAGACCCACTTAACTTTAATTACCCAAGGAAAATATCCAAGCAACAACCTGCAAATTTGAAGAGGAGGCACAGTTAAGTTTATATAGTATCCTTTTCTGAGGGGAATAAGTGCAGAGATGAGATCCATCTAGCTCTGTCTCTTTCCCTTACTTAGTATAGACTGATGGCTTCCAACTATAGACAGAGGAGCCCTGTAGACATTTTGGCTCTGAATTTGTGCATGTTAGAGCTGTCTCACACTACATGGGGCATTGTATATTTTTGGTTTTGTTTGGTTGGTTGGTTTGGAATATTGTTTTATTTTTGTTATATTTTGCATTATTTTTTTGAAACAGGAACTCTAATTTGCCATGCTGGCCTAGAACTCTATGTTGCTGAATATCTGATTTCCCTGCCTCTCCCTCTTGAAGAATGGGATTGCTGTCATGCACAATGCACAAAACCAAAGGTATTTTTCAAATTATTTTTTTAACTTCATTCTGTCTCTCTTTGTGTATATCCTGTGAATGAGCATTGCATGTATGCATGCACCATGGTAGATGTATGGTCAGAAGCAAATATTGTCTATAGTCATTCTCTTCTTCATTGTTGATGACAAGTTGGTTTTGTGGTATTCCCACTATATATGCTGTTTTTTCTTGTTCCAGAAATTCTGTCACTTCTTCCTATCTCATAATAAGAGCACTGGAGTTAAGGATTATATCTTCCTTTACATTCTTTGCATCTTATAGAAATTACTTTTGTCCACTCTGTCATTTCATCAACCTGGGATTGTTTTTAATGAGTACTTTCATTCAGTAGCTAAATACTCATATTGGACAAGAGGTAGAATCTATCTACAAATGCCATGGCTACTATTAGATTTCCTTCTCTTTTACAGGAATACAACGTGTGTGGGTAGCCATAGGAATACTATCCCATAAGACTAAAAAGAGCAATGTCTGAGGCATATCACATGTTAAACTGTATTCTGACAAAGATAAATTAGTATCTCCTCTACTGGAAAGACTACACACTCTCCGGTTTCACCAGAGATGTAGTTTTTCCCCAAGGCTGAGAACTACTCTGTGTAAAGGGCGCCACGGGAACTGCTCTAAGCCTCTCTAAGAGGCAGACTACTAATCTAATGCCTCTCCTGAATTTTGCTAATGATCTCTGGGCTTATTCAGCAAGTACTGGGTTGAGAAATGAGAAAAAGTTGACCATCATCCATGAGGACATTCAGGAAGTAACAGACATTAGGAGCATGTCCTGCTACAGACATTTGTTGAGGATGTTTCTTTGAGAATATCTTCATACCCTACTCATGTTCCATTCTGAAATGCATCCTTTACACTTCTTCAGATATACACTTCCAAGCTAATGTTGTCCTTCCTCTGTCCAAAATGTCCTAATTTGTATAGTTTGATGTAATAAAAATATAACCCAAAAATGTTTAACTAAGAAAAATAAGTATCTTAGAGTCTGCATCCCCTTCATTTATAAGGATTTTAACCCTAATAATTGATGGAGGACTCTTTAGGGATTACTTACCTCTTAGTCTCCTCATGTTCTTACAGCACTATATCAAGTCCCTCTTGATATAGTGAACCTGTCAAACCCAAGTCTCAGTCTACAACCACAATAAAACTGATGACTAGCTTCCCAACAGATGAATTCAGGAGAGACATGAGCAATGGCATAATTACACTCCTTCCACCACTGCTTAGAGCTCAAGGCATCCCTTTAGTTTTGTTTAGACGATCCACTATCCTGCCCATCTTCATGGGCCCTGTCACTGGAGGCAACCATACCTGAAGCTTTAGGATTTAATATAAATACTTTTATGATAGTTGTCTATGCAATTATATTCTTTTGGAATACATGAAACAGCATGGAATGCTTTAGTATGCATCCATTTCTGGGAAAATATAAACTAGTTATCACTCATTTCAGTGAGATGTGTAAGTCAGACAGCATTGTGTATCGTATTGTTAAAGGTTTTAAACTCTATCAGAGCCTAGCAGAAACTTCAAGTTTCTACTCTCTATAGAAAACAAAAACAACAACAAAAACTCTCAATATGATAGAATCTGGAGTATTCTCTAAGATTCTCACTACATCATTGTTAACTGCAGCAAAGACTCCACATTTTCAAAAGGCAAGGTCTGTTTCAAGATGATATTCCTGGCTAAACAGACAGGTAATGGAGTGGGATGGGAATCATTTGTCCTATTTAATGTATCTCATCAACTGGTTAAATTGGTATGTGAAATTTACCTAGGACTGCAGTGTTCTTTGGTTTTGGTTTATATTGTTTGGTTTTGTTTGTTTGTTTGTGTTTTATATGCTATAATGGAGTGGTTTGAAAATGGCCCCCACAGCCACTGGCACTATTGGAAGGTATAGTCTTGTTGAAGTAGGTGTGGTCTTGTTAGAGAAAGTGTGTAATGGGGTGAGCTTTGAGGTTTTGAAAGCTCAGGCCAGGCCCACAGACACTCTTTCTTTTGTAGGCAATGAGCATCTCATTAGCACATATTTCTTCTTTCTTAAGATTTACTTCATTTACATGAGTACACTGTAGCTGTCTTCAGGCACACGAGAGAGGCACCGGATCCCATTGCAGATGGCTGTGAACCATAATGTGGTTACTGGGAACTGCATGCAGGACCTCTGGGAGAGCAGCCAGTGCTCTTAACTGTTGAGCTATCTTTCCAGCCCAGCACACATTTCTTTAAATCCAAGAAAGAGTATGACTATTTCATTATTTATTAAACATATTTATTTTCCTTATTCATTCTCAGATTGAAAAAATAGTCATCATCAGTTTGGTCTAAGGTGAGAGTATTTTCTATCCTAATCTCTACAAGTCCAAATATACAGGCTGCTTTATTTTTCAGGACATTGGGAAAATTTTATAGACAGAATTTCCAAATCTAGTGGTCTTGGTTTAAGCTATCCCCTGGACAGTAGCCTCATAAACTGCTTCAGTTTTCTTTGGAAGAAATTTACAACATGGCTCACTTGAGGTTATACTGAGCAATAATTTTCCAAAGGGACTTGTTTTTCCAATGAAAACACCTGTATTCTCTGAAATGACTCCTATCTAGAACTAATGATGAATTCATCATATATATCAATCCGGGTATAATGCTCTGTTTGGGATCAGTATCTGAAGTGTGTTATGGTAACCGCTTATTCTCATGTAACAGACAAGTACCATGTCTATTCTGTTGAACCTAGATTCTGCTCCTATGGAAACTGTGGAACCCAAATCAGGAGAGAATCTTATTAGTAGCTTCAACTTATGAAAATACAGCAACCAACTAATTTCTGAGATGTAGAGAAATATTGATGTTCCAGGTTTTTCTAGAACTGAAGTTAGAGAGTAGTAACATACAGTACATTATATTTAACATCTCCTCAGTCTTCAGATACCCTTCGGATTGAGTTTTTCCTGCACATTCCAGTAACTAACTTTCACTCACTGTATGTTTGTCTTCAGCTAACCAGTCACACATGCTACTAATGCTCACTTGTAATTTAAACCAACAGAAATCCTGGAGACTACATTTATTTCAGTATATCTAATTCGTTCTTATCTGTTGTATCGTGCTTCTTGAGCTAACACCCTTAGGACCTCTCTTATTTACGACCTCCTGACTGTTCTTTAGATAGATTGACAAGATCCTACAACTACTTAAACCAAAAGAATATTTCTCCCTTGTTGATATCTATCTGCCTCTTTCCTTTTTGGAAGTTGCTGATATCCTAATCTCTCAGTAGAACTACAGAACATTCAAATCAGTGAGGATGAGTCCAGGATAACTGAACTTTACTAAGAGACAGTTGGCAAAGATTATAAGAAAGAAAACACACTCACTGCCAGGTTTAGGTGGTATTGGAGCACAAATTTATCAATCTTCTCTGCTTCTTCTCTAGTACATTTACCCTTTGCCCAGTCCTCAATTCTCTCCTAATAAGGTCACATTAGCCAACATTTCTGTTAGCATCATAACTTTTAATTAGTTTGGAAGTTTGACTATTGCTACAGTCAAGTACTTGGATACATCCTATGGCTTCAAGATGTACTTGGGATACATCCTATGGCTTCAAGGAAAAAGAGACATATAAAATTTCCATTTGAACATTGCAAATAGGACCAAGACAATGGACATTTCAATTCTTCTGTCTCCTCTCTCAAGTCTATGGAGAAGCTATACCATGCTGCAAATGATGTAACACCTACTGTTACCATAGCTGCTAAATGCCATAGACAGTTGACTCCAAAGCCACACCTTCCATCAATACTTCCTTCCCTAGGCTCACTGCTAACTATTTATTGGAATCAAGATGCCAATACTTGCTCATTATCACTTTTCACCCTACAAATCAGATTATACATGTGCTTCTAAAATACATAAACAAGAAAAACCTCCACAATCTTGAATTTAAGTTTCTTTCTTGAGGCTACATCTGGTACCAATTATGTTTTTACTCAGAAAACAGATGGCAGAGTCTAATGGAAGCAATGTTAAAAAGCTTCATGTGGACAGTGTTTTGGCTTAGGAAAACCAACAAGGGACTGTGAAGCACCCAAGGGCTCTGAGGACATGGTAATTGAATATCATGGTTAAGTCTGAAGTGACAAGAAAAATGAGCAATTACTAGATACTTTTTCAGAGATCCATAGCTGAAAAAAAAATATTCACTAGTAAATCTACCGATGTCTCAGAGAACTAAACAAGGGTGACAAATGGTCTGATCTCATGTGCCCATGGCTCTGTGGTTGCCTCCCACTAGTGAAAAGTGGATAGATGATAGGAACAGAGCCCAGACATTCCTACTACCTTTGGATGTTTCACAATTCTCTCACTCTCCACTTTTGGTTAACAATCGTTGATCTCCCTGAGAGGGAAAAAAGGCTTTCAGCAAATAGTATTTATGTTCCTGCACACGTTATCACTCTTGGCATCTTCCTCCAAACCATAGCCCCCTTCACTTTCTCCATTTTGCAGTTTCTCTAGGTTAGTACTCATATCTAAAAATTTGGAGCTAATGAAAATGTGATGCATATGCATAGTGGCGTTCCATTCAGTGGTAAAGAAATGTAAAATTGTGAAATATTCAGATAAAGCCTGGATCTAGAAAATACACTGAGTGCTATAATCCAGCCAAGAGACACAAATGGCTCAATTTGTCCTTCTCTAAACTTGCATCTCTTTTCAGTCTCTTTTGGTTGAATTTTTCCAAGATCAATATGTTCCCCTTTACTTGTCTTTATCTTTATTCATTGTCTCATTTATTTAATTTTGTTTGATGAATTTAAATAATACACATGGATGAGTGATTGCCAATGAAATACTACCAGTGCACATTTGTTTCCTAAATTTTTACATTAATCATCTCTATTCATGACACATTCTATTTAATATTTTATGAATTCAAAGTCTTTTCATCAAATCTGGTCCACTTGTAGTCTTTTACATAAAAGTTAGTGACAACTTTCTTGTTGTTTGGGTACAAAAATAAGTTCCTTTGACTTAATTCAGGTGGAATCAATAAGGAATGGTGATATCTATCTCCATTTTCTTCTATGCTGCCTTTTAAAATCCTTTCATTTCCAAGTAGGTGATTCCTCTAGAAAAGGTACAAAATATAGAAATGTAATCTGAGAATAAAATATGATAAAAAGTATTATATAAAAATATAAATGCATTCAGCACAGTTATAGTACACATGTTTCTGTCATCAGTAGCAGAAATAAAGCCTAGCTATATGCTATTATTGGCTTGGTTTTGTTTTGTTTTTCACCTAGACTTGCTTGAAGTTCAATAAAGTTAATATCAAAATAAATAAGATAAAGTTTGAAAAAATGAAATGATATTTGGCTTTCTCTGAAAAGATTCCAGAAGTCTAGATAAATCTACAGTTTCAAAAAAACGTTAGTAAGAAGGCTTACTTACCTAAAAGACAAATACATCATTTATGTGTAATAACAATACAGTAACATATGCAAATTACAGTAGAACCTGAAGTGAAAATTTTGGTAGTGTCATCTCATGTAGACTCACACAGTATCTTGCTGAGGTAGACTCATGTCGTTTTTGCTGAGGAAAGACCTGTGGGAGGACATGTAATGTTTGGAGAGAGTATAAATAGAACTCAACAGACAGTGATGGGGTCCTTGAGCTTGCATAGCTAGCCTTACAACAATGACTTGGCCTTGAGTCTTCCTGTCTCCTCTGATCTTCATTTTGTTGAGGGAGACAAGACAGAGAACTTCTCCTTTCACCCTGGATGGTTCTGGTTACTCTCATTCTGCTGGTTCATGCCAAGGTGAAAATGTTAAAAAACAAAACAAAACAAAACAAAACAAAACAAACAGTAAAACCTGATTAAAAGTAGATTTTAAAAATCTAAGCCTGCAAGTACTAAATAAAGTATAAAAATGATTCTCACAGAAATATTCAGTACCCCTAAACTAAAATCTAGAAAGCAACAACAACACCAAAAATAACAAAGGAGATTTTAAAAAATAAACAATTTCATGTCACTGTTTCCTAAATCAATCCAGGAGATATAGTATATTTCTGATGAAATGCCAACCATTGTTTGTGTTTATATGTGTATTTCTATGTAAAGGCAAGACAGACTATAAATTCCATAAGGAAGTGAAAGCTGGTAAAAAATGGTTGGAGAAAAGTTAAAGACAGACATTGCTGATATATTTACTCCAAGCATCAACATCATCTATAAAATGTAAGGAGGTAGACAATGGCATATTGATCCATCACAGACTAGGTTGGCAATGAAACTGAATAGATCTAAAGACAAATCCTCACTGATTTAAAATGAAGGTGACATCATCTCTTTCAAAACTGAGGTGTTGAAACCTTTCTTTGATTCTGTCCACTCCTTTGTTGAAGAAAATGTGTGTATTCCTGCCTAATTTTTATTTAACCAATTAAATGTCCACTGTAGATCAGATACTAGAAGCTAAATAAATGTAAGTGTTACAAAGATAGAGAGAAATGAGCAGATAAATATTTCTCAATGAGACAAAATAAATGTTGATCACAAGGAAGAAATTTAATGAATTAGGAGATCTTAAACTCAAGTTTGGCTTACCAAAATCACATTTAAATGCAACAAAATAAGCTCATAGACTGCAAGATCTTCACTATGTATGGCTGAATATTTTCTAGTTTCCAGAATATGTAAATCATGAAATTCTTTAATAACTCATAAGTAAGGCACATTTTTAAAGGATAGATAGCACAATTGTTTAAATAGACATTTCACACAAGAAGATATTTGAGTTAAGAATTAAAATTACAGATGCTTCTCTACATGATCTCTCAGGACAATGTAAATTAAAATGAGAACAAGACCATGAAAACACACCAGAATTCATATGAATGTAATGGAAAATTTATTAACAAGGGCACACATTTCTTAAAATTTCATGAAGTACATACAAAAATATACTCTATATCAGCAATTTCCTCCTAAGCATGTGCTAAACACAATGTGTACTTGTCTACCTCACATATGAATAGATTACTCATTCCTCTGCTCACCAGCATCACAAGTGGTCATCCATACATATGCTATCATATGATGAAGCGTGCTATATCCTCACAAAAGAATGTCTGCAGGAAAGAGTAAACATAAATGGTAACCAATAACCCAGGAAGTAGTAAATATGTCTAAAAAAAGTTCAGAAAGCATAGAACACATATAAGGAGGCTTAATACATATAAAACACAAAAACTACTCAAGGTCAAGGTAGGATGCAGTATTTGCAGGTGTTGGATTAATTGGAATTTTAAAGGTGTGCCTACAACATCCAGTGGTTTATAAAACTGTTTCATTTTTAAATGTTATCTCAGAACTGTTTGAACTGGAACCTTAATTATGAAAATATATCAGTCTGTGTGCCCATTGTGTGCCATGCTTCCAAGGTAGGTGTTGGTTAAAATTTAGCAAAAAGTTTTTTTTCACTTTTGTACAAGATGGAACTGCATTGAACTTATTACAGTGAACATAATTTTCATTGAATACCATATCTAACATTCATGCTTATACCTATTTTTGTCTTTGAATAATGAAGTTTGATTTCATTAATAAACAAAATTCCAAACCAAGCTGTGGTCCATTATACTCTATGTATTATATAACATAATTGAAGCAGGACAGCTATTTAATTTCTGATATTTCCATTTTTGGAATAAAAGCCAGAAGGTTCACATTTAAATATTTCTTTATTAGAACCACCCATGGCAAGAAAGCCAGCTCAACATGTGTGCCCCAAATTAATCCCGTCGCCAGTTTTTCTGGCACAATCAGAATACAAAACCTTTATTTCATGCAAAATATTGTCTAATTTTTAAATGCTTATGAAATCATGGATATTTAAAACAAAGACTCATTTTGTAGAATACCATGAATATTTCTCTATGAAAATTTTATGCCAAATTTCTCATAACAGCTACTAAGTCTCTAAAATCATGGAAGAAAAAAATCCTATAGTCTTTGATACTCAAAAGTTATCTAAATATGTCAGCATATGCTGCACTAAGAATGTTTAGATTAGGAATTCAAAGTGGCTTGCCACTAAATATTTCAATAACTCCTATTCCTGCAAATTGTGGATATTTGTAAGGAAACTCTTGTCCTATTATACTAGGGACACTACTAAGAAGATGGCAAGAAAACACTAAGTGGCCTCCCTCAGGAATAAATGCACCTTGTTATTTCCAACTTTATAATTCTAACAAGTATTTTATATTCTTCATAGTACTTGCTTACATACATGCAATCAGTCACATACCACTGCCTGTGTTAACACATAGCATATAAAAAAATGTAATCCCTCTCCTTGTCATGTTGCCTTTTTACATGTACATCTCTAACACTGATATAACTTAAATTATGAAAATTCATTAAATTGCTATCACTGTCTTTGTTTTGTGGGTAGAAAGCTAGGGAAAGCCTACATCCACCTCAAAATGCACATAAAAATTTGTGTAATTAAATCAGTTAGCTAAATATACAGCATAGTCTAAGGATCCAGTTTGAAAGACAGTTACCCTCTGAGACTGTATTCACTTCTCTACAGGAGATGTTAAAAATCAATTTAGCCAATTAGAAGTCTTCAACAGCTAAAGTCTGGGTGTGGTAGATCATGCAGAAATATAAAAACAGGATAAATCCATCATGGATAATTCCATGTCTAATTGAAAAGGTGACTAGAACTGCTTCTTCTGTTCTATGCAAGCTAGTTTTATGTCAATCTGACACAAGCCAGAGTCATCAGAGAGGAAGAAATCTCAAACAAACAAACAAAAATGCCTCCATAAGGTCAAGATGTATGGTATTTTCTTAATTTGTGATTAATGGGAAAGGGCCCAGCACATTGTTGATGGTGCCATCCATGGGTTGGTAGTCTTGGATTCTGTAAGGAAACATGCTGAGCCTGCCATGAGAAAGAAGCCAAAGCAGGACCCCTTCATGACCTCTGTATCAGCTTCTGCCTCCAGGTTCCTACCCTGCTTGATTGACTGTCATGACTTCTTTTGTTAATGAACAGCAATGTAGAAATATAAGCTGAAGGGACTCTTCCCTCTCTAACTTGACTTTGTCATGGTGTTTCTTCCTAGCAATAGGAACACTGAGATATGTTCACATAGAAAATGACCATAGCACATGATGTCATGGAAAGCTTCACTGATTCAAGCTTTCAGGGAACAAATCCCACTATGGAAAAGGACCAAGTCACCATCCTTTGTGTCCTCAGTAGAACAAAAGCACAAAGCTGCGAGAAGCAGGGCAACAAACATGGAAAACATCTCATCATATCTAAAAGAAGAAGACAAGATAAAAGATTATGTATTTCATAAAAAAGACAGGAAAACACAATCTTTAAATGAAGAGCTGGAACTTCCCCTGTGTATAAAAGAGGTTTGTGCAGAATCCATCCTTGAAACCAGAATCAAACTACCACTGTAAGTCCTGGGTTGAACCAGAATATTAGAGCTTACCACCAGCCTAGGAAATTCCAGAGAAGGATGAAGACACAGAAGACCTTCTCTAAAGGACAGGGGCAGTGAAAATTTCATCCTTTTGATGTTGCAACAAGACATTATTATCAGTAGAGTTACCAATCATGAAATGTGCAATAAATTATAAAGTCAATCACACTGATTGTGTCTCAGTGTTTAAATAACTCTGAGATTTTGTGAAGTTGCTGTCCCAGTTCCCATCAGCAACAGGTGACTAGCAGACTGAGTTTAGGTCAGGCCTAAAAGCAAAAAGTAGAAAAATATCCACTTCTCAGTAAGTACATACCATACATGCCCTTTTGGGTTGAGTTAATCTCTTTCAGGATGTTTTCTGTTTCCACCCATCTGCCTGCAAAATTCATGATATCATTTTCTAGTAGCTGAATAGTATTACACTGTGTAAATGAACCACATTTTCTGTATCTATTCCTCAGCTGAGGGACATCTAGGTTGTTTCCAGTTTCTGGCTATTATGACTAAAACTGCTATGAATATAGTGGAGTACGTGTCCTGGTGGTATGGTGAAACATATTTTGGGTATGTGCCCAAGAGTGATATAGTTGGGTCTTCAGGTACAACAATAACCAATTTTCAGATAAAATACCAGATTAATTTCCAGAAAGTTGTACAAGTTTGCAACCCCACCAGCAATGGAGGAGTGTTCTTCTTTCGCTACATCTTCATTAGGAGGTGCTCTCATTTGAGTTTTTGATCTTAGCCATTATGATTGGTATAAGGTAGAATCTCAGGGTCATTTTTACTTGCATTTCCCTGATAACTAGGGGCTTGAACATTTCTTCAAGTGCTTCTTGGGCATTTGAGATTCCTCTGTTGAGAATTCACTGTTTAGCTCTTTACCCCATTTTTAAATTGGATTATTTGCTTTTTTTGGAATCTAACTTATTGAGTTTCTTATATAGTTTGGATATTAGCCTTCTGTAAGATGTAAGGTTAGTTAAGATCTTTTCCCAATCTGTAGGTAACTGGTTTGTCCTATTTAACTGTGTCCTTTGCCTTACAGAAGCTTTTCAGTTTCATGAGGCCCCATTTTTCAATTGTTGATCTTAGAACCTGAGCCATAAGTGCTCTATTCTGGAAATTGTCTCCTGTATAAAGTAGCTATAACGTACAGAATACCCATGATACACCCCACAGACCCAAAGTAGTTAAACTGAAATGAAGACAAAACTGAGGATTCTTGAATCACATCTAGAAGGTAGAATAAAATAGTCATGGGAGGCAGAGGGAGGAAGAGACTTTGAGCCGCCTCGGC
This sequence comes from Mastomys coucha, assembly GCF_008632895.1. Taxonomy (NCBI): domain Eukaryota; kingdom Metazoa; phylum Chordata; class Mammalia; order Rodentia; family Muridae; genus Mastomys; species Mastomys coucha. Next base: position 97,338,403 of record NW_022196898.1, on the reverse strand, counting down.
AAGCACCCTAAGACTTGATCTTCACTTCTGTACACTAGTTTTAAATAAACTGTGATTAAGCTGCTGCAGAGCTGGGCACAGTGATACAAACAATGGCAGAAGTTAGAGGTCCAGGTGGACATTTCTATCAAAGGAAGGCTGCTCACCTCACTAACAAAATAAAACATCATAATTAATATTATGTGGAAGTGTAAATAATGTTAACTACAGAAAATAGAAGCTCGTTGACAGGGTGAGAGGGAGGAAAGTTATCTATATGAACATCACATGGAAGATGGACTGGCCACACAGAGAGCAATCTCCAGAATCCACTTACAAAGACAGTGCTTGAGAATGGGGAGAGACAGTATGAGGTGGGGACTAAGAGCCAGGGACAGCATTGGAATGTAAATAAATAACTATTAGTTCCCTCCACATACAGTCCCTCCCCCATCAACCATAATACACGTACCAGCACATAGCACACAACACATACTCACAAATACAGGCTTTGGCCACAAAGGTAAAAACTACAGTAGAATTGGAACAATACCAAGGTTTTATTGTGAAATGATAAGTCAGTAGATGAAAACCATTAAACATTAAGTATGTCCCCGAAATACAATTTTTCCACATTAGGATCTATAGGGGGAATTTTATCAAACCACACAGCACACACAGTCATTCATTTATACATGCAAAACAATATTTTTAAAAGATGTAATACATGTGATAACATTGAAGTCATTTAAAAAATCCTTTAAGTTTGAAGGAATTTAAACAAAGCATATTTATAGAGTTTAATAAAATTAAACCATTTTTTTTTCACTGAAGAAATATATTTGGTAAACAGTCGCCCTCTCAGAAATTAGGCAACATATTTGAAAAAAAAAAAACATGGTTGATTCAGAACAAATTAAACCAGATGCATTTTATTGAGATATAGTTAATAAAAATATTTGGACTTTAACTGCTACTAATACACTTAAGGAAGGAATGTATTAGTTTACAGGGCACTAAAGGTGAGTTGCAAATAAATGAGATAGAAAAATGAAAAGGTAAATAAATAGAATCATAAATGTAGAAATGTAGAAATTATTAGGGGATTAAAATTGTTTCAGCAAAAGTTAAAAATGGTTGAAAAACTATTACCAGACAGATAATCAAAAAGGATGAAAAAAAAGAGGAGAGAAGAAAATTTTCCAAATTTCCAGAAGTGTGAAGGAAATATAACAATATTAGTGAAGACAATATAAAGTGATCATGCCATGGAATCTAAAATTGAAAAGGAGACTAGCATTTTATAATTTTGACCATAAAATTGGCAATTTTAAATGACATCAACAAGCTCCTTAAAAGGAACAAACCACTTTCACTTTAAAATAAACAGATAATCTGAATATTTCTGAATCTATTAAGAAAATTCTACTTGTAATAAAAAAGTTCTGAAAAAAAAAAGAAATTTCATGTCCAGGCATCTTTATAAGTTAGACTCTATGGAATATTTTATGACAAAAACATTATATATTTTATAAAAATTATTCTAGAATTTAAAGAGCTGATACATCTCAATTTATTTTATGAGTCAAGCTATATATGCCCAGGAACAACAATGACATCGGAAGAATATCCTGGAGAAAAATATGCTAAAAAGGAATAAAAATCTCTTATCTATCTTGATTGTATGGGTTAGGGAAACTTAACAAAATACTAACAAACTAAATGCAACAGAAACCAAATTATGGAAATATCATAACTATAAACAGCTCACTACAGGAATCTTATCTTTAAATGTAACAAAAATCCATATAATTCACTACATTAATAAACAAGAGAAAATACTATAAATCATTTTAATATGTGCAATAGAATGAAATCACTTGACTTCAAATTGGCTCATCACAAGTTTTGAGTAAATGAGAAAAAGAAACAGATCTCTTAGATAATGAAGGTGGTCCAAGAAGAACACTTTAATTGTGATAAGAGCTAAGACCAGAAACACACATTATGTTGATTATAAAACATTGTACATTAACTCATTGTGACGGAGACTGTATTGTGTTTGTGAAGGAAATAGTAAGTCGGAGTTTGCATATAAATTGGAAAGGATACAGTTTATGCAAAAACTTCCAAGGAACCTATAGAAACTATGCAAAAAAAAAAGTGTCATACACTGAATGCAAGTTTAGTGAAGTTTCAGCACACAAAGGGCAATGTACAAAGCCATATTTGGTCTAAAAAGAAAATCAATTAGTAATTAAAATTGATAATGTAATTTATAATGACCACTATATATATATATATATATGTATATATATATATATATATATAACTTAGTTCTTCTATATCTAATACACAGTTATCTACTCAGTGTGTACTCATTTGTCAAAATGTGTCAGGCTAATCTGAACAAAGCTATAAAATACTAAAGAAAGCCCAAAGATAAAAATAATGTGGTTTTATTTTGTTCATGGTTGCATGCTTCAGTATCTGTGAGATGTCAGTTCCAAAACTTGTATAAAGACTTGACATAATGTCAATCTGACTTTGAACAGGGCCATGTGGCATGTGTGTGTGTGTGTGTGTGTGTGTTTGTAAGTGTGTGTATGTGTGTACGTGTGTATACGTGTATGTGTGTGTATGTATGTGTGGTGTGTGTGTATATGTCTGTATTGTATGTATGTGTGTGCATGTGTGTGTGTGTGTATGTGTGTGTGGGGTGTGTGTGTATATGTGTGTATGTGTGTGTGTGTATATGTGCGTGTATGTGTTTGTGTTTGCTCTTGCATCCTAATAATTATATTTATAATACTAACCAGAAGCGTCAGAAAAGGGTCCAGTGATTCCCTAGATTCAGAGAAAGTGGAAGACAGGTATGGAGTTACATAGGGAGTTTTGGTTGGTAATAATGCTCCATTATTCTTGTTAGTGGCCAGAAAATCATGATTCTTTGCCAAAACTCGAATAATTGTATGTTAAAGATTATTTTACTGTGTGCAATTTATATTTTAACTTTTGAAAAAATGGGGAATAAGGCTTTTTGCTCATCAGGCATCTCCTTACATACCCCCCTTTAATTTAGTCTTTTTCAAAATTAGCTTACTTTAATTAAGTTTAACAATCAGGAGGTATTAAATCAAATTTAAAATATTCCTTATTCATATGCTAAGAGTTAAGCAATTAAATTCTAAGTAAAAAGCTTGTTATTTTTCCAATAAAATATGTTAGATGAAGTCAGAATGCATAAAAATAAGGTAATGCTTATTGCAGAATAGCAATTTCAAGAATATATCATGTAGCTGAAGTAGCTCACATTTCCAACCTTGCTTCCTTACCTCAGATTTGCATTCGTGTAGCTGTTTACCAGGAGCAACAGTAAAACCATTATTCTTAACTCACTAAATATAGCTTCCTATTCAGTGACATTGTGACAAGTAAAAATGCATTAAAATCCCAAGACTGCAACCTTCTGAAGCATTGCAATAGGCACACTGAAATTTTGCATAGACACGTGCATTTATCTGACTGCAATTAGGGTCATATGTACCATTCTAGATGATAAACATAAGGCTCAAAAGAATCTAGTGCTTTTGGTCTAAGAATAACTAGCATAAATAAACACTACGCTTAATTACAGAAAATTTCATAGATGATGACCATAGTTACGAAAACCTTAAGGCAGGGTATGTAGCAATAAGATACAACAGAGAAAATTTTAAACCCCTCAAAGAGGGAGAGAAAAAGTAGAAACCTTTAAATATAGGCTTTCGTTTTTACAAACGTCTGGGAACTCTAGGAAGGGGGCACACGCATCTTCTTTAATAGTCCTTTGGGAGCAAGCATGCGTACGTTAACATTACATGCATCTGCTTTTTGGTTCCTCTGCCTGGTTCATCAGTCCACAGCCTGTTCTTCTCAAGTTAGCTCTTTCCAGCAGCTATTCAAAACACTTTGGCTGCCACAAATCCAACAGATAATTGGTCTTTTGGCCTTAATTGATTTGAAATACACATCATTTAAAAATTAAAGGACAATGGCCTTAATTTTGTAATGAGAAGAAAGTAGAGGTTTTAAAGGTTGAGTTGATGGGATTTAGAGTAGACAAATGAGCTATTAACATCCTTTATGCAATCCATTAGTTGCTAATGGTTTTAGGGACATCTGTTGATGATGCTGAACTTGATCAATTTTGGGTGCAACTTTCCTGTTGGGAAATCCAACCACCCACATACTCAGAAATGTAAATGTGAATGATGCTTGTGTGTGGACCACTACACACAGCTCCTTGTTTTGCTTGTCAGCCTCTCACTCAGAAGAGCAAGGAGGGTGTCTGTGGTGTTGGTTTACAGCAAAAATCTGAACATTTGAAGTTTTAAACAAATATGAAATAATTTTGTAATATGTCTCTGTAAAAGAAGAGCTCACAGCCACATCTTGACAGTGTAGTTAGTAAGAGGGAGAATAAAAAAGTTCATTTCCCTGAACTTAGTTTAGACACATAGTTTAAAAATAGTTCTTCACATTTTTGTTTAAATAATACTCATTTTTTCTCTGAATTTCTACTCCATGATGCTAGAGAATGTATCTCATGACTTTATGACATCCATGCTGGGTGAAGGTCAAGCATTTGGATGAGGTCCAAGGCCAATATATTGAAGAATGTATAGATTTCATATTGTCTGAACCTTATGGATATTATCCCAGTGAATGCATTCTTGAAGCCTATTACCCCACTGAGTCACACAGTACTGGTGAGACTTTTCTGAAGCCTGTTAGCTCACTGTCAAGTGGCAAGGATACAATTCTCTAGTCAGCCAGACCTGATTTTGACCTTCTGTTCTGCCTTATAGTGATGAGATTTGATTAATCTGTGATTCATTATTTTCAGATGTACATTGAAAATTAAAATAATTACCAACCTGAGTAGTTTGGGCATAGAAGAAAATAAAATCTGCAAATTCAGAGCCCAATTTTGTGCATTGTAGCCAGCAGGTAGACATGTGTGTATCTTCCTCAGGTTGACTTTAGTCATACTCCTCCAGAACCTTCTGAACTTAAGCTTCTGGGTCAACTTACATGTGGCCCAGACTGCTCAGCTTTGCAGGGGTTCTTCTCGGCCACTTTAGAGAGAATCTCCACTCTTCATATCAAATTCATTGATCATCCCTCAAGTCCAAGATCTACCCACCCTGTCAGGTCTTCAGCGAGCACACTTATCTGCTCCCTGGAGTTCTTGATCTTCTGCCACCACCTCCACCCCACCAGTTTCTAAGGAATAGACCCTATTTCTATACCATGATATGTTTTTTTCTATTTGAATAATTCCTGAAGAAAATATAAGTGTTATTTTTACCTTTTATCTACAATCCATTTCTCATTCTCTTTAGGATTATCATGTTAATTTTTTCCTGTGAGATATCAACATAGATCATTGAAATCAAATTTAGTTTAAAGCACTTTGTGATTTTCAAATATTATATTGAGTAATGCAATTCATCACAAAATTTGAAAAGACACACACACACATACACACACATATATTACATATGTAAGGCTTATATAGTCAGGGCTTATTATACAATGAAACAAGTGTTCATCTCTTCTCACAAAGATTTACAAAAATGTTAAGGCATATACTAAAATATTAACACAGAGAGAGGTATATGATGTTCTATGTGAGAGCTAATACATTTTATATCATTCCAAACAGTGTCAGGGATGCAGATGAGAGGTCAGACATACAAAGTAGTACAGAAGTGTATTGAAGTACATTGATAAATTTTCTTCACTCATTTTTGTAGCTGTGAGTTGCAAAATGCAAACAAAATAAGCATCATAAAGACATAAAATGATTACCAACATGCTGAAAAAGCATCAAAGGTGTAGAGAGCCTAACAAATAAAATAATAACATAAACAATATAATAAGTTGCTAAATATGTACATTTATGTATATATTATATATAAATATTACAGTCAAGTGTAATAATCTAAGACATACTGTTGGATTTTAGGGTACCATAGAAATGATCTTTCAGGCTCAGTATCATCGACTTTACAGTGAGGACGAGATGGGATGCTTCGCAGAAGAACTGACTGTGTCTGTTCTTATATCAGGCTAAAAGCAGCACAGCAATAGGAATGAGAGGTTGGTAAGAGCTCATCTGCTCTTGAGGCTCTCAGAAACAATGCCCTTTGGGATGAGTGGGATGGAAGTAGACATTTAGAGGTATATTCACTTTCAGAAGTTCAAATCTCTTCACTTAGACTCAGGGAGCTTGCTTCTACAGAGTGTTCCCATTAGAAAGAGTAGTTGATGTCACGGGCACATAAGGGAGGTTTTAGATAGGGTAGAGCTTTCTATGAATCAATGCTATCGTAAAACAAGCTTCTTCCACAAGTACATAATTCAGTTTTGCTTGAGGTCATGTCAAGACTCCTGCTCATTTCCTGAAAGGGGTCCTAAATACGGAGAGCAACACCGTGCTTTTAAGGATTTTTTTTTCCCAACTGGGTAGATTAAAGGACCATTCAGCCAGCTCCTTAGAGAAGCTATTATGGAAATTAAAATGCCCTTTTAAAAGTCTGGTAAGTCCCTCCTGGAACCATGTTCCATCCCCTATGCCATCCTGCTCTAGGTGAAAAGGAATGTACTTGTGGATAATGGTCATTGCATGGGGAATATCCAAAGCAATGAATTGCTTTTCGAGTTGATTAAATGCTAAAATGAAGCTTTGTGATAACCATGAGAGCTGACTATTGTAAGTGTACTCCAGTGTCATGAATATTACTGCTAATACATGATAAGATTTTTAAAAGGACATAATAAAGTGTAATAAAGAATAGCTCACTTCCTTCCCTTTTGAGGTTTAGAAAGAGCCATTTAGTCTTTACATGATGGCAAGAGGGAAGTCCTTTTAAAGTGAATGACTTGGCTAGGGAGGTTGTAAAGTGAGTTTAATAGCTTAAAGGAATGGACTGTTCAACAAGATGTGATGAAGTTAAAGATATTTTAATATCAAAAACGGGGATTTAAGGAGAGCACAATTTAATATTTGTGGTCTGACAGTGACAGAAACTGTTGATGATTAATAAGAATGGCAATTACTTTTCTGTGCACATTGCTGGAAAGATTGCGATACAAGTGCCTTAGAGTGCTGACAGCATTAAATACATACACCAGTTAGAAGCATTAACAGTGAAGAGAACTACTGTACTCTGCATCGACTTTTCAAGCTGCATTATAAATAGGTTGTTCTGTAGAATGTCAAATAAATGTATTAAGTAATATTAAAAATGTAATAAAGTAAATGACTACATAAGTCAAACTATCATTGAAATTTATATATATAGTTGATTTTTTCATATATATATGTATAGTGTGTGTGTGTGTGTGCATGTGTGTGGGTGTGGGTGTAGTTGTGGGTGTTGTGGGTGTGCCTGTGTGTGTATATGTGTCTGTATGTGTGTGTCTCTGTGTGTGAATTATTGTAAATAAGGATGGAGAGATGACTTAATGGTTAAGAATGTGTACAATCCTTTTCTCCTAGGGCATCCTAATTCAATTCTCAGTGCCCACATTGGGCAGCTCACAATTGCCTGTAACTCCAGCTCCAGATGAGCAGATACCACGATCTGGCCTTGCTGAGCAGTGTACTAGCATGCAAAAGCCCACACATAGACACACTCACAGAGTCCTAACTAAAATAATAATTATTATTTTCTAAATATGCTACTATGCTATCCGTAGTGAACTATATACACTTATCTGTGGTTGTTTAAATTAGTTAAATATTTGCTGCAATGTTTGAGAGAATAACACTGATGGCTGTTATCTAAGTTTCATTAACAGACCAAACATTATGCAAATACTTCAATGGCATTAGGATTTCATTGAATCATTGACAAATGCACAATGTTTAGTGTACATGCTAGAACTAATCCACAGGCTCTTCATTCTCTGACTTAAAACTTCAAGAAATGTTTATGTGTCTACGTGTGTATAGTTATATGTGTGATATAATTTGGCTAAGCTACTTGATTTAATGTTAATAAGACACTTTTCTAAAAGACTGTAATATTTATGAATTTTATAAATCAACATCTATCTCCATTCTTTATTGCGGCATTCATAGTGCCAATAACTTTTTCTTTGTTCTTTGCTTGTATTGCTGAAAGTGACCAGAACAAAGTCCAAATATTCTACCCTCTATCCCAGTAACTTAGCTCTTAAGATAATCCTCTCAGAATTTTGAAGATAACCTAGATATAAAGATGACATACAGATAGTCACAGAAATCAGTAGCAGCAACAGCAGTTGGGATCTGGAGGGGCATAATTGGCTTCAAGTTAAAGCCTGAGTCTCCTGGTGAATGAGACTTCTCCCAACACATTCTTTCCAGGCGGCTGCTGACTCTAAACATTACCAAGGATTTAATACTAATTCTCCTTGACTGAGGTAAGTAAGATCCTCAAAACTATATCAAGTCAAGGTGTATATAAACACATGGTTATGTCACCCATGGTAAGGGCTTCAAAATGTGTTTTAGTTCTCTTATTTACAAGTAAGTGGGCAGCAACCACTTTTTAGTTAACAGCAATATTAAAAATTCAGAGCAACACACAGAAGGTTCATTTCAGTAACAGTTTTGAGAAATGAAGAGAATGTGTTGGATTTATATTTCAAAAACGTAACTAGTGATAAGTATTTTGGCTTTCATGCAATGGGAAGACTTTGCATCCAAGGGGAACGAGGGAGAACTGGGTCCCCTGAGGTATACAGAGAACAGTGGAAATGCAGGGGAACGAGGGAGAACTGGGTCCCCTGAGGTATACAGAGAACAGAGGAAATGCAAGGGGAACGAGGGAGAACTGGGTCCCCTGTGGTATACAGAGAACAGTGGAAATGCAGGGGAACGAGGGAGAACTGGGTCCTCTGAGGTATACAGAGAACAGTGGAGTGGGCCATTGGAGAAAAGCGGGGGTTGCTTCCTTTGTAACGCTTCGGATGGAAACATGGTGGTTTCTTCTATGTAAAGATCATAATAAGGCATTAATCAAACTAGAAATAGTAGAAAACCAAGATGGCGCCCAAAGACTGAACAAGTAAATACAACTCCTAGCCAGGGAGAAAATCAATAAGCCCCAAATTTCTGATTTGACCCCCATTTTTATTGATGTCATATTTTTATTGCCTTATTCCTGCACATAAATAGCTGAATGGATACATACTGAGCATAACACCAGCAGGGAAACTATCCTGTTCCTCACGATGATTCACACAGTCTTCATTCATTCTCCCCAGTTCTCCCCAGATAAACATGACAATCATATACCTTCATGGTTAAAGAACAGAATTTGCCAATTTTCTTTTTCTCCATGAGCATGAAGCAAGTTCTCATGACTTACAACTTTGAGACATACACATTGCACTCCTGAAGCCTCACACCTTTGCCTCCTGCATATTGGGACCACAGTTGTCTATGTCCACTTATTACTGAATCTTGTTTTACCTGAGCTTCTCAGTTCTTGAACCGAATGAATCTGCCTCTGATTTCATATTCTCTGGTTTGTTCCTACACAGTGGTAAAGAAGTGTCAAGTGAAGCAAGCCCTATTTAAAGTCACTGAATACCTTATCCCACCCAAAGTAAAAAATACATTCTCTTCCCTATCAAAGCAGCCATTACTGACCCCCAGTCTCCATGTACTTTATGTTCTCTTCCCATTCAAGGCAGCCATTACTGACCCAGTCTCCATGTACTTTATGTTCTCTTCCCAGTCAGGGCAGCCATTACTGACCCAGTCTCCATGGACCTTACATTGCTATTGTCTCATTTATTTTCTTCTGAATGCTGCTGCAGTAGCTGTCCTCCAGCACCTGGACACATTTAGCTAGCCTTTTCTGTAGAGACTTTTAGCCTTTAATTCTTAAGTGTAAGTTGTATTTTGGAGACTCAGAGCTGAGTTTCCAAATCCCATTATCAAAAGCATGCCTCCTGCACCTTCTGGTAGAACATCTGTCCACCAGACACTTACCCACAGGGCATGATGTTCACCAGACATCTCTCAATAGCTCATGCCTGCTACTGGTGTTCAGTTTGTATGAAGCAATGGTCAGTGCCGAGTTTGGTTTCCCAAGTCTTGGCCTTGAGGATATGTTTCTAGAACTCCAAACACTGGCCTGAGCACCAGCTGCAATTGTGCTTCCTTCTATACTGGTACGTCGTGCCTGTTTATCCCTCCTACAAGTTCTCTCTATATAATTTATCATTACACTTCTCTTGGCCTGGTAATGTTACCTCTTCTTTGCAATTTAATCTTTGCACTAATATTTTTATATTCTCTTTATTATCTTGATCTCTGTTGCTGTTGTGTCTTTTTCTTACTTTGAACTTGGCTTATTCATATCATTTGTCTAACTTTCTTCTTAAATCTCAGAGTATTGTGTGGTTTTTGCTTTTTATTTTTAAGAGTCATATAATTTCTCTGGCTTAATAGATACCTTGTTTTTTATTGCAATTTGTACAACTTTTAAGATATTAAATATTTCCTATTATTAAAATTGTATTTTGGGGCTTAGGAGATAGTTCAGTTAGTAAAACATTAGGCACATTGATGTGAAGATCTGAACTCAAATTCCTAAAAAACATGTAAAGCAGAAACACACACGTCTAATTTCAGGATTCCTAGCATGAACTGGAATCTGAGACAGGAGAGTTCCAGGAAGGTCCTGACATGGACAGCTTACTGAGTATATGCAATGGTGAGCAACAGGGAGGTCCCATTTTAAAGCAGAAGGTGGAGAACCAACATCTGATGTATCTTCTAATGTCTCAACATGTGTGACACACTAGACTTACATACTTAAACACACACACACACACATACACACACATGCACAAAACACCCACAAATAACACACACAATGGGAAAAATTGTTACAATTTCTTAGCTTGTGCTTATATATTTTAATTCGTTTTTTGGTTTTTTTTGTTTGTTGTTTGTGACTCTTGTATATCTATCTACACACAAATAAGAATTACATGCTGTTTGCTTACAGAGGCTGTCTTCTTTGGCAAATTTAAGTGTGTCATTTTCAAATCATCATTTAATTATAAATGGATTCTCTGTTTACAAATATGTGATCCTTTACCATTAAGTTGGACAATAATTAATATTATTTTAGAAAGCAAGTTCATTGCCACAGAACTGACACTGGTAAACTGAAATAAATAAATATAGACACAATTATTGTTAGACTGGGATGACTGGGGAATGGAAGCCAACTGATTCTAAACGCATTTTACTGGTCCGCATCCTCCAGAACACTTGGAATATCCACCTTGAGATTCTTTTTATCTGTTTGTCTATGGTGGTGATTTTTAAGCACACTGAACTCTGACAACTGGTGTCTTAATTTATTTAGCCCTTTGTGTAAGAGTACAGGAATAAAATTCCATTTGCTGCCTTCAATAGCCAGGGCACACTGTGAAAATCATTAACTGGCATGATTTCCAATATACTTGGAAAGTAACAATATAGTAATATTTGATTATTAAGCAATTAGCTTTTTAAGGAACTATATTTCTTCCAGAAAAGACAGAAGTAAAAAGACTAGTAGTGACTGCCCATAACTTGCTTATGCCCCAGTATTCAAGGTCATTCTTACCTGTTGTAATGTTGGTGATATCATGTCCTGATAGCCCTTGAGGGAACTTGGGGACAATATTAACATAGCTTTCTTTAGCTTGCATCCATTCTTGTAGTCATTCAGGTGTTCCCTGTAGATGTAGACAGATGGATTTTTCCAGGCATATGATTATGTCTTTGTTCTTTGTGTTTGGTTTTGGAGAGTCACACTTAACATGAGTAAATGTTCAATGTAAAATCTTACATAATGAATGAATCTTTTTACTAGAAAAGAAATGTTTTTCCTCATACCTTGTCAAGAATTCTAATATGATTGGGAGAGGATATATACATTTTACTTCTTTCTTGAATGTAAAATCTTTTTAATATGTACTTTCAAATTGATATGCCTGTGGTTTTATATAATGCCAAAGCAGCTGGAATAATTACTTCTGTTGAAATTACAATGAAGTTTTAAATGGCAGCGTGGAAACTCAAGGTAATCTGCCTGTAAATCTCATGGTGGACAATGCTTGCAGTAATTTATGTCACACAGCATCTATGGATGTTCATTTATGGCCAGAACATGTATTTCTTTCTTATGCTGTTGAGCTAAGTAGCTAAGTGCAAGTCTTAGATGCAGGTACCAGGTTGTCTCTCTTTATGTTCCAGTATGTAAGTCTAGACAATAGTCCAGAGGTAAATATGAAACTTTTGTCCAGATATGAAGCAAACAGCGGAGAGCCTTGAACTGAACCCCATCTTCTAGCCAAGTGTTGGGGTAAGCGTTGTTTATCTCAGCCCAAGCACTGTCATTCCCCAGATTTGTGCCTATATGGTTTTTCCAGACGAGAAAGTTGGGTTTCAGGGTCACTTTCCATGAAGCATGTGTGGCTGTAGGTATTTGATACGGTTTCTGTAAGATTAAGGAAAGCCAGATGTAGTACTCCATGTTTATACTGCCAGCACTAACAAGCTGAAGCAGGAGGATTGCCATGAGTTCAAGGCCAATCTGAAGTACAGAGTGAGCCTACAGCCAGGGTAGGATGCTTGCTATAGGAGACCTTGTCATAAAAATCCTCCGTCCTCTTAGAGTTCTAAAATTCTATGGAAAACTTTTATAATTTATGTCCATGTTTCCAACAAGAAAAAATAATCTAGGTTTGTCCTGGCCTTTGCTATTCTATATATGTGCCCTACCCTTTTGTGAGCTAACAGAGTGATCAGTCACACACTTGGATTGGAAAAGAGACGTAGAGTAGCCAAATACACAGAGCATGGCCTCTCCATCTTTATTTATCCAGATTCTAATCTTTGGTGAGTTTCTTTATTTTATTTTTTTTCCTTCACAAAACCTTTCCAGACATATTCTTTCTTTAAAACTCACTCTGAAAAGTAAACACTGTCCTGGTCTGGCCTTCCTTTAATCTCAGCTGCTTTGTCTATGTGTCCTATGAGTCAATTGTACTTCTCAAAGTACACTATCAAGTTTTAATATCCTATTTGATTCATTCAACTCCTTCCACTACACTAACACAGTTCTAAACATAAGACAGGCAGTTCATAGACATGGTGAACATCCTACAATGTGCCTACAAATCCTCTTTTATGACTCTTACTTTGTAACAGTACTTAAAGCCTTCACTAATTTGCTGTGTAACAAAGCTTAGGCAACATAATTTTCATTCAATTTCTTAATAAATATCTATGAGCGTAAAATTTTCTCCTTAGAATTTATGTGAACTGCTTACAGCTTCAATGAAAGTCTGTTGACAGAAGTCAAGGAACGTGGTAGAAAATATCCTTGCATTTGGCCCTAAACTCTGAAGAGCAGTGGCCTCTGAAATTGCATTGAGTTTTTAAAAGATATTGTCTGGTCTAATACCCAAGTCTGCTCTTTTTTATTATATATTATGTAGGTGTTCTAAATCTTTGATTGTATTTCAGAAAATCATGGCACTTTTCAATTCTACTTGTAGTTATTTATATTTCAACACATCATCCTAATGTAAAGAGAATTCAGTGCAGTCTACAAAGTAAAAAAGTGTACTTGGGCATTTGTCAATGTCTTTGCAATCAAACAAATCAGTGAAAAGGGCTGAAAGCAAGGATGTATTAAAGCTAGAGGGAACTAAGATAGGAAAACCCAAACTTTTGACTTTCTGTCCCAGAAACTGTATGCCTCTAGTGAACTTCACATGGAATACAGTGAGCTTTGGAGTCATGAATACCAGAGTTTATAAAAATCACTTTAACTGTGGACTACCTTCTTAGATTAACTTGAAATTCTCTTGTACTATCAGACTCTTTTGTTATTTTTACTTTAAATGAAAGGTATGTTCAGAATACTATGTGGAGCCAAGACATTTAAAAATTTCCCTGCAGCACAGTCTTTGGCCATTATGTGCCACCTACTGATGTGAAAACCTTTGCATGTAACTTGCCTTTTTCCTTATTTTTAGGATTTTCTTAATTTTTAAGTTGATTTTAGGAAAATTTAGCACTTTGTTTTGATTTTTTTTACTTCATTCAGGGTTTCTCAGACCTTATTTATGAAAATATAACTCTGTGTCCTTTTACTTATTACTTTATGAGAAAAAAAATTCACTATCCTGACCTATTTGGGGCTACTAAGTCCTGGATGAATCAATGGGAAATGAGGTGGAAGACGGTCTTACGTCCAGGTGAGCTCATGAGCAGGAGGTGTACACTACCGTTGACCAGGTAGCCCGCTGTAGATTCAGATGATCTTCATCTGATTGTGAGAGGTAAAAGGAGCTGTGCTTGCAGCCACATAGCCTAATGCACTTACTGAAATCTAGAGATGCCACAGATAGAATAAAATGTACAGGAGAGGAAGGAACTTGTACAAAAATAATGTACGAGAGGCTGATCCTCTTCAGGAGGTTTTGATATATCAATTCAAAACCCTTTGTCAAGGAGTTCTCCCAATTCAAAGTGATTTGAACAAGGCAAATGAACAGGACCTTTAGGATCTTGGAGGAAGACAGATGTATCTTCCTTGACTTTCTCCTGAGTCCATCAGGAATTGGGCTATAAACCAACTTGCTGTTACAGTGTTCAAACAGCTGCCCCTTCTTCCTGTGACATTTAACTCCATTTTATTTAAAACCAGAGAGGGATATTTCCACCCAGAAAGAAGCCGGAAGTAACCTATAAATTGTACCAATCTACAGAAAATTTTTTTTCATCGTAAAAATTCGCTCAAGTTTAAATCATTGTGATCTAAATATGTCTACCCTGGGTTGACAAAAATATCCAGCAAACTTAATACGTGACTTAATCTTTCTCTGCCTTTGGGCTGTTCATGCTGGAGTCATCAAGAGTGAGACTTAATGGAAATCCACCATTAATTGGACTGAAAAAAAAGTTGGAAATTATTTGTATAAAAACCACCATATGCCGGAAGTAGAAAATAGAAGTCTAATGTTTTCTATTTTTATTTTTAATAGATGTGGAGGTCATATTTCATCACAAAATATCTAAAGGAAAATGAACAAGTCAATTTTCAAATTCCAAGTCCAGCGTTCTCTCAGGTCAAATGAAATCAATGTAGGTGATTTTTAGTCTGAGACAAAACAAAGGCTTGTAAGCAGATCTAAGACTCTTGAGCAGCATTGCTTAGCCTGATCCAGTCATTAAATACTTGCATTTCTTCATAAATCTTAAGGACATCAACTGTCAAGCTGTCTGGGCTAGGCACAGGGTATTCAGTTTCTGCTCTCTGTAATAGCGCAGAAAGGAAGGTATGAACTATAAGAATTGTTAAAGCAACAAAACCACCTCTGTGTGCTTTCTTTTGAGAGGAAAGGTAATTTGTTAAGAAACCTCCTTGACAGGATGATGGAGCATACTTCTTCTCTTTTTTCCCCCACCACGAAGAGCCCTGAGAATCAAAGGCAGCTAGGCTTGCTGTAGTGCATTGACTGACAATTAGATTTTAAAACCCCAGGAAATAGGATCTCATAATGCTACCTAATGGGATTCTGAAATAAAGTCGACTGCTCTCAGGTAGCGTCAGGTAGCAAAATTAAAAGAAAAGCACAGAAACTCAATTATTACTGGAACTGGCTCGTTAAGTCAGCTGCTGTCACAACTAGAAGCCGCTTTAACTCTGTAGCAATATTGCATATTTTCAACATCTTGTACCATTAGAGATTATTATGCCTCATAAAGTTAATAAATGTAAATCAAATGTTGGCATTCTTTACACATGAAAATCTTTGGAGGCTTATTTTCTATAGACCCTTCTCCAAAAGCAGCATAATTTCATTAAGATGTCATGACAACAGGATTTGAATGTGATGACTTAATAATTATCTGCTATTATTAGAACCTCATATTTTTGAGCATATTTTTTGAGCATTCCACGGTGTTCCACAGTATTCAGGTATTGATGAAGCAGTTCACAAAGTAATCATTCTAAGAGGAGCTTAGACATTCAATAGCAATAATGGAAATGCAATAATGAAAACTGTGGCTTATTTTACCATGAAATCTAATGCCCTCACAACAAAGGATATTAATGTTTAACATTTGTTATTTAACTAAAAAGTTTTCCATAGCATTACATTTCTTTCCACATTTTCCCTGTACTGCATTATTAACAATGATCTGAAATTAATGGAAGGAATCCAAATGTGTCATTTGTAATATTCATCAGCATCTAGAAATAGACCAAAAATATTTAGAGGGCTACATATTTGTAAACAGTTTCGAAGGGTCTATAAGTTAGTGATTTTATAAGTTACAATATCCTAAGTACTTGTAGATGTCAGCTTTCTTTTGGAACTGACAAAATAACGTGCCATAATGAAAGCTAATTTCTTTTACAAGAAGCGGGCAAGGCTGGCAATGCAGGAACCTGAGCATGTGGAGTCCCCTCTCCAGGTCGAGGTACCGGGCCCTGTATTTGCTCACTTCAGTTTGTTCCTGACTGAAGCTACATTTTTTTTTTTCCTAGTTTCAGGAAAATATATTTTTGAGCAAATTCTGATGACAGGTATGCCCTGTTCTTTTCCACAGAAGCAGAAGATGTAAATAGATAAGATCAGGGACTCTGTGGATTTAGTAGAGTCTAGTTGCACCCCTGACACATGCCCTAACTTTAAAATATAGATCATTGGAGCCTATCTAATTTCAACTTGTTATTAATTCTTTTTTCAAGAGACCAAAATCTTAATGAGCTTTTGCTGAATTCTGGGAAGCAGAGAGTTCAAAAAATTGTTTTTCTAGACATGAGAATAAAAAAATTAAATGAATTGAGAACATTTGTTCTTACTCTAGGAAGTCAGATATGCTAAGCAAAGGATTATGAATGTATACCATAAAATTTAGAATGCTGAAGTGGACAAAAAGAAAATTTTTGTCATTTTTTAAAATATTAAGTGGTTTTAACAGAAAAAAAATTATGAAAATTATTAAGCATTTTCTTTTGACAAGAATAACACATAACAACTGAAACAGAACAAGACAATGGGATTAATGTTAAAACCACACTGATGCTTTGGATTTAATCATTTTGATACAAGAAGCAAGACTACTTTATGAGTGTTACTTGAAGAGAAATGAAGGCAGGATTAATGAAGATCTTGGAAATGCTGAATTCTGGGTAATTATAGGCCTTCAGTTCAGGATGGAATAAGAAAACAGAGAACCCAAGAGCAGTGACTGTTATGTGTAAGGTCTTTGGGATCAGTAGACCTGGTGTGGAGCCTCTTTGTATCTTAGAATTGAGCTTGTCTTTCTAAATCTCATTATCTCCAGCCATTCAGGGAACTCAGTGATAGTACTTGCCTTGTGCAGTTGTTCTCAGATTAAGTAGTGTATTTACAGAGTGTAGCACAAAGTCAGACACAATGTATATGAGAAAATAAGTCACAGGTATCCTAATTGGATCACAGATATACAACTAAAGAAGAAATGGCTGCATCCCACTATTGTAAGAATTTTGTGACCTTTGAAGATATTCTACTGAGAGACTGGGCAAAAGCTTAGTTCATTAACATACACACTCACAAACCGTTCCTAGCCTGGGTTCTTGAGACTGGTAGAATCACCATACTTTGCCATCTTCTGCTACTAACTGTACAAATGCCCAGTTAGCTATCTCTGCTCTCATTGACACAAAAGATTCCTATTTTCTCAATCCTGAACAACAACTGTCCTTGACAACTGCATTGTAAACTATCAGTTGCTATGCCTCTTAGGGTGCATCATTTTGTGTTTCAAGGGTCAAAAGCAACTGGCCCAAGCAGAGTTTATTTTCCTGGGGGCTTGAGGGGATACTATGTCCCATGGTAGAGTGTACAGGAAACGGTTGGTTGCATTGTACCCACAGTTGGGAAGCAGAGAGAAATGAGTACTGCTGACTAGAACTCACATTCTCTCTCTTCATTCTGTTCAGAAACAGTGTCCCATTGCTGTCACCCATATCAAAGGAGGGTTTCCCACCTCTTTGGAAATCCCTCATAGAAAAATTCAAGAGGATGCAGTCTAGGTGATTGAAAGCCCAGTCAGGGTGAGCATGAAATCTATCAAACACACTCTTGTTGATGAGCAGGATTGTGTGGGTTACTGTGGCCTGCTTGCATTTTCTAGTGTCACCCAGTTGAGACTTGAGTTCATCTTACATACTTGACTTTTGAAGATTTCAACTGAACTTGCTCTCTATAGCAACTGACTAGAATTGTTTTGCACTGTCTATTCCTATCATCCTGCTATATGCAGCTAAAAATCAAAGTTGGGTTATTCATGCATAGAAACAACAAAATTGGAATGCAATCACATGTGACACAGTTTGAAACTCTTCAAATATCCAAAAAGTTGATCTCAAAGCAAGCATGACCTGTCAAGGAAGGCAAAAGATCTGGTGTTCCATTCTTCCTGCAAATGACTAGGGTATTCTGACATAGTTGCAAAGATGTTGGCCTTAGACCCAGATTCTTGGGCATGAGATAACAAATCTTCTACTGCTCACAACACTGATAATGATTATTTTGTTGTTGGTAATGGTTGGAATGGTGGTTGTGGTTCTCTGAGCTCCATATGAGCTATTGGAAAGGGGGAAACTCTCACAATCACAATACAGTAGATTTCCTTGTAGGAGAAAGCTAGTACTGGCCAGTACTAACACTAAGGAAATAGTAATAAAATTAATTTACTTTTCACACTGTACAAAGAAACTTTATCTACTGTGCATGTTCATTCTGCTCAAATATTCAGGAAATGATCATCTACAGTAGGGAGGTGGTGCCTGTGATTGAAAACAAATGAAGTGGAGAATTGTCTTGGGCCAGTGAAATGACCCAGAGAGTAAATGTTTGCCTGGAGTGAAGTGAAGGCCAGTAAGTGCTTTTAATCTCAGGATTGTGGAGGGAAGATGGGAGGATCCTGGGGCTTTACTAGATGGCAAATATCACCAAACCATGGAGCCCTAGATTCAGAGAAAGAGTCTTTTTCATATAATAATGCTTATGTTTAAAATGGTAGAGGCACATATTTAATATTAATTTCTGGCCATCCAGCAACACATACCTGAAGAAACCCCAACCACATACACACACACACACACAC
>NW_022196898.1:97310644-97318144 GCF_008632895.1 Mastomys coucha | reverse complement strand
TATACAATAGAGAGCTTTAAAGTGGGGTGTGAGTTACTGATATATGATTGGGAACTGGCCTTTCTTGTACCAGGTACTGAAAGGGAAGGACTTCCATGACACAGAGTTAACCTGGAGGAAGCAGTCTATTGATATAGAATTTGAAATAGACAGAATTAAAACCAAGTGGCAGCTTTGTAACTATTACAGCTGAAAGCTGGAATGGGTAGAACATATTTTTAAATGAAGTGGGTAACTTGAGGTTTAAATTTTTTCTAGGAATGTAAAGTTTTCATTTTTCTTTGTTTTTGGGGGAGTGGGGCAGGCAGTGAAGACTAAGAGGTGAGTATGATTAAAGTGAAGAAATTGAGATTCCCAAATAATTTATAATAAAAAGATACATTGGTATGAAGCTAAGTAAGTATTATTATAGGGGGCATAAGAAGATATTGTAGTGCTGTGACATTCATTTTAATTAGTTAGATGAACCCACACATTTTTTCAAAAATTAATATAATTTATGAAACCAAAATTTGTTCATAGTCAATAAATCCCTTTACCATAGTGATATGACTGTAGGTTAATAGAAAGAAAAATTTTATAATATTTTCAGTCATATAAATGGTAGTATGGTACAGTTTATGTTTGTTTAATAGAATTGCCATCATAGTATTATCCTTTACAGTCTGTTGTGATTAAGGCTTGGATCTGGAATGAGAAGTCACCCTTCTTTCCTGTGTAGCCAACATGATGCACAGAGTCTGAACACAACACTCTCAGTAATGGCAAATGCTGACCATGCAAGCCAAATGACACTACAGACATTCCTGGCCACATTCCCTGTTCATATTAGGTGATCATCACCAGTGAAGGTTACCACTTTAGTCAATACATACCTAAGCAGACGCCCTGCTCTTATCAAGTTTGCTACCAGTATATCATAATATAAAAGATTAATTAAGCAGTTAGAGGCTAAACTGAAGTTGGATTTCCAATATGGTGAGCCTCCTAAAATGCCAATGCAATATTCACAATCAATGCTCCATACATAATAAACCCTACGAGTACTGAGTTTAATGTGAGATGCTTCCTTTTTCCTTCTTGTAGGAGCCATTCATGAAGGCACTCTCTACCACACACAGTATTTATCATCGCTGGCTTCTTTAAATTCGTACTGCACTTATAACAGACCTGTGGTGCTTAGTCTTCACCACAGTGTGATTTGATTTATAATTACACGAGAGATAGAAAAATCTGTGACGTGGATGTATTTACAAGATTAACCGAAGGATAAAACCCAGCCCTGAATACGGATGGAGCCATCCCATGAGCTGAAGAATTTGAATGGAAAAGAAGTAAGTCACCTGAACATCAGCATTCATTGCTCTGCTTCATGAGTGAGTGCAGATCTCATGAACCAGGCACCTACTATCCTGGCTCCACACATTTTCCCACTATTAACAGACTGTATCCTCTCTACACATGAAATCCTTCCAGTCATCTTGTCAACAGTAATGAGGAGAGGAGTAGGAAGAGATCTGTTTCGACCTTGCTACAGGTCTCAGTTTACACTTTTCTGGTTTTGTTTTCTCATGGTCGTCTAAGTGTTATGATGACGTTGTACTCCCCAAAGTATTTCTGCACAAATGAAAAGGTTTTGGCTGGCAAGCGTGCTTTTGTCCGGATGTGTTTTTCACAATAAAGCATTGACTTTGCTTTCTGACTGTACTCCTGTAAGACAGCATTGTGGCCATTTGGTACATCTCTACACTCTGAAGTCATCCAGTCTTACTGAATCCATTTTTCATGATCCTATGACCTGTCTTTGTAGTTACTGAGGTTAGTTTCTCAAAAGGTGGAGAAAAATTAATCTTTTTTGAGCATTCGTACAAAGGAAACGGAGGTAGATAGGCAACCATTTCCTATAGATGTGAGGGGATATGATGTGAAAGAAACCTAAAAGCCCTTCTCATCCTCAACTGAAATCCCTATTCATTAGTCCATGACAAGGAAGGGAAAGTTGACAGGATTTTGGTTTATAAAATCATTAAGGATTAAACATGCATAGCTTCTAAATAGCAGATGTTTTATTTTATAACTTAGTATCCCACTTTAAAGCAATTATGGAATTTTCGAGATGCCGGTAATTTAGCACCAATATTGGGATGATTTAAAAGTTGATATTCATTAAACAAACTCTGCATTCCATCTTCAGGTTCAAGTAACATCAAATACCTGCAGCTGGCACTTGGGATGAAACAGATAGCTTCGCTATGATAACAAAAGTTCCTGAAACACGTGTTGTAGAGTTGTAGTATAACATATTAATTATGGGGGCTTATGTTTGGCAAAAAAATTTGAATGCTTATGCTGCTTTATTACCTGAAAAATACTATATTTGTCAAAATTTGAACCTGGGTAATCTATTAAACTAAGAAACTGGCTAGCCCTGGGCTTGCTATAATATTAATAAGATCTAGAATTATTACTCCAAGACACAAGAAAAATTGCTTTAATTTCTGAGGATAAATTAAATGCTGCAATGTTCTGAATACATTTAGGTGTGGTAGTGGTAAAGTGTCACATGAGGCAGCAATAGTCTGTGTTCACAGATGGCTGTCTGATTCCTCTCTCATTTTATTGTATGTGTGTGTGTGTGTGTGTGTGTGTGTGTGTGTGTGTGCATGTATGTGTGCTAGTATGATCTTGCAAGGGGTCAGAGATGAACTCTTGCATATTACTCAGTCCTTCTCACTTTATTTTTGTAGAAGAACGTTTCTTATTCAGTGTTTTGACTAAGCTGGCTTGTTAGCCTGTCCCTGTTCCCCTTACCTGGGGTGACAAGTGAGAAACACTTGGCCTGGCTTTCGTGTGAACAATGATAATCCAAACCCAGATCTTCATGTTTATTTAGCAAGCAATTTTACCCACCTAGCCATTTTCTCTGCCATATCTTCTTGCTTGTTTCAAATATGAACATGAGCAATAAAAATAAAGATTTACCTATAGGAACTACTGACTAACCCATGAATGCTGGGACAGGATGATTTGTAAATTCTTATGGCATGCTTAGTGTTAGACTTGTAGTCTACCTATGTTTCTTCCATTGTTTGCCCAGGCCATATTGACTGGCAGCTACCATCATCAGGACCTCTTCCCATCTCACACTACTCATGTTTGCTTCAGTAAAGCAGGAGTGGCCTCTCTCTCTAAACTCTGATCTTTTCCCAGGAAATTCCAACAGTCTGATCCTGCCTACCACCTCCAGATACAGTTCTCGAGTACTCACAGGTCTTACAGGCTGTCTCTCTTTCTGTTATGCACTAAAACAACTTCTAACTCGAACAGCTAATTAATTGGACACAAAACACATTTACTTAAAGTTATTTTGTGTGTGGAAACATCTATGTTCATGTGCATTTGTGCAAGCTGTTATCTCCACCCAAAATGCCTTACTGGCTCAGGTTATTTCTTTTTATCAGTGTGAGCAGGGACCTGAAGAAAAGTGACTTAGGAGAGGCAATATTTATTTTGTCTCATAATTTGAAGATAGGTGTGGTAGTGTCAGTACAAGGCCGGTTGTCATACTGAATCAGCATCAAAAATCGTAGTGATGAATGTTAGCGTTCTCCTCGCATCCTCCTCTTTGTTTTTATATTCTATCTGGACAACAATTAATGGGAGATTGTTACCTACATTCAGGGAGCCTTCTGCCTTCATCTGAGTCTCTCTGGAATTACCATAACACCTGCCCAAGAGTGTATCTTCTAAACAAGTAAATTCAGTCAGGTTAACAATGGAGACTAACCAGTCACACAATCCAACGATGCCACAGATTGAATTCATTCATCAAAGTACCAGGAGCACTCTACAAAATAGAGGCTTCCCTTGACTTTTCAATATGAAAATTGAATAATTCACTCATGTTTCAGTGTAAATAAG
This sequence comes from Mastomys coucha, assembly GCF_008632895.1. Taxonomy (NCBI): domain Eukaryota; kingdom Metazoa; phylum Chordata; class Mammalia; order Rodentia; family Muridae; genus Mastomys; species Mastomys coucha. The sequence continues at coordinate 97,314,223 of NW_022196898.1, read as the reverse complement.
CATGAAATTATATATCTGCATATTTGCCAATTAGGTAAAGCACAACCGTTCAATAAAAAGAGTAATAAAAATTATAACTAAGTCATTTATGCCATGGAATTGCTCAAATTAAGTCTTCTTTTCTCTCTACAGTGGCATCCAGTTGTCTTAGTCTCTTTCATGTGGCTGTCTTAGGACACCTACCTTGCTGATCTAGAACATGACAGTCACGATGAGACTCCCGTAGTCTCATCTAGTCCAGGGAGAGCTGTTCTCTCCGTCCACGATATTGCCTAGAGGATCCCATCTCTAAAGGAGACATGTTTTCCACACATGGTAGAAGGAAGGCTAATGTGGATCAGGTCCCTCTGCTAAGCCCTTCCATAATCAACTTCCTTTCTTTTCAAAGGGACTAGCTCACATGATTGCATCACTCTAAGTCCCACCTCTTCATTCCATTCCATTGTCAGTGCCTAGATCTGAAGAGGACACAATTCAGAAATAGCATCAAATCTTTTCCATAGTGCCTGTTCAGAAATGCTCTCATGAAAACATGGAGGAATGATATGTTACTAGGCATTCGAGTACTGTTTAGCTCAGTCAACATGTCACATTCTATTAATAACCACAATTTTAATTAAACACAAAGTCCTATTACTGAGTGGTCTCTACTCTCTCCCTGGAGGCCAAGATCTAGTTCCTACCTGCCATTTAATGGCAACATCTCTTTTGGTACACATTCACAATACCTGATAGTTTTTGTTGTGGAGTGCAATGATTGTGGTTAGGACAAAGGAATTCTTCCACACTGCAGAGGCAAATACTTCTCTCTATTCGAAGAAGGGTGAGAAAAAGTGAGCAGGTATTGATGCCTGCCTATCACTGATGTTTCTCAACTCTGTCTCTGTCATGATCCCTGAATGGAGGCCCATAAAGAAGAGCCTGTGAAGGACAACATGCCTTTGTTGTATCTGAGGCTTCCAGGGACTCTAAATCAATCTTTATTCAGCCTCTGGAAATTTGTTGACATTTTAGCTAGTTTTCTAAATCCTGTCTGTCACTTTTTCCTCCTATATTCTATTGAAGTTTAAGGGGAGGAAAGGCCAATTTTTCTTGATCCTCTGAGGCCCTTAGAAATTTGTATTGCTTTTTTGTCTGGCCAAGTCAAAATTCTGATATTCTAAATGAAATGTAAGATTTTTTAGACTGTTTTGTTTTTATGTGGTGATGGTGAGTATTGCTGAGGATTAGTTATAACCCCTAGTTATAACCCTGGGAGAAGCAGGAGCCTGTAACAGACACAGATTATTTCCATTCATTATTTTTTCTTTCTAAGATATACTGGGTAGTCCTTGTAGGTACTATAACTGGGTTTATTACATTTTTAAAATGAATATCTAGCTGTCCATAAATCATGCAAGTAATTTAAGATTTATACATGGGCATATTCACTTAATAAAAATTGATTAGAAAAATATAACTTAATGTCAAAAGAATACATTAAAGTTGATATTAAAATAAGAAGAGTGATCAAAAGGTATGATTTGATTTTGAATGTAAACTCAGTTATGGAAGGGAAAATAAGAGTTATGTTAAAATTAAAAATCAAGTAAGCCAAGATATAAATACTTTATTAGAGATAAGTTAACAGGAGACACAGATAACAGTAATGCTCATATTTCTTTCATTGCTACAGCAGAACTCATAAACACAGATATAAATGAGGCAGAGTGGATACTAATATCAACTTCATTTACTATTTATTTTAACTAGACCCTTTCTCTCAAAGTCAGGAGTATATGTCTTGTAAAAGCCATTATTTCTGCATCTATAGTTTGTGAAGAATAACTACACATCAGGATCTGGACTTAGCAAGGACTTCACCAAGGCATCATTGAGTTTTGTTTTCAAGAGTGAACAGATATGTCTTATGCAGAAAAGGAGAAAGTACGGACTGGAATGGAGGTACCCGTTATACAAATATACAAGCATGGGGACAAAACGAGACCTAAATTAAAGAAAGTACTCGGCACAGATTCAAACATGTATATCTAATACTTTGCTGTTAATATAAAACTTCGTAACCCAGAACTTCCAATGTTAGTGGACAAACGGCCAGGTTGATAATCATAGAAGCAAAGCCTTTAATATTTAAAAGGGCATGTATACCATAATTATATATCACAAAAGCAGTCACATATCAGTTCCAGTTTGCTCATCACCTATCTGTCTTTTTCTGTTATGCAAAGGGAATAGCATGTATGTCCTGTCACAGTAAGATGGCTGAGCCTTGTTAAGCTGTTTTGAGGTAATGAGTAAAACCAACTAGGTCAGGGGCTGTAGGTGTGTCTGTGGCTGATGGGCTCTAGCTTTGTAGCCATTATTCAAATGGCAGCCAAGGGATTTAGGCTGACCTACCATCTTGGGGTCCCAAATTTCAATACAGAAAACAAAGGAGCTTGCACACTTACCACAGAACTCCTGCATGTGACGGCTTTGCACATGAGGAACATCGCACTCCTCTCTGGTCATAGCAACATGCGCTCAACATAAACTTGCCACATGGAGGTGGGGAAACTGTTTCATCCTCCAGCGCCACTCCAAATGAACTGTCCCATAAACACAGTGAATTCCTTCTCTATAGCCAACAGTTCTGAAGTAGCTTTACCAAAAAAACTTATCAAATACCATTTCAATGTTTTCTTCTAACTTTTTCCATGCATGTATATTTTAAGGAAAGTTATCTTCAATGAAAAGTGTGGTTTAATTTTACCTGGCTTAAAGTCAACCACTCTAGCATACTCCACTCTTTATACCTTGTATAAGGGAATAAACCATGCATAGATTTCAGTTATCCCTCTTAGGACAGTATACCTGTGCCATCATTTACTTGACTCTTTCTGACATTGATACATGTCTCTGATGTTTGATTATATCCTTAGAACTACCTATTTCAATTTCAAAATGTCCTTGAGATCAGTTAGAAAAGTACAATTACTCTTTCAAAGTATTTGGACTTTTTTTTTCTCTGTGTAGCCCTGGCTATCCTGGAATTCACTCTGTAGACCAGGCTGGCCTCAAACTCAGAAATCCGCCTGCCTCTGCCTCCCAAGTGCTGGGATTAAAGGCGTGCACCAGCATCGCCTGGCTGTATTTGGACTTTTTTAAGACAGCCAAAACTGATTTCAATACTATCTTCCAACAATTTTTAATTTCAAATTCCACTAATACCCTGAAGAATATGTACCTTTTAAACCTCTAATTAATTCATATTTATTACATTGAGTTCAAAACTTAAACACGATAGCTTAGTATGAGATACACTTTTGCTGTGTTCTTCCATGGGCACACTGCTGTTTCTCCCACTCTCAACATTCTGCAGCTGCCTTAGTTCTCTGTGTAAGATTGAGTCTCATTAGACTTCACGTGTTTAGCCTTTGACTTTAATAGGAGACATGGCATCACAGGAAAGTCCCTCATCTGCTCTCTACACAAGTAATATTACGCCGACCAGGCAGCTAATAGTCAGGTTATTCCGTGACTCTCCCCCCTCTCTCCACTTCCCTCTCTTCCTTTCCCTCTCTCCCTCTCTCCCTCTCT
>NW_022196898.1:97268347-97310630 GCF_008632895.1 Mastomys coucha | reverse complement strand
ATATATATATATATATATATATATATATATATGAATATATATATGAAAGAAGAGGTCATAAATTTGAAAGAGAACATGGAATATATAAGAGGGTTTGGGAGATGCAATAGGAGCAATGTTGTAAATATATTAAAATCTCAAAAAAATTAAAAAGGAAATTAAAGGATTCAAATCTCCCAGCCTGCATCATGGAACATGTGGAAACCCAGCAAGAGGAAGATGAAAATACAGACCCTTCTCCCTGTGATGAACATGAGTTGAATTTTCCTTAAAAAAAGTGTGTTTTCTCTGATCTGTTTGCTTGTCACCAGACTTACTGAGTGATTGGATTTGAGTCCCATCATTTTCCATAATATAATGCAACTATAAAAAAATCCTGAGATTTATAGTTTAGACGGAAGTTATATGTCAGTATTTTTCCTCCCCTCCCTTCTCCCTGTATATGCACATAATTTGCTGAACTCAAGAATGGTGAATAACAATTTTGACTCCTCCAGAAGAATGCAAGTTTATGATTCTTCTGGTTTACCTCACTTGGTTGTAGTAAACATTTGCATGGCAAAGCTTCCCCTGTAAATATTGCTGAAGAGATCAGTGGCTATGGTCTCTCTCGATATAGACACATTAACTATCTGTCTGTGTTCTGCAGTAATCACAATGTTTGCTTGTTTTCCTCATGGGCGCTTACCTTCTACCCCAGTGATGAGATGATGACTGCAATAGTCAACGATTAATAATGGATGTGCATCTGTTTTCTGAGCAGAGAGCCAGAGTGAGTTTAGGCATATACTAAATGAATTCAGCTGTGACACTCAGAATCCTTTCTGAGCTCTGAGGAAAACATCCAGAAAGATGGCATTTCCTAGACAATTGTCTGAGATTTTCAAAATACAAGTCTTGCGAACAGAAATCCACTCCCATACATATCACTTCAAGGGCTTTGGTTGTCTTTCGCTCCCAACACTGCTCCCCCCGATATTGTTTATTCTGAGATCATCATGACTTGGTTCTTCTGTATTCCATCAATAATATGCCAATGAAATGGCTTCAGGATCCACAAAGAAATAATCAATTTGCTTCTCCCACAATCTAGAGCCAGGCATCAATAGTCAGCTGCTTGGGAAGGTGCCATGACAGTGTAGCATCTGCAGCTTGTAAGTGATATCTTTGTCAAGCATGTGCTTCCAAACTGGAGCACGCCCAGCTACACGGCTGGATGTTTAGAGGACAATGTGGAAGATCATCCCAGTGTGGGCTCCTGGGGAATGCTCACAAATGGCTGCAGTCCATCAACAGGAAAGCTTGCATATCATTCTGAGAGAGAAAGGTGATGTGTATGGAATATCCCTTTAGGGTGCCAAAGAGATGTTTGTTCCTGAGTCTTAAAAATTATGTTTATGGAAGGCTTTTTATCATGAAGGTAGTCTATATTGTTGTATCCGTGTGTGTGTGTGTCTGTGTTAGAGAGAGTCATTCAGACAGAGAGAGAGAGAGAGAGAGAGAGAGAGAGAGAGAGGAGAGAGGAGAGAGGAGAGAGAGGAGAGAGAATACCCAATAGCAGATTTGTTGTACAACAAAGTCTTTGATCATCTATCTTTTTCACAGTTACGTGTTGAATTTTTTTCTAGGCATTTGCTAAAGATATGGAGCATATTATATTGTTATTTACATGTATATTTTCAAGGTATACATAGTGCCCATTCTTTTTTAACATTTATTTAAATTTTTAATTAATTTATTTTTTACACTCCATATTCAATTCTCTGACTCCCATCCACCCTCCATCAAAACGACCCTGAGATTCTACCTTACACCAATCAGAATGCCTAAGATCAAATCCTCAGATGACAACACATGTTGGAGAGGATGTGGAGAAAGAGAAACACTCCTCCATTGCTGGTGGGATTGCAAACTGGTACAACCATTCTGGAAATCAATCTGGAGGTTCCTCAGAAATTTTGAAACAGATCTACCTGAAGACACAGCAATACCACTCTTGGGAATATAACCATAAGATGCCCCACAAGACCACAGGGGCATGTGTTCCACTGTGTTCATAGCAGACTTGTTTTTGACAGCCAAAAACTATAAACAACCCAGATGTCCCATGACAGAAAAATGGATACAGAACATGTGGTTCATTTACAAAATGCAATACTACTCAGCTATTAAGAATGGGGACATCCTGAGTTTTGCAGGAAAATGGATGGAGCTAGAAAATATCATCCTGAGTGAGGTAACTCAGACCCAAAGGACATGCATGATATGTACTCACTAATAAGTGGATATTAACCAAAAAAAAAAAATAGTACAGAATACCCAAGATACAGTCCACAGAACTCAAAAAGGTCAACAAGCTGAAGTGCCCAAGTGAGGATGCCTCAGTGGAAGAGAGAAGAAAGCAATCACAAGTGGGGAGGGAAGGAGGGACCTGGGAGGGAAAGAGGAGGGAGAGGAATGGGCTGGAGAGAAGGGAACCTGATCTGGTATTGGGTGAGAGAAAAGGACTGAAGCTCTGATGGCCAACAGAAAGAATGGAAACAGTAAATATCAGGAAATAGGAGGATGGGGGGCTCTTCAGAATGCACTAGAGACCTGGGAGGTAAGAGACTCTCAGGGACCTTAGATGAAATGCCTGAATGTAGGAAGAGGGAACTTATAGAGCCCACCTCCAGCCCATTTTAAGTGAGGGATGCTGTTACCATCCCACAGTCATATCTCTGACCCATAATTTTTCCTGTCTGAAAGAATCACACAGATGGAAATGGAGAGGAGCCTGAGGAAAAAAGGTCCAGTGATAGGCCCAAAGTGGTATCCAGCTCAAGGGGAGGTCCAAAGATCTGATACTATTACTGAGGCTATGGAGCACTCACAAAAAGGGGACTTATCATGACTATTCTCCAAAAGACCCAGCAAGCATCTGAAAGAGTCATAGTGTGTATTCTTAAGGAGCACTCTAGCATTCTACAGATCTTTAGAGTCTGGAACTTGCTTCATACAGTAAGAGACCTTCCTAAGCACAGACCCTTGTGTACAATAAACCTGTTTTTTTCTAATTGGCTGGATTTTCTTTTTATGAGGTGTTAAGTAAAGATGGTTTCACCAATGTAAAACATTGACTAAATTGGCACCCAGCAAATAGTTCTATAATTGAGTGTTTCATTTTGTAAAATGTGTCTCACATGCAGATGGGCTGTATGCGGGATGAAAGGAAACAGGACTTGTGGAGAACACATGAAAACTCTAATTAAATTTATGAGCCTAAAAGCACTTTTAAAAACTTCACTTATTCAAAGAAAAAATGATGCAAAACACTTTACATTACTTGTGGTAAATCCATTAGAAGTTTGCTTATTTTGAGTTTCTGACTGGTTTCACAATTTCCATTAGCCAATTATTTTGTAACCTAATGTTGAGTTTTAAAGATAATCTGTCTCACTCAATCTATATCTATTTTCAGTTATCTCAAATTCCACCTCATAAACTCTGAAACAGGCATCCAGTGACACTTTCAGATTCTGGGAGTGCCACCTGAGTGCTTATTAAAGCACATATGTATTCACACAAAACAAGAGATCCATTGGTATATTCAGTTTTTCTAATTCCCAGACCTTTATCAGAGTTTGGTGAGGTTTTAAAATTCTCATTTGGGTGGCAATTTGGGAAAGAATTCAATAATTTGCAAACTAAAAAGAGAGGTATAGGCTGCATAGGGTTATCAACAAAAGAGCTCATCATTTTTGAAACTCTCATTCAGGGCTGTAAAATAGGAATCCACCTATGGCTAACCTTTGCTGGATCATTTTATGATCAAGGAAGGCTTTTTCCAGCTAGCAGACTTTGGTAGAATAAAAGAAGCTTGACAATTTTATTCACTGTTCTTCATGAGTTTCCCAAATAATAAATGGTGAATTTATATAAATTGCTATGGAAAAAAAAGGACAATCCACAGGGGATTTTTAACTTAACCCATAGAGGAGACATGAGTGTCATAAAGAAAAGGGGCTTAACTTTTGGAAAAAAAAGAAAAATCTTGAGCTTGTGATGGCATCTTTGTAAGTCTTAGAAGATGAATTAATGTCTGTCTTACAAGACAAGGGACTTAGCTAGGTGAATATGTATTTAGAAGTCAGTATGTGGTGTATTATCTAAGTATTATATATCTATGTAAGTATCATAATACTTATATAGTATTATATGTCTAGAAAGAGGGTACAGTCCTTCCCTCACACTCATATCTGCATGACAATAAAAGCTGACAGCAGACACCTGACATGAGCTTTCACTTAGTTTCATTTGAGAGTCTGTCCCATCATAGCAGGGCAGGTTGGGTGTGGATGAGGCTCCAGCTATGGCAGAGGATTATGTAGCTGGTCACTGTGTCTGAAGACAGGAAGCATAGAGCTTTCTCTTGTCTTGGTATTCCTTCCAGAACTCAAGTGCACTAGATGGTTAAGCCCACATTCAGGGTGAGAGAGCAGTTCTATCAAATATTTTTTGAAAACATCTTTCCAGAAACACCCAGAGAAGTACTGTCTATGTGATTCTAAATCCTATAAAGATGACAATCAAGACTAAGCAGCACAGGCAGATAGATGATAGAGAGATGGATAGATGAATAGATAGATAGATAGATAGATAGATAGATAGATAGATAGATAGATGATAGATAGATAGATGCATAGATAGATAGATAGATAGATAGATAGATAGATGGATGGATGGATGGATAGATAGATAGATAGATAGATAGATAGAAAGATAGGTAGATATATAGATGATAGAGATATGGATAGATAGATAGGTAGGTAGATAGGTAGATAGATAGATAGATAGATAGATAGATAGATAGATAGATAGATAGATAGGTAGGTAGGTAGATAGATAGATAGATAGATAGATAGATAGATAGATAGATAGATAAGTAGGTAGGTAGATAGATAGATAGATAGATAGATAGATAGATAGATAGATAGATAGGTAGATAGCTTGGTTGATGATTGATTGATAGATGATAGATAGATGACCAAAATAGGTGAATGGATAGACAGCTGATAACCAATAGATACACACACACACACACACACACACACACACACACACACGCGCACATGCACACGCACACACACACACACACACGTACATAATAGATTAATGGCACAGAGGTGATTCATATAGACATATACAAGAATCATTCATCCTGATAAATAAATCTAGTACAATTTAAATGAACAAGACAGAAAGTGTATTTTTCAGTGTAATACCTATATTCTTAGTTATCAACATCTGGCTGATATTTAGTGAACTTTGTACATTCCTTGATAATAAATGGAATATTCCTAAACATTCTAAACTTTTAAATGCAAACTCTCCTAATAGAACAACAACAAAAACTTAGTAGAGTGGTTTAATATAAACTATGGTAATATTTAGAGGAATTGAAGAAATTAGAAATTTTCTCATGATCAAATTATAAACAGATTTAAGGTGAAAATTTTGTATATGTGTACTTTTAGTACAAGTGATATTTTGATATTTAATATTAACAACATAGCTTTTGAAATGGCATGTACATTACAAGAATATTTGACCAACACTATTTGTTCCTAAGTATTATTATTAACTTAGGTGTCCTTGGATATTTAGCATTGCATACCTAAAATAGGTTAAATAGCTAACTGTATAAAAACTACATTAGAAATTGGTTAGAATAGTTTTATATACAAAATAGGAAGGTACTTATTTCTCCAAAGAAGAATGACGTATATTAAGAATAATTCCAGTTGTAAACTCAATAGCTCACTCTCACTCCTGTCATTATGTGAAATATTGGAGCACAGACCTACCTTTGTCAGGTTTACGGCAAGGCTCCATCTGTGTAACCCCACCTCCACTCTGTTACTGTTTATTTAAGCAGGCTCCCAATTTAAGAGAACACCACAATGGAAGGACTTTCCACAACAAATCCCAGAAGCTAAAGTGTTCCACATCTTATGCTTGAAGCAATCTGCCCAATGTATAGCCATGCTTCATCTTGCCATTGCTACCCTGAAGGTGGTGTGGCTGTAAGTGGCTGGTGTGTTGATGGATCAAAGGATGGAAGTTTTAGTGGTGCCCAAGCATGCTCCTGCACTGATGCATTTGAAAGAGCTGTAGAAATACTGCAAGGCTCTAGTTCTGAGAATCTACTCATGCTTTAAAGTATTTATCTCTGTAGAACCACAGTCATGGAAAGCTCAACGGTGCTGCTAATTATGTTTGTGAAATATCCCTTTAATGTGGTGCAATATTTTACTATTGGGAGAGACAGTAAAGGCATCGGGTCGAGAACTCCAAATACCCTCAAGCATACTAAGGTATAAGGCTTCAATTTAAGAGCTTGTGTTATATTACATTACTCATGGAATCTTGCTGCCGTGCTGTTATCAAGAGCTAAAATAATAATAAATCTAAAAAAGAATAATTCATCAAAATTTGACCATATTTATTAAATGGCTTATCACTTACTAAAGAAAATGACTGTGCTGAAAAAACAAAAGCCCAGTTCCATTAAGTGGGCATAGCCCATAGGACAGAGCCTGGAAAGTGGACGTGCTGCCCACTATATTTTCAAGTGAGCCATACTCTAGAAGTTAGTTCCTGTTGATGCAGGGATTCGGCCAAGCCAGTCTTTAGAGAAACTCTATGGTATTCTCCTACTATCCCTACACAAGCTCCTATACTGACAGGGCTCAGAGGTTATTCTAAGACCATTGTGGTATATAACAATAGCAAGGATACTCAGTGTTCATAGTTGAGCACAATCAGCAACCACAATATCTTGTAAAACACTCCCACAAAATCACCAATCACCCCTAACTTTATCTAGTATAAATAACAGCTGCTACCTTTCCATGCAACAGTTGAGCCCCATTTGCATCCCAAGGGACATAGGGTGGCCTTGGTTTGGAATTGATCAGGCTCTCTGACAGCAATAAATCAGGAACTAGTATTGAATGTTCCCCTAAAATTGACCCCTAAGATAACTTTCTAATGCCTCACAAAAGTTACCATCCCCCCGGCCCCCAATCATTCCCTAATACCTCCTTACGCAAGCAAGCACAGCTCCTGGGAAGCATGTCTGCACTTACCTCACTACAGTAGCCACCACACTGAATGTCTCTACACTTGGCCCTAGCAGTCATTTCTAAGGAGGTAATATTGACAAACTAGTCATTTTTTCTCTGAAGGATGTTTCAAGAATGAAACAGAAAGGAAGTGGAGGGAATGATTCTATGAACAAATGAGTTTTGGGTAAGATTCTGATACTCAGAAAAATTCCTTTTCCTTAGAACTAGTCAGGACAAAAAGGAGTGATTCTGCCTGTCTCTGTCTATCTATCTATCTATCTATCTATCTATCTATCTATCTATCTATCTATCTATCTGTGTATGCATGTATATTATATATATAATCATATAAAATCACTTTTCTATTTAGCTATAAATTATATAAACCTCAATTTATCATTTTTATCTGCTACAAGATAAATTGTGTATCTGCATATTAACGCTATATTTAACCCTCAAAGTACCCTGTGAGGTGGAGATTTTACTTTTACTTGTTCCCACAGCACATTCGTGAAGTCGAGGCATTTAGTCTCACTTTATCTATAAGGCAACATTAATAACTCAGTGGAGAGTCTTTAGCAACAACCAGATCAGAATTCCTAATCACAATAATAACAGATAATAAGTTGCGAGTTACTAGTTCACCTAACAGTAAGGCTAATTCCTGTTCCATTGGAGCTACAAAAGGAACTGTTAAATCCTCACCATAGACTTCCTATAGGCTTCTAACCAGTTACAACCAATGAAAAAAATGTAAATAACTCCAACATGGTGATGACAATCAGTCCTGTAGAGGAAAAGCAGTATAAATGAAGGAAGAATGGTGCAGGTATGGGGTAGTTTTGATATGAGTGCCTAGTCCAGGAACCTGTACTGAAGGGAGACCTGAGGGAGGAGAAGATCCTGAAGGACGCTGGAGGGAGACCATTCTAGCAGTGAGAACAACAAACTCACGTTCCGGACACGAGGATGAGATCTGTGTGTTCAAGGACAGTATGGAGGTCAACATTTGTAGACAACAAAGCTCAGAAAACTACGGAGAGTAAGACTACAGACAGAGCAAACAGGATGTGCTAACACCCAGGACAGGAGACGCCTATAAAAGTTACCTAGAAGGGCAGAGTGGTCAGCCTTAGTATTTACAGAGAGGCTTGTTTTCAGAATTGCCTAACTTCAGTAATTTATGGAAGACATGACAAAGTGGAACACAATGATACATGTGGAGTTACAGAGGAGCTTGGTCCCTGGGTGTGCCACTGTGAATGTAATAGAAAAAAAGTATGCAATAGGTCTGGTTTGCATAGATTACGTGGCTCAGATTTAAACCCAGATGTATTGTTCATGATTCAGAATCACATTTTTATTCTTTTGTGTGTGTTTATGTGTGCAGTATGTATGCATTACACGTTTGCCTGTGCGCAGATGCATGTAAATATGTATGCTCGCACACATTCACTTGCATGTGGAATCCCCATGTGATTTAGGACCCTCTGTTAGCCTTCCACCTTATTCTTTCAGGCAACCCCTCCCAGTCAAAGATGACAATGTCTTGCTACCTGCTCTGAGGATATATCCTTTATCTCCTGAAGCAGGAGCACAGGAGGCCACATCTCCCATTCAGCACTCACGTGCATCCTGAGTTCTGAAATCGTCCTGGTTGCTAGGCAAACACTTTAAGTCCTCAGACATTTTCCACATCTAGAATCACATTGTCATAAACCATCAGGTAACATTATGGATTAATATAAAACAAACCTTGGTTATTTTTAACTTGTTTACTCTGGCATGCCACTTTATGCAGGTATCATGATGTTTCCAAATGATTACCCATGAATTTAAAAAAAAAAAAACAAAAACAACAAAAAGAATGAAAAATAACCTCATTTGTTATAAAAGTAGTAGAAATTTTACCTCTAAGAAAAATAAGCTACAATCAGTTATGTACTCTTTCTTCAATTAACTGTCAATTGAATTAATTATTTTCCTTAGGAGAAATGACATTTTAATAAACAATTATGCCTGTGCAGAACTCAGACTCATCCCTCGATTTTATAGTGTATACAACTGAAGGTTAGTTTCTTGCTAATATTTTCATCAATTTTGCATAGATGAAAGGTTTCTTCTATTAGACTGGGATTACACATTAATATATGTATACCTATAAAACAGTCAGTAGGTGATTCTTGACACGTTTTTGCCTTTTCTAAAAATAATTACTATTACCAATCAGTTTTCGAGGAAGAAACATTCTTTCTGTCAATTCATCTTCTCCATCTGCTTCTACACACTGCGAAATTATCATCATCCATAATTTGTGATAGATTCTTGCCAAACGTTGCTAAAACAATTTGGAAAGTGCCAGACAAGGATTCCTGCCAACTTCCAGAGCCGCACGTGCTTTTGTTCTGCATGCTCTTGTCGGCAAAGTTGAATGTGAGAGTTATTTTTTGATGGGCTCTTTAAAATTTTAATTCTAAAGTAACTGTGACAAGAAACTCATTTTTATCTATTTAAATCTGAAGGTGTTTTCCCCTAAAAGAGATATCAGAAATGGACAGCCACAAATTCCCAACCCCAAACTAAGTCAGACCCTCAACTTAATGAGGACTAATTAGGCTGTTAGCTACTTAATGACCCAGGATATATCATTGTATTTTGGACTGGGCAAATCACAGGTGGGGTCTTGATGTACAGTGGGCATTTGGTGCTTGAACTGTTGTGGTAAGAAAAAGCAACTTTTCAAACGCCACAGACAGAAGGATAACTGCATCTGGGGGATCACTGTCTTCTGCCAAGACTTTTAGTTTCAGAGTCTAGCAAAGAAGGGTGTCTGCAGAAAGTGAATTTGCCAGTAACCCAGGCCATGGAGTGGCTCTTAATGAACCCACCTCACTGTTTCTCATCTCTTGACACTGCATAGTACTCAGTTCTGCTGTGAGACTTTCTCTAGATTCATTCCACGTTTTCTGCCTTGATGCTTGTTTTCAAGCTTCCTCTTCTTTTTTCCCCTTTTTTTGGGCTTTGGGGCTTTTTATTGAATATTTTCTTTATTTTCATTTCAAATGTTATCCTCTTTCGTGGTTTCCCTCTTTTTCATGGGTTTCCTTAGACATTCCATTCATGCTCTCCCAGATCCCTTGACTTCCTGTGTTTTATGCTTCACCTTCTGTCTAGCTCCACATTTCCAGTGAGCGATATTGTACATTTCTATGGAATCTTTATTATAAATGTATTGTATGGAATCTTTATTGTACATTTCTATGGAATCTTTTTCTATGGAATCTTTTTTCTATGGAATCTTTTCTATGGACTTTACCGCTGTGAACAGACATCATGACCAAGGCAACTCTTAGAAGGACTACATTTATTTGGGGCCGGCTTACAGGTTCAGAGGTTCAGTCCATTATCATCAATGCCGGAGCATAGCAGCATCCAGGAAGGCATGGTACAGGAGGAGCTGAGAGTTCTATCTGCATCTGGAGGCTGGTACAATACTGACTTCCAGGCAGCAAGGAGGAGGGTATTAAAGCCCACATCCACAGTGACACACCTACTCCAAGACCAAACCTCCAACTAGTGCTACTCCCTGGGCCAAGCATATACAAACCGTCACTCATGGCTTTGTAGATATTCCATGCATTGACTGAATCAACCTCCTCCTCTATCTCTCAACTCCACAGGTGAACACACCTCTCACACACAAGCCGGTTCATATGCAAGCATTGTAAATAGACATGTACGGATAACATACTTTTATTTCCAAGCATTCTTCATCTGAGCAAAGAGTAGTAACTTCAGTTCGGTATCGCCCTCTCCCTCAAAAGCAAAGCCAGACATTTTTGTGATTGATTTCCCCATTAGTCATCCCAGTCTCACATATCAGCTAAGTCTTCCTGAAAACCACTCCTAAGCATGACCAGCTCTAATTACAATAAACTTACTCACATCACATGCTCCACATTGCTGAATTGTGCTTACAGCTTTAAGAATCTTTCCACTGTTCTGCTTCTCATTACTCAGCTCCCACCGTCTTCCAAACACCTGAATTTGTTGAGTTGTATTTTCATTTTCAAAGGTATAGGTTCCATAAATAAAGAGATAGATAGGTAGATAGATAGATAGATAGATAGATAGATAGATAGATAGATAGATAGATGGGTGAGTGGGCAGATGGATGGATGGACAGACAGACAAACAGACAGACAGAGATATCCAACTCTTTAATGTTGACTCATGCCAGTATAGTGTGGTTTCCACACTTTCCTCACTCACTGTTTGCTTATCTACCCCATTACTCAGTTCTCAGCTATCCCAACCACACTCGTGTCTCTAGTCTTGTAGTCTTTGCATGCATGGCGGGTTGCAGGGTGTCCAAAAGTAACAGTGTCAGGGCCCCTCCTCAAGGTCTAAAATAAGTACTCACTCCCGTCCTTCCAGAAGCCAGGGAACCTCTCTACCACCTGCTCACTGTTGGCTTGTAGCTCAATTTACTTATTATGTCACTTAGCTCTTTAATGCATGAATATGTTGTCTGCCACTCGTTGCTTATGTCACAAACACTCTCAGGGCAGCAATTTTCCCTTTTACAACCTGGAATCTAAGACAATGATTGAAGATAGTTGGTGTTACGCTGTCTATGTAAACCACCCTTCACAGGCTCCTGTGTTAAGCATATGGTTTTCAACTAATGGTGCTATTTCAGGAGTATGCAGAAATTTTGAGGGAGTGTGACCTAACAGGAGAAATTTTGAGGAGTGTGACCTAGAAGCTTCGGCTTGCAGTTCACAGCCCAGGCTCTGGTGTGTTAGAGATATGAAGAAGAACATTTACATGTCCCCTGGACAGCCATGAACACAAGCCAACTATTCTATGTGCTATCCCACAGCCATGCATAGTGCCTTCAACCTGACCCGGAATAAACACTTCCTGCCTTAAGGAACTGTTTGTCAGTGGTTTGGGCACAATAGTACTCTCTGCCTGTATTCAAAACTATGTCAGAGGAAAAATAAATGCTTTATGTGTAATAGCTAATTAATGTCTGTGGATATAGATAACGTTATTTTATATCTGTGCAAAGCTACCTTTGGATTATGGATATGATATTTATGAAATTTCTAGAGCTGTATATCTTTTAATTTTCTTATGAGCATATGAATGAAAATAGGCCTTGCTTCCCTGTGTGTAATGTAACTGTCCTCTATTTTTTAATTTTGAAAGCTAGTAGAAGTTGTGTGGAGTTACAAAACACTGGCTATGTACAGTTAAAACTGGTTCAAACTATTCTCAAGCTGCAGGGGATAATTATTTAAAACTTAAGAAGTTCCTAACAGATTCTAACCCTTTTAATATTTACAGAATTGTTGAGTCAGAAGAGTTTGAAACAAAATTTATTTTTGACTAAGAGGCTTTAATGTCCCTTCATTAAAACTAAATATATTTTTACTTGAGAATTGGAAAGAGAAACACTCTCCTAATTGCAGAATTTCTAATACCCCTTTGGACGTTAATTACAGTTGAACTTAGGCTAAGCTTTAAAATGAGCTGGAGTTAATCTCTGTGGCTGCAAAGAAATATAATAAATGACATGAGAAAGAATCTGGCTTGCATGTGCACAGTAATTACTACATTGTATTTGTATCCTAAAAATGGCCAGAATATGAAGCTCAAAGTATTCATGTGTATTGACCTCCAGTCTAGTCTCTTCATCTACAAAAAGCATTCATCTGCATTTGTTATAATTGTTTTGAAAATAAAGAGATCATCAAACACTTCTATGCTGAATCTTAAATATATTCTAAATACAAATGGATTATGGCTTAGGAGCTTTATCATTCGTCCTGGATTCAGAGCTTAGCTGTATTTCTTATTGTACGCTTCAGTCTATGAAATCATATTCCTAAAGAAGAGACAACAAAGTATTGATTTACTGAAGCAAAAGGAGTGTCTGTAGGACCTTCATGACAGATGATGTATTAGTAAAGGTTTCTATGATTAATTATATAGAGCATCTACATAAGTATACACCACACACACACAGAGAGAGAGAGAGAGAAAAAGAGAGAGAGAGAGAGAGAGAACAAAGATTCAGTGAAAAATAAGAATGGTAGGGAAACCCAAACTAATATCACCAAGAAAAAGCCCATGGGGGTTTAAATTGATGAATAGGCACACATTTACTCTGTGACAGTTTTATATATATATGTATATGTATATGTGTATATATACATATACATATATATACATATATATACATATACGTGTATGTGCATGCATGTGTGTATATGTGTGTTTGTAATTTAACTTAATAAATTAATGTTATTTCAATATATATTTAATCCCTTACAAAAACTTTTAATTATGCAGAGATAGGCTACAAACAGAGCTAGAATAATATTTGAAACCAGTGTTGTAAATATTATTCAAGACTTGGAGAAATCACAATGGCAGAATAAGAACTGGAGAAAGAACAGTGATTCACTCCTAAGATTCAGGTGTCTAACAAAGACAGCACAGTAACAAAATTACTGCAAAGAAGCAGTGGCCATGAGAGAGAAGAAAGCCAGGACACACCTTTGCCAAATACACTTAGAGGAAACCAGTTCTTCCAGGAACAGAAAGCTTCTGAGAATGAAACTGACCACATAAGAAGAATTACCAGGAGTGACAAACTATACAGAGGGCAGCTGTATGTACCCACAAGACTGGACTATAGAATGCCATGTTTAGCCTAGCCACCACCAAGAGTATATTTTCATGTATATCTAGAGTGATGTTATATAATTTTAAAAATATTTATCTTTGAGAATTTTGTACATTAATACAATGAAATATGTTTAAATGTATACCAAATTTTCCCACCAACTCCATGCTCATGCCATGCCTGTCTTTGACTGAAGGCATAGCCCCAGCACTCTCTGAAGCTCCACCCTGCCAGGCTCCAAGGCTGGAATTACATTCTCTTGCCATCCCAGACTATAGGTCTCAGCCTTCCCTGGAAAACCTATAAACTCTTCTTCCTACTTTGAGGCTTCTGTCATGTGTCAGCCAGCTTCTTACAACAGTATCACACTCCTCGCTTATGTTGCCTTGGATCTGCTCTTCTAAATAAGGCATCGTGATTGTTAAAACCCAGAGCATGGTCACTCAGAATTACCAGAAACATGAGTCAGATTTCGGGTGCTTGACGTGGCTGACCATGAAAACTAGTCGAAACTGATGATTCAGATTCTGCCATGCACACCCGTCCACTCCAGTCACATCCAAAATATCGAGGATAAAATCCTGATTAAAGGATAAGAGGCAATAAGAATCCAAAAGGATTCTGTGCCTCCTGGATTTCAGACTAGTCCCTGGTATCCCCTAACTCAGACGTGTTCCAGACTAGTCTTTCCAATCGTCAACACGCCCTCATAATTAGGCATAAAGGTACCCCAAGAAATGATTCGTAAATGGTTAAGATTGGGCATTGTCTCCTGGCCGACACAATGTTTCCAACTATCCTAGTCTAATACCAAGCTGTCCATAGCTTGCAATTTCTCTAGCAACAGAGGTCAAGTACATTCTACTAGAGAAGTAATGAAGGGTTTCCCTCACTCAAGGACATTAGCCAAAAGTATGAGGTCGGTACTCCTCACTGCCTGCCCCCGGCTAGACCCAGAGAATTAGCAGGAAATGCTAGAATGAAACCTCCTGGTCATTGCCTTCAGCAGAGTCAGAGAATTAGCCTAGGAATATCAAAATGCCTCAACAGGGAGAGTTCCACTCCTCTTCCTCCTGCTTCACACCTAGCTACCAGACCCTGCTGACCTTGGTGTGGGGGTCACTTGCGTATATGACTTCAGTCTTGAGTCCCCTGCTGTAACCTCCACCTGCCTACGTGACTCTTGTCATCTGCCCTGCTTGTTTTATACTACTTAAGCCTGCTTGTCACTTTGTACAAAGTCTAGCACTAGGACTAGGAGAAGGACAAGGACTAGGACTAGGAGAAGGACAAGGACTAGGACTAGGAGAAGGACAAGGACTGGGAGAAGGACTTGGACTCGCATGCAGGACTAAGACTAGAACTTAGATGGGTAGGACTCAGATTCATGCAATCTGCAGTCCCCTGGGCCCAGAGTGCTTGGGCCCGGGGGAAGCAGCACCAGTTCAGAGGAGATAGCTGCTGCTTTAGACCCAGTATGTTTCAGATAGCCTCAGATGTACCTCAACTATTGAGTTGCCAGATTTACCATCTCTCTTTTGCAATGACTGTAAAAGTCTGATGCCATTTCTAAGAAATACATTTAGATCCTATACTTCATGTGTTGTCTCTGTCATCATTTCTTCGCCTACGCCTTGTCAACCTGACTAGGGCCCCCGTTTCTCCCACCGGTTGAGGGAGGCCCAGATCGGCCGGCCCGCGGCAAGATTCCTCCGGTTGGTTTTATTTTCCCATCATTTCAAAACTAACAAAAAAAAAGGTTTGAATGTTGTCCAAAGACCAGCAGACTTCTACACATATGAAAAGACGAGAATGGCCCACATCCCTTCTGCTTGGAAGTTGGGGTCTGATCAATTGACAGGGATCAAGGATCAGGGATGTTATTAAAGCAGCAGATCATCGGAGGATCTCCAGGGAAAACCTGATGCTGAGATCTGGGCATCCGTTGTGTGTTTGACTCTCAGGACCTACCAGAGGTCTCAGAGTATGGAAGAAGCTTACCCATGCTGCTGCTTCGATTTTAAATATCTCATTTTTAAAATCCTTTTCAGTGATTTTTTTATTTACCCAAAATTGTATTTCATTTCTTTGGCGTGGGACATGCATTGCTTCTGTGTACATAGAAACAAACTTGCAGTCATTTTAAATCAGCTGTCACTCCAAAACCATGCAATCATTCTCACATTTATCATGCTTACTGGCTGTTTTAGTCATCAGCACAAGTACAGACTTTACTGAAGGCTAATGCTGTTACTATGTATAGATAAATATTTTTTAGCCTTTTAAAAAAGATACTTTTCCTCTTAAATTAATTCATGCAGACAAAGACATCCAAATGTTAGGATGCTAATCCTAACAGCCACAGAGCATCCATTTGCTCTTGCTGCTGTTTTAGTCTGTTTCATTTCTTCAGGAAATAATACACCAGCATAATGGGTCTTGAACTTATTTTTTGTTGGCTTTAGTTTTATGTTTCAATCAGTGGAAGGAAAAGACAGATTTACCCAAGGCGGCTACCATACTGTGAGGAATAGGCTCTACGGAGGTAGGAGGCATCTGCGGAGTTTTTCTATGCGTGTTGCAGTTTAATGAAACTTTAGGAGAATCTCCGCATTTGTTTTTAATCTCCATGAACATTAGATTCATGCATCTGATTCTGTACAGTTGGTTCCTGTTTATGTAAACATTGTGTTCTCAAACTCCATAACTGTTGCCATGTTACATGGAATTATTTGTGACAAAAAAGACTAGATGCTTCACATGAAAATGTGTTACAGCAGGGGACACATTGAAATGAGAAGGATCTATGGAGTTGTAAGATTTATTCTTCTTGTTTGCTTGAGAATTCTGCATATTTTAAAAGAAACTAAGTCCAAGGTCTCCATAAGGTGAAGGAGATCGTTCTAGAAATGACTAACCTAAAAGAAAGCATTTACCTGAATTTGAAAATAGATTACATGATCTTAATTGATAATATTTCAATTACAGTTACCTTTTTAAATAGATGAATACTCTATTTATATATAATATGTAGAGATGCTGTATTAAGTAGTTTTTTCTCCCATACACTGTAATACTACCAAAAGTTTAACCTCATTTTAACCGTAATGCTTAACTAGTGCTGTAGACTATGCAATCTGACACTATTCACAGACAAATCCTTCATCTATGAGTGACATTTATACTATATTAGTCTTGCTTCATTATCTCATTCCAAGAAGAATGAAGGGAAGGAAGGTGTTAAGTTGATTCATGTTGTTGCCATGGTTAAATTCTTTCCTAATCAACTAGAATATTGTTGATACTCTAAAAGTGAGGTACTTAAAGGAATCTCAGATTTGTTTGAAAATTCAACTTTTTTAAACAGTGGAATTTTTTTTCTGAAAGCTGTCCTGTTTTCTAAATGAAATTACATTGTCATGATGAATAACTAAACCACATGTCAGCCTTTATGCTAAGCAAATCAACACATGTATTCTAAGTTTAAATCAAGGTCTTAATCTAAATATTAGAAGTACAAAATGAATGAATTACTTAATTGGAAGTACCATAAAAGAATTTACTTACAGCAAATCCTTCTGAGGCTTTGAGGATAAATACCTCATCCCTCTTATGGTGGAAGAGCCTTATCTAACATCTTGGGGTTCCACTATCCAGGTGGGGTTAAGAAACAGTCACCCGGATAGTTCAAAGCTCCTAAGCAACAAGAACACGACTGGCCCATAGGCAGACTCACTAACTGTATATTTGGTTCCTAGTGACTCCATCTCATCCTCTGGTGAGACAGTATCTGGTACTAACTAAATAGATCCTGTTCACCATATCTGAGTGCAGTTGTTCATTGCACACAAAGGTCTAGATGCACTTGCTCATTGAACACCCAGGATCTAGATGCACTTGCTCACTGCACACCAGGGTCTAGATACACTTGCTCACTACACACCAGAATACAGAAGAGCACATCTCTACCTCGCTCTGTCACTTTCTCTTTATGTCCCTGAAATAAGAATCCACTAAACTAGAAGCTCACCATTTTTAAGTCAGAAATTATCTTAGTCAATGTAATATATTCACTGTCATTATCTCTGAACAAAACATGCCAACATTTTTAAAACAGCCATCAGTCCTGTCAAGTTTTCAGCATATACCCATCAGACATTGCTCCAAACAGAAGTTTAGCAGAGCATAAAGTATTATTTACCTGATATACAAACTGCTCCAAGAAATAAATGTTATAGATATTTAAAGTCTTCTAGACTTATTAAAGCAGATTATTTCACAAGATGATTATTAGTCTCTTAAATAAAGGTACTGCACAAATAAAATATTTTCATTAGCAACAAAATTTAAAGAACTAATTCCATAAAACAATCAAGAAATAATATTCTTTGTCTCTGTCTCTCTGAGTGTGTGTGTGTGTGTGTGTGTGTGTGTGTCTGTCTGTCTGTATGTATGTATGTATGTGTCTTCTACTAAGGAGAAGTGTATTTATGTGACGCTCTACTATCTCATTCTTAAGGGAGTGATCACTGGTGAATTATTATATTTCTATGTAGGACAAAAAACAAAAGAGTTCAGGGTTTTTGTTTTTGCTACAGAATTATTTATTGTTTGTCCATTTATTTAAAACAATAAAATCTAATTTTAAATTTTTTAATAGAAAAAAAGAATAACTGCTCATTTTATACTGATGAGAGAATTTCTCTCTAAATAAAGCTGATTAAAAATATGCCAAGTAAAGGGGATATAGATGCAAAGGTAGCATTTCCGACAGCTATATTTGAAAAAAACAAGCCAACTTCATCACACACCTATCAGTTCAAGTTTCCTACTCTCTGGTAACTCTATTTTATTATTCATTATGAAGCTGAAGGAGGGCTGTAAGAGATGCACGCCTCTGCTTAGCCATGAAAGATAAATATGTCTCTCCAGTAAATATGAGGTCCAGCTTCAGATCAATGGAGTCGGAGCCAGGATTCCTTCCATTAACTCATGAATCTTTGACTGGTTTTTGCGTATATCTGGGTAGAGTCACTTATGTTCTGAGAGTCTTACTTTACCCATTTAAATAACAGCAAAGCCTGTGCATTACTGAACCCTGTACAGTTTAATTCTTTGTAAAAGCACTTTAAGATACTCTGATGAGAACTTTATTAAAGCTAATTATTACTGTTATTCAGTTAGCTTCTTGTAAAACACTGTGACCAAAGGGCAGAATGAGCTCATTTCATGCTAGATAAGAGACACTGGAAATCATTAATGTAATCAGACTCATCAGAGTAAACAATTTCGGCTCCACAAATATGTCACAGAAGGAGACACGACATTAGTTGATGTGTTTGCACACTTAGTGTTACATCTACTCTGGTTGTAAACTGGACATTTTTGTTGAAAGATTAATTATACTTATTATTAGTATGTTATATTTTGTAAGCAATTTATACTCAAATTTATTTGATAATGTAGCATCTAAGGCAAGAGAGGCTCTAGCAACATAAAACATGTAACTCATGTAAATTTCAACATCAGTATTTCTGTTGACCCAATTAGGAGATTAACAATGTTATATTTATGTTTTTAAATACTCAACTATTTCAGAAAGGCAACTCTATCCTAATAAGACAATGGTCATTAATATGATGTCTTTTTAAATATTTTTTTCCAAATAAAGCAGCATTCAAATTTTACTTCCTCTCTCCTAGGCATTAACTTAACTGAGGATATTTTTATACTCCATAAATGAAGTCCTTATGCAAAAATCAAGCTGAACTTCCTGAAGTCTTATTGAGAACATGTACCCACAATTTCAAAAGGCTACAAGCCATCAACAATACGTTAGCATTACTTTTTTTTCCGTAAGGGAAACCAGAAACCACTTGCCTTTGAGGAGCATGCTCGTTGATCAGAGACTTCTATTAAACTAACTTGTCATCAGAGAAAAACCTCACTTTCTTTCTTCCTTCCCCTTTCTTTCCTCAATGGAGAGGTCACTGATGAGAACAAGACTATATCACGCACACACAAAAAGGAGTTTAGAATTTCTCCTTGGCCTTTCAAGAAGCTACATGCAAAGAAAGTTCATAAAACCTCTCATTTCACAAAGACCCAGAATCTTAAAATAGCAGAACTAAGAATCTGCAGAAAACCTTTTGTGTGGTTCTATAAGGAAACATTGTCTGCTAGTATGAGAGAATTATAAAAGTTTATGGTTCATGAATAATTATTATGTATAAGGCAAGTATTGAATGATTTTATTTTCCTTCTAGAATAGCCATTTGTTCTGAACTACAAAGTTCAAACCATGTATTGTGATTGTGATCTGATTATATTAGACAACATAAATAACCCTTAAAAAGTCCTGAATTTACTTGGATATTTAAAAATAAGCCAGAGATACAAGGGATGCAATCTCAAACTATGAGGGCTTTGTAATAATTACCACTTTTCTTTCCATGCAGAAATAGACTTAAAATTTGCCTTCTTATTTTTACTTATTCTGAGGTTAGGTTCTTTGTTTGTATTTTTGGAGGATAATATTAGCTCAGCTTCTACACAGAAGCTTCATCACAAACCTACAGAAGGCTAGCCCATGTGCTTCAACATGCATGTATCCATCACTCAACTCCGAGTCTCCATTAGTCACCGAGGAGGCTGACTGTGTGCCATTAGAGTTTGCTTTTGATTTTCCTCTCCATCTTGAAGGCAGATTAGTATAAATATTCATTTAGACTCTCCTAGAAACACCAGATTTTAGCTGGATTCTTTCTGGCCTAAGAACCCACACATTCTTACAGCTTTTCTATGTTGACGTAAAAATAAATAATTTGTATTCTTATTAATAACCTTTCACATCCCCCTCTATTGTTTCTAACACTGAATGAAAAATTAAGCAAACCTATTACAACCATTATAAATTTAAAAAGTCTAAACTCTGGGAAAGCCACACACAAACATATCTCCCCCATTCAGGCCGAAGTTAAATTGCTCCTAGTTTTCAACAGCTCAATCAGTGAACATGTGGAAGTGGGTTCTTCATGCTGCAAAGTGTATGTATGACACCTAACACGCAGAGTTCTTCCAGCTACTACCTAAGTAATGGTTTCCAGAGACTCTTTGCATCTGTGCTTGTCACCATGAGAAGCCATCAGAGAGGTAGGTCATTCTAACAGGAGGGGCAGTCAGGTTAACTAGTAGCAGAGTTGGAGGAATGCAAAGTTTGAACACTTGTCTCCTGATGACTGCCCAATCATAAGCAAGTCCCTAAAATATTCAGGCACTGATGTTGCCTCATGCAACTTAATACGGGTAAAGTCAGACTTGGAACAAGGCTAGTTCTATACTATTTTCTTTTACCCACTTAGTGTCCAGTTCTAAGTATGAGTCATTACAGTATTACAGTGAGAAGTGTTTTCAATGACAAGCTACCACTCTGACAATCTAATCACATGATCAATAAAACTATACAACAAAGATGAAGTGACTATAGCAAACATTAACTCATTTCCAACCTAGCTTTGGGCTCAAACAGGAATCTTAATTTTCCTTGAGTTTCATTGCTCAATTATAAGCTGATAATTTTCAATGTTGTTAAAGGAATTAATAGAGAATACAGAGTATTTTTAAACTGGCAGAAAATTTCCTTTTAGAAAGAAAGTCATTATAACTGAAAATGTCTAATGACACAACATCATTTATTTGGTCTCTACATAAGGTTCATTAATAGCAGCTTCAGCTCCAACTCTGTTATGACTGCTTCATCTATGTCTTTAGCCTTCTGAGGCTCATAAAATGTAATGTTTGAGGTTTCAAACCTGGAGATTGACTTCACTGATACTAAGCCAATTTCTAATTTGTTATTTCAGTATTTTATACTCCAAACAAATCTTTCGACAAATATTTGTTGCATTCTAATTGTAGTGAAAACTAAAATTATCTATAATCAAATATAATTTGAATGAATACAAAATAAACAAACACTATATGCAATTAGTATTTAATGAAATCAATAATTTATTTTGATTTGAAGTAGATATCATTAACAACATGAATTTCTCCTGAGAATTTTTGAGATGTTTATTATAAATATGAATAGTTTTTAAATAATTCTTCTGACTATCCATAAAGTAATACATACTTGTAGTATCAAAGGCTGGCAAAGATGGAATATATCAACCTTGTTTAAAGTTCATGAAACGTAAAGCTGTTTTATCTAAGAACTTTAATGCTCAATTCCAAACTGTGTTTGCATAACTTCAATGCATATGTGTTTGATTCTTTTATAGCTAAATTATTCAAATGTTGCTTTTAAAACTATTTATTTTGTTCTTATGTAATGTCTTTCATTTGAGGAATTCACATAACACCATAAACGTTAATGGACATTTTCACAGCACCCCTGTGAGGGAGATGGCAAGGATCCCTGTGAAGTTCTCTGAGGTCATTCTTCAAGGGATCAGAAAAAATACTAACATATAAAAGTTCAGAGGCTTAGTAGTACTGGGTCAAAGAGGAATGAGTATTATAATGAATTGAGCAGGTTTAACTATGGTTCATTTTGTTCATAAGAAAAACTATTCTCTAAAAATACTGTGAAGTTGATTAGCAAAGTCCCTTATGTTTATGTGGAAGTAAGAGAATGGATTTTCAATTGTTTCTCTTCTTTCACTATCTTTAGCCTATAAATCTTTCCTTTGTAAGACCTCCCTCAATTAAGAAGGGGCTGTAAAAAGCTCCCTTTAAAAGACGATCCTAGAAGGGCATCTTCCTTATTAGTTTATAAGGAAAATGTACACTGAGTTAGAGGGGCAGTATTATTGAGTATAACTGAAAATGTCCATTATGGAAAGGATGAAAATAGCCAAAGCTTTGATGCTGTCAATGCTAGTTATGTATTGACCATGAGCTTGTGACTGTCCTTAATGAAAATATTTTAAAGGACAAGTTCACACCAGTCTTCTTTCAGTGAACACCATCTTCTAATCAACCATAAAATTTAAAAATAACTCACAAATAGCACTCAACCAAATGGACTGTAAAACACAGCAGACTACAAGATGCCTTCAGAACTTCACATGTATTGATGAAGAATGCCTTCTGTGCTTAGCAGAACTCAAAATGGCACATCATTTGGAATTTCAGGATAAATTTTTCAGTCACAATCTTTAAAAAAAAAGATCAAGATTTATTCCTGTGTAATATAGGCTCTTACAAGAAAAAAAGCAGGACATGTAAGGTGTTTTATTTCATAAACTTTCGAAAAAGTGCACCATCTTGAGAGAAAACTTTGATTCCTAGAGTTAGAGCTGTGACCGTGCACTTGAGGACAGATAATGACAGACTTTATGCCCAGAAAATGCCTCCCAGCTCACAGAGGGAAGTGTAAGAGCCACTCACAAGATTCATGAGATCCATGCCTCTTGCTATAATGCAATAAAGTAATCATATAAATAAAACAATTCTCTAAAACTGATAACAATATTGGACATAAGACCAAATTCCCTGGCTCCTACCAATTATATTTTTTTACAAATAAGCCAAGAAAAATTGGAGGCTATTTAATTATCTCCATCCTGTGCTCTGAATTCTGACTTAGTCTCAAATTATTCATTTTCTTGTCTGAATGTTGAAAATCATTATATGGAGATGATAATTTTTTCCCTGTTGTATAACTCCTTAATTGCTACAAAAATAACATTGGCCAGATTTCCTCTCTGATTACTCTTATCAACATCTCTCGTTTATGAGTTACAATATATGTATATATAATCTATATTAAATATATGTGCATATAATATTATATATATTACACATATTTTATATGTATGTATACATATAAAATGTACCAATAACTGAGGCATACAAGTCAAGTGACTAATTCAACTGAGAGGTACTCAAGTCTCACATAAATCCCTGTAACCTTATATTTGTCACAGTCTTTCCAATTTTCAAAAGAAATTAGAAAACTAATGTTTGGTGTATTGGCTGACTTGAGCTAACTTACAAACAAATCTGAAAAAGTTTTAATTTGGATTCATATACATAAATAATAATCTTATGTTTGAATATATGATATTTAATGGATACCACTGAAACACAGATGGGCACAGCTGAAATTTCTTAAAAGATAATGAATATGTGAGATTAAAGAATTCTTTTATTTTCACACTATGTTAGTCAGTATAAAGAAATAATTAACTTTTACTAAGTTTAAACAAATTATCTCTGGGGAGAAAAAGAGAGAATGTGGGGTATAACATTAAACTAAGAAAGACCAGAGACATTTTTGCCCACTGGAAATTTGACATTATAAAGCATTGCTTTTCATCATGAAAATATAATTGGGCACACATCAAAATATCATCAAGGTTATTAGAAGGCACTGCTAGGATGAAAAACGAATTCTGCTAAATGAAATCAACAAGGTCTTTAAACACAATTATATTTAAGTCATAATAGGGGCACCGAGCTGTTTCATGAGGCCGTAATTGGATTCCCGCGCGGACAAACTATAAGGCTGAAGGCTGGTTAGAGCTCGGTAATAAGAGAACTGGATTATTGCCTCATAAAACCATTCCACACTTTTCTCATTGTGATAATTCTACAAGTCTTTGGGAATTCACTCTTAAGTAAATGTCACTACACAAGCGAGTATTTCTATAGAAAAAAAAGCTACAACAAAGACAGTCATGGAGGGATGTGATCCTCTGGTGATGAGAGGACAGCGTATCTGCAGCCACAGCCAATGCTTTCTACATCATGAGAAGAAAGCCATTCTCAAATGCAAGGATTTTGCAGTTTGCAAAACTTTGAAATTTTAAGTTGTTTTGTTTTTAGTGCTGTGCTTACCATTGTCTTTGTGAACCAGGGTCTTCATATCTTGAAAGGGTCTTCCATAGCTGTAAAAGCCATCATCCATGAGTGGACGTTAGACAAGTGCATGCATCCAGGTTTCATTTTCTACTCATGGTATGGAGCTGGACTTGCAGGGCTATTCAGTTTAGTTGTCAACTAGACACAGCCTACAATTGCCTAGGAAGAGTCCCAGATGAAGAGTTATCCAGCTCAGCTAGGCCTATAGAACTCTCCCCATGGACCATCTTGATTATTTTTGAGATGGGAAGACTGATTCTGTGAGTAGCATCATTACCTAGTTTGATTCATGAAGTGTTGACGAATAATGAAATTCGGATGTACAATAAACAAGGATGCAGCATGTGGTGTTGAATCTCTGGGCTGTTGACTACCAGTATGATTGGACGAGTCGCTTCAGTTGCTTGATTTCCTGTCTTCACTTCCACTCAGTGATGATCTGTAGCCTGAACTGTAAGTCAGAGGGACACTTTCCATCATCACTGAATTCTTTCAGCATGGGTGTTTTTTCTCATAGTGATAGAAATGAAACTAATGCTGGCTGACCCTTTTCTGCTTTCTAATACTTTTCTGTGTTACTGTTAATCATTCAACTATCATCTACGATTAAAATGTCTACAAAATACCTTAAACTATAGGAATAAGTCAGAATAAAAAACCATATACATATATATACATATATATATATGGAATAGTTCGATAAATTTTTGCTGTATTTTACCTCAAGCAGAATTTTCTGTCACAGACACAGAACTTCTTTTTCAAGAATGAAATCTATTTTCAATAAGGCCTTTACTAAGGAATATATATTCCACTAAAACTATTTCAATTTTTTCACATTTCTTCTTTATTTTTGACTTTCTAAATTGTCATTTCCCTTTTTCTGACTCTATTCAACATAAGTAAAGTTAAAATTATAAATATTGGTTAATATTTATTGAAATCTACTTACATCAGGAAATCTTATATCTATGTACAAAAATTTCCCCAAATTTTAGAAAGTTAAACTGTGACACCTAAGCACAGTGATCTGAGGCTAGAGAGATGGCTCATCAGTGAAAAGCATATTCAGTTTCAGAAAACCCATGTTAGGTAGCTCAGAATAGACTATAAGTCCAACCCCAGAGAAAGCAATGGCCTCTGTAGACACTTGGACACATGTGGCATACACTCACAAACACAAGTGCATGAATACAATTAAAAACATTTACAGTGTACCATTCTGCAATAGAACTAGTGGGATTTAACACAATTAGAAGTTTTCTCCTTGATTTAAATATATATATAAATATATTACATATAAATATAATTAATACACTTTAATAATATAAATATATATATTATATATCTTAATTATGTTATTATATTATAAATTATATTTAATATATTTTAATATATATCACCAAATATCTGAACAAGAAAATTGTGTCTCAGATATTGTGGCGATTGCCTCACAGTTTGAAAGAAGACAATAAATGAGAATAAAATGTGTGGAACGGAAAAGAATAAATAAGAGCCTATGGAATGAGTAAGACCTTGTAAGCACACAAGAGGAAATGTTGCTGTAACTGGAAAATGAAGGAGCAACAGGAAATTTATACTGTGACTGACAGGTGAAAGCCGACTGACCAAGCACACTGGAAATGGTGAGGAGACATCACTTCCACTCAGGATCTTGCTGTTGCTGGTGCTGCCCTGGTGTATAGGTCAGGTTAAGTAACAGAGCAGACTTGGCTCTATACCAGACAGTGATCTGGCGTAGAAAGCAAAGGTAATCTCTCAGAGTTGAGAGAGAAAACAAGTGAAATCATGAGAGATAAATTCATACAACTAGAACTAATTCCCAGAACTCTCATGTTTAATGGGGACCTCACAGAGGGAACAGTAAAATAAATGGAAGAAAGAAACTGAATAGTCTTGCATTCATGTTGAGGATATAATTATTTAACGGAAAAGCAGGAAATTTAAGATGGAATGATCAATTATGGTTGAGCAAGTCAAAGGTAACCTTTAAAGGATTCTTCTTCATACATACTATTGGAAATTTCGTGGGCACTCAGCAGGGGAAAACCTCAGATGTGAGTGCGAGCACGTAGCCGGAAGAGCAGGCTCTCACCACACAGACTGAAGGCACAATTAGAGTGAAGGGAATATTAATTATATTTCCCAAAATTGTCATTAAAAATGGCTTAATCTGAGATGTCTTAAATCACTCCATCAAGTTGTAAATACCAGAAATTAGCATCCTTTCAAATTTAAATGAATTTTAGCACCCACGAGGGGACTTCTTGAAAACAAAACAGGATTAAATGTATAAACACATATAAATATCAAAATAGAATCCAGATGAATATATCATAATTAAATTTAATAATTTATAATTTAGTTCTCCGTATATTTTAGAGTAGGATATAATTTCTAATTTATTATATTTTGAAGTAATAATAATTTCCAGCATTCACAGAGAACAATGTAGATTTACAATCTAAAACTGAGACATCAAAAAAAGGAATGAAAATCATGTAGAGTGAAAAGCATACCTTTATCGATTATGTTTTAACTCCATATATAAGATGAAAAGCAAACTGATAATTCAGGGTATAAATTTTCACGGAATGGTCCTGAGAATCACAAAATGTTTCTAAAATGTAGAAACCAATTGTTCACCTGCCAATCACATTTTAAGGGCAGTTTCTCCAACAACCAGCAACAACAACAATGGCTGAACAAGAACGCGAACACAGACCAAGTCAGAGGTGAACATGGTAGAAGAAAAAATAAAGTCTGAAAAGAGGCCAACCTGGCTCAGTGCAAGCAGCATTAAGTCTATTGAGGAATACGTATCTTATACTATTAAATGAATCAATGCCATAAAGACCAAAAGATTTGGTTTGCTAATACAGCAAATCAATTGCTTCCTGCAATAAGTGTCTACTACTCTTAAGTTATACAGGCTTGCTAGACAAGTGTAATTCAAACGAGCTTTATGTGTCCCACTGCTTTATGTTCTACACTGCTCTGCTATCCCATACTTGTCTCTATTGCCAAGAATAACACACAAAAACATCATTTCCCCCCACATCACCTGATATTCCTCAGAATATCAAGACATTACCTCCACATCAGTGTGACGTGGCAAAGAACACAATCCCCTAGAATAATTGGGATTCTTCAGCTAGAGCTTCGTTTCTCCATCACTCAGTCAGAGATCACAGAGGCATTCTTCCTTGAGACAACTTTTGTCTACAACATCAGGCTTAAATGTACTGTCCTAATCCCGAGGAACATTGACTAAAATAGATAAATCTACTCTCTTTCTCCCACTTTAGCCAGCATGAGTGTCTGAAGGAGAGCAGGTTAACTAATATTTTTAAGAAATATTTTATGTGTATGGGTGCTAAGATTTTCATTCCTGGTTTCCCTCAGAGGCCATAAGCTGGCATCAAATTCTCTGGAACTAGAGTTATGAAAATCTGTGAGATGCCGAGTGAGTATGGTAAATCAAACTTGGGTTCTCCAGATGAGCAGCCTGTACTCTTAACCACAGAGCCATCTCTCTGGCCCCAACAAAGCATTTTTAACCTTAATCAGGAGACATCATGAAAACAATGAAGAGGCAGCTTGTGGAATGACTTATGTTCTGTGGAATAGGGTCACTCGGTGCCCTGTAAGGTCAGAACTTACTCCTCTGAGGATGTAAGCCATCACTGTTTGTTGCAATACCAGTTACCATCATCCTTCCGCCACTATATTTGAGAAAGACTGGAGAGAACATTTCCTGCCTGACAACAGGGGAGGTTTATTTTAGTTTACTTACAGCCTGGCCAAAATCGGGGGCCAGTTGTCTTTCCCAATCTTCACTATTCACAGTCTCATTTTAAATCCAGAATGGTAATAGAGTTCTGTCAAATTTTTATTTTAGTTTTGGAGAGAAAAAAAAATGTGACTCCAATCAACTTCGCATGTCAAAATCATATCCAATGTTCTGTTTGGGACACAATTTAAAATGCACTGCCCAACAACCACCACAGGCAAAGGACAGGTTGCCACGAATTTGTCCCACACTACAAATTCTCAAAATTCACCTCTGCCTTCCAGCCTATCAAAGGTGATGGTTGTACTAGCCATATCTTCCCTTCATAGCAGAGCACCCAGCTATCTCTGCTGCCACCGTATTTTCATTTCTGTCTGTCACTTTTACTGAAAGCCAAAACGATATATATTTAGTTTTCATGACTTTAGCAACCCAGTTCTTGAACTAGTTTCTGATTTAAGCACATTTCTGCAGCATCCTGCTGCATAAAATGAAGTCCCACATGCCATGACCTTCCCGTTATGTTTCATCTTTTACATTTTTGATAACGCATGTGGGAGTCATGTGCACAGCATTCAAGGGGTACAGAGAATACATGAGTTTCCCAAGCCAAGCCATGCTCTTATAAGATTTTCTCTGTCTGTGCCAACCCTCCAGTTGTCCATATAAAGGTGTATGCACGGTGTGTATATTTCCTGTCCTTGGCTAGAACTAACCATGAAGTCCCATGGTGATGACTATGGACCCTTGGAAGGAAAGAACAGAGAATTAGCATAAAATAATAATATTACCAAAAAGGACCCAACAAATTCATAACACAGAAAAAAGACCAACAAATGCCTGGCCAAAGGAAAACATTAGTTTGAAGTATTGAGAAATACTAAGAAACTTTTGAGTATGATAAAATCGATTTGTCACACAGCGAAGAGAGAATAATGATTGTTGAATACAAATTATGAAAATAAATTTTGCCATACTTCATGGAGAAAAATCTTTCTAAAAGCCCTTATATCTTTGAAGCTATATATATATATATATGTACACACACACATTGTATATGTGTATATATACATTGATACCATTGATACAGAGGAGACACAAGTGGACAGACCACCAGTTGCATCTGGAAACTGAATGTAATGACCTAAGATGTGAAGGAGAATCGGGACAGGGAAATCACACGGGACTGGGCAAAGACCAACAGCTATAGGACGCAGCCAGGGGCTCCAGCACCCAAGCAGCACCTAGAGACAAAAGTATAGTTACAAATGGCTGGGAAATGGAGGGAATGAAAGCTCTGTTGTACTCCTAAGTACATCATCTATGAAAGGAATGGCTGTCTCTACCTGCATGCAGTGGACGGAAGGAATTAACGAAGACAAAGGCAGTTTGTAAGGAAAGGTGAGGGAAAGACAAACTCAGTTGCGAAACTAATGCTATATTATATGCTGCTTAATACATATTAACTTAAATTTTTAAATTGAAATTTTTAATTGAAAAATATGACAGAAAAGTATCAATTAACGAAAATGAACTCCAATGTACTAAAATTCACTAACATAAAAAAGAAAAGAACAGAGTTCTATACTCACACTTTATAAATAGCATGAAATTTTCATTGAGAATGCATTCCAAAATTATTATACATAGATATGTAATTAGAAATTACAGATTAACCCATTATGCAATTGTAGACAAAAATGAAAAATTTTAGGAAATTATTTGCAGTAGAATATAGGTATAAAATACCAGACCCTAACAAAGTGGCCTTTGTCCCAGAACAGACAGAGGGAGATTAAATTAGCATCTATTATTCATTATGAAGCGTGAAACATATATAAGCACTTCAATGAAATTTAAAAATATTGATGTTAAAAATGAATTTTAATTAAAACTCTTAACAGTAACAATTTTCTTATATGCAGACATATGCACAGGAATATGTGCAGTTACATGCATTAAGAGATAATGGAAGAATATTTATGTTTGACAAAAGTACGATAGAACATTAAATAGAATTGCTTAGGAAGGATAAACTTTAAAGACATTCCGACAAACTGAACAATGGAGCTTTGCTTACGGCCACTGCTCCTCCTCACAGCCTCCTAAGGCAAAGTTTCAGTTCAAAAAGGAACAATAACTGCTACCCAGGCTGTGAGTGAGCCAAACAGTACAGGACTAAACAGGAACTGCATGCAATCTGGATTTTCCAGGAATTGCATTTTGGGAGGGAAGAAATAAGTAGTCCTCAGGTTCTCTAGATTAGGCACAAGTTCAATACAATTCCAAACAAATTCAAAAAGAATGCTTTGCATGATTGATAGTTAATGGCAAAGATATTTGGAATGTATAAACTAATCCCAAGAGATCCTGGAAGAGGAATAATGGACAAAAACGTACAGCGGTAGTAAGAAGCTGCACCGTCTCTGAGAAGCTGTCAGAGCACGGCGTTAACCTAGTGATGAGAACATTTACATAGACGAGAACACAACTGAATGAAAAGTCCCCTGGAACTTACACTCAGACAGCACAACTGAAAGCATATTTCAATACATGTAATTAATTTTGTTATGGCAACTATTCACTTATAAAAATCATATCACATACACAGAAAACTTTTACAAATAATTTGGGGCTGAATATGTAAGGTTACTCTATCAACAATAATAGTAAACTAGATGTGTTCATATTTTTTTTTCTTTACTGAAGGTTTTAAAGGGGGTAAAAAGTAGAGGTATCAATGCATAAAGGAGAATTTTCAACAAAAGCTAATTAAGATGGTAATGATATCATACCACCTAGGCACAGTTTTGTAGGTTATAAAACAAGATCACAGAAACAGTTTCTCAAAATTTCTGCATGTCAAATATTCAGAGAAAGATAAAAACAAATTATTTTAATCTAATGTGAAATATTTTAAAATTATTGTTATACCTGGTTTGAGCAAAGGCATAGAGATAACCACAGATATTCAGATTTGGTTAAGATAACCAAATCTGTTTTAACTGCTAAATTCATGAATTATTTTTTTCTAGTTTCTGCCATAGAAAAGTAATATATTTTTCTGAAAAGATATGCAAGAAAATGTTCACAGCACCACTTCTTGCTTTTAGAAAGATTGTGGGACAAGTCAAAGACCTATCACTTTGGGACTAGTTAAATAAACAAAGGTATGTCAATATATAAATAACATGTAGTCACTAAAATGAATGGGAAAAGGCTATAAGTGCTAACCTTGAAAGACGCCTGTCATTCTCTCTTCATTCTCAATATCAAGCTGCAGATTTGGATCTACTGCTTCATGATTCAAACATAGGAGTATGTATGCATGTTCTGAGTTTTCACGAGGTTATGTATATCATTGCTATATGTGGTAGTAGAATACAGGGAGTTTTGTATTGTATTACATATTCTTCAACAAACTTATTGACAGAGACTCTTAATAATAAAAATAATGCATTCTTTTAAGTGTACATTATAACATCAAGTTTCTAGGAGACGGCAAGGCTAAGTGTTGAGCACGCAGCATGTTCTCCATGTGCATCGTAGACTTATTGTTCAAATGTGTTTAAATCTTTAAATTATATTCCAAGTTTATTGTTCTGGATAAACTTGACCCTTCTATGGGATCCTTCTTATATGATGACAAAAGCAGAAGTAGCTTTGTGTTTCTTCAATTCTTTTCAGTATTTTGGATTTATTTAAGTAAAATCATAGTGGAATTTTTATAAACAATTTCAGCAAAGCCAATTCAAAACACTATTTCCAAAAAATATGGTCACTTATGGTCCTCTTCAGAGAGGAATTGGTGTTGGTACTGGCATGCTAACCAGGTCATGTCTT
Organism: Mastomys coucha; assembly: GCF_008632895.1. Classification (NCBI taxonomy): domain Eukaryota; kingdom Metazoa; phylum Chordata; class Mammalia; order Rodentia; family Muridae; genus Mastomys; species Mastomys coucha. The sequence goes on along the minus strand of NW_022196898.1, from coordinate 97,278,295 downwards.
TCAGTTATTAGGAAAATATATGAAATTATATCAGGGAAGATTTCCCTAGAACATACTAATGCAGACCTCAAAATTAAAGCCTCAGAACTTAACCAATAAACAGTGAGAGCTCCCTATTGTTCAAAGGTAAAACTTAATGTTCCTAGCACACTATTTCTTCCATTCTGGTTCTGTGGCCTCCTCTTCCTTCAGGCCTCCCAGAGTCCCCTGTCTGTCTTCTCTGGCACTTCCCACACATATGGAATTAATACCATCTCAAAACTGAGTCTCTAATATATATGACACACTGGAGAATTGTTATTAAAGAATCTCATATACAGGTTAAAAAAATCACTAAAGTGAATTTCTCTCTCTCTCTCTGTCTCTCTGTCTCTCTGTCTCTCTGTCTCTCTCTCTCCCTCTCTCCTTTTCTCTATATCTCTCTCTTTTTTAGCTTAGAATAGGTACTTTTCTAAAGGAAAAATGTACCAGAGCAGGATTTCAATAACTATTCATCAGAGTTACAAAAGTGAAGATGACATTTCAGAACTTCATTTTAAAACATATCACTCGATAGCAAAATGCATGCAGTCTTTCTCCAATAGGATTTAACATTCAAATTGAATTACAAAATGCTACTTCATAAATTTTGTAACAAAATTACTTCAACTACTTGCCAGTGAGCAACACCCTTTTAACACTTCAAGTCTGGAACACTGGAGTAGGAAAGTAGCTTTAACTGGTGGTGATTTGCTTAGTCTGAACCAGCTGTCCCTCAGGAACAAACTATAATGTACATCGTGGTGACATTGTATGCCAATCGAGAATAGAAGTAAACTAAGACAGTCAAAATTCATGGAGAAGTTAGAAGTTGGAATGTATACAGAGCATGTATTTTAAAACTCTAAGATATTTAACTTTCTTTAATACAGTACTTGTCATTTGTTATTTTACAATTAAGAGTTGATACTCCATTGCATTACATTGTATACATTGTAATACATTGTATTATAGTTTGATAGTGGCCTAGAGGACCATGCCTATGGCAGAGAAGAGGGATTCATTTAACTCTTTTTTTTTTTTCATAAAAAGCAAAAACAAAAAAAAACAAAAACCACCTCCGGGTCAGCAGGTAGCTAAAGGAAAAGGCAATAGCTAGCAATGGTTTTTCAGTCAGTTGGCAATCCTCGTAAGCAACTCAAAAGAGGCCTTCTCAGGTCTAGTATTGGGGACTTATTAGATGGTCTATGGCTTTTTAATGTGTCGTTTAAACTATATGCGCACATTTATATACCTGTTTGCATGTAGTACATGGACCCACCATGAACAGGTTATAATTATCTCTGAAAGGCAGAGAGCTGCCTCAACTCTTGCCTTAGTTTGGGTCTCTGTTGCTGTAATGAAACACCATGACCAAAAAGCCTGGGGAGAAAGAGTTTGACTTACACTTCGAAATCTCTATTCAGGCACGCCAACAGGGCAGGAAGCTGAAGGCAAGAGCTGATGCAGAGACATGGAAGTTGCTGCTGGCTGGCTTCCTCACTATGATTTCCTCAGCCTGTTTTCTTATAGAAGTCAAACCACCATTCAAGGACTGCACCATCCACAATAAGCTGAGCCTTCCCATATCAGTCAGTAATTAAGAAAAGGCCATATAGGCGTGCCGACACCCAATCTTATAAGGACATTTTCTCAATTGAGGTTTCTTCCTCTTCATGACTCGAACTTGTGTGAAATTGACAGAAAACTGATATGGACAATCTATGCAAGTCAATAATGCAATAAATCACATAAATGAATTTAAACACAAAAAACACATGATCATCTCAATAAATGTAAAAAAAAAAATCTTTGACAAAATCCAACATTCCTTTATAATCAAAGTTCTAGAGAGTATAAGACTAGGGGGAAATTGCCTCAGCATAATTAATGTTGTATCTGAGAATCCCTCAGCCAACATCTTCCTAAGGAAAAGTTGAAGTAATCCCACTGAGGCCAGGAACATGCCAACAATGTCCTTCACTCTTTGTCAAAATTGTAGTCAAAGCACTTGTTTTAGTCATCAGGAGATGCCAGGAATAAAAAAAGGAAAATACAAAATCATGGATATTACTAATTGTGGAAGGTGTAATATTATGCATAAGAAATCCCATATATTCTACCAGAAAACTGTCAGAAATGGTAAATAAATTGAGCAATGTTATAGGATACAGAATGGAGTTACACAAACCAATAGCTTTTAAATTCGCTCACAGCAAATATGCAGAGAACTAGATCGTGGACATGCTGCCATTCAGAGGAACCTCGAGAAAAGAAAAAGAAAGAAGGAAAAGCTAGGAATAAACATAACCAATAAGATAAAGGATATTTATAATGAACATGTCGAACCTCTGAAGAGAGAAATACAGAAAGACACTAGAAAATGGAAAGACATCTCAGCCTCATGGATTGGTGGAATTAATATTGAGAAGAAGACATTTTAACCAAAAGCCATTTGAAGATTCAGTGTAACCCAACTAAAACCTCCATCTCATTCCTAACACTTGTATTTCCACAAAAGAGTCCAAGTAGCCAGATTAATCCTTAGCACAGAAACAATGCTGTATTGATTACAGTTTCAGATCACTAATGCTTGTTGGAGTCCTCCCTCCATGAGGACACAGTCAGTGGAAAAGCTAGCTGACAGGGTGCTTTAGACACAGTTTGAACGAAAAAGTGATCTGAGGGAAGCTTGCTGAGTTAAAGAGCAGGCTAGGGGTATCTGAGAGGGCAACACAAGAGGGACTTCCTGTTAGCTTCTACACAGCACAGAAATTATTCCAGTTCTTCTGGGGAAAATCTACACAGTAACATCAGATTTCACACAGTGTAACTCCTAGTCAATGAGATACCAAATGAAAGCAAGCTACCTTAAGGAATAAATAATCCAGCAGAAGGCCCGTTAGAGCACACTCCAGTGATGTCAAAGGTGAGCTTCTTGGTTTTGCCTTCTTTATAGAACCGAGTATTTTTATAGCATTAGGAAATCTACTTTCCCAGATTGCTTTGCCATTTTTATACATTCTTATATTCCCAGCTTTTTGTTTTTCTATTTACTATGAGTAATCTGAGTAATCCTGAATTCCCTCTTAATCTCTCTTCCTATTCCACTCCTTCCTCCTTCTCTCATTTACATACAGTTCTTAGTTTCCTTATTGGTTTATCATTTCGGAAGCATTATCCATTATCCAGTTTGGGAAAGATTGTTATCCTTAAGAATCTGGGGCACATGAAAATATCCAAATGGTTTCAGCTCCTCCCACCAATTTGGAAGTGTCCAAGCAAATTGATTAGAGATTTTGGATGCTTGAGATTTATTGAAAATCACATAAGAAAGTACAGGTTGCTTACACTATGGTACTAACCCCACTGCTGTATGGCATCTGATTCTTCCTTCACAGTTTAGTAATAATTTTTCATTTTTATTAAAAATACTCATTGTTAAATATGCTACTATCTTCTTCAGAATATGCACTTAACATAGAAGAACACAGCTTCAAACATTCGTGTCTGAATATAAAACCTGAAGTCACTGGGCAGTGGTGGGGCACGCCTTTATTCCCAGCACTTGGGAGACAGAGGCAGGCAGATTTCTGAGTTCAAGGCCAGCCTGGTCTACAGAGTGAGTTCCAGAACAGCCAGGGCTATACAGAGAAACCCTGTCTCAAAAAGCCAAAAACAAAACAAAACAAAACAAAACAAAAACAAAAACAAAAACAAAAAAGCAAAGTCAACCTAGAAACAAGAAAAAAGTGGGGAAGTGTGGAAGGAGGAGGCTGGTAGCCTGCATGCAAGCCTTCAAGATTTGCATGTCTTTAAATGAAACTGATTTCCTGTTGATCTGACACTTCTGATCCCACTAAACTTGTCAGGCAAAGGTAAATTTGGCCATCAGAAGTTTACTTTGGCTTTAAATTTTGTACAATATATTTTTGTATAGAGAAAAAGTTTTTTTCTAATGGCTGGTGATCATGAAGTAAGGCCTTGCAGGCTGGTCTTGTCTTCTAGAAGTGGGATGGGGGGACAATGAAATACAAACTGAACCACTATCCTTGTCTAAGGGACCACCTGAGCTTTACAATTCCTTCTAAGGGGACCAAGCTAAAATTTACAGAATGCAGATGAGTGAATTTGTCTGCCCCTGTTCTGTGGTGGTCCCACACAGCCATGGGAGAGTCAGTCTACCTCGCAATCTGAAGGCATAGTCTGAAGGAAGATTTTATGAATTCATTTGTTCATTTAGAGCCACTATTGTCTTTAGAAAGGCAATTAAATATGAGGTAAGGGACAGTGTAGAGACACAGATTAATTAACGGCTAACCACTGTTAACACTAGAGGATATATCAAGAATCTCAAAGTTGGATTGGATAACAGATTGACGCCTGCCATAGTAACCTCTCGCTTTGTGTACGTGGGTGAGTGGATCACAAACCCGAAACCTATACAATGTCAAAGCGAACTGCCAGCCCCAGGCTCTACATCTTCATTCCCTGTGACACACTACAGAAAGGTTTTAGGTTTTAACATTCGCGAAGGAATCTCCACATGAGATGTGTTAAGCATCCATGCCAGCTGCTCTTCTTTCTTTTCAGCGTGACCCCAAACTAGGAATGTTTCACATGGTTTTAGGTTTCCCAGTAAAAGTTCAGCACAGCTGTGATATCAAATGAGGTGCCACCTGGCCTAATCACCGTGACAATATGTGCTCTGTCCTGCATGGCTGACAGATGGATTGGGTATCAGCCTGATGTCATAATCTGTTAAGTGTGTAAGATGGAGCATTAGCCATCCGTTTATGATTCCTCTCTTCTTCTGTGATGTTGTGCTCTACTGTAGGTGGAGAGATGCTGCCGCCCTTCTGTGCTGCCAACACTGGTAACCTGGGATCTTAGCTTGCATTATACAACGGTCATTAACTGGTGTCTGGTCTTGTTTGCTTATCTGTCATCACTCCACCACCAAAATACTGAGGGAGGATTTTCCATTCAAGCCACAGCTTCCTAGTCTTTGACATTTATTTCATTATTTTTTTAAAAAAATAAGTTTTAAATGTATTGCTTAGTTTTCTCTTTGGGGTGTCTGATTGAATGCCACTAATTTTGATGGAAATGATTTTAATTCACATTGACAATCTCCTATAAACTGTAATATGAATTATCAGTAATGTGGGTCTACAAACTCTATAATCAACATTTTAACAGGATGATGTGATTAATGTTAATAAATTCATCACATGTTTGTTAAATCTTTCTTGTAAATGTGGGCAGCAGTAATGGAAGGGAAATGATGACCTATCAATTTCAAGGGACCCTTAACCCCTTTTCAGTAACTTCCTTCACTCACTATTCTCAGAAAGTCTCACAGATTTTCTCATATAAACAGCCATTTCTTAAATATGGCAGGTGCATTTGTTGACCATGGCAGTGACTTCACCATACTTCTGTCACACTTTAATCCAGACGTACCGCTACTCACCCAGTGATGCCTATAGCTATGGCCAGTTAGAAGCTTTTAGGGAATTATAATAAACTAGGCAATGAAAAGATTACACAACTAGATTAAGGTAGTTGCACAAATAACCAGTTGCAGAACCTCTAACTCTAAACTTCTCCATGAATTTCTATACAGTCATGACAGCCGTCTGAAACTTCACTTTGGCTTTTACACTTAAACATCCATTTTTATGCATTGATCTGCCACCAACATTATTGGCAGAATTGAACCTGGAAAGATTATGAGCTTTGTATCTTCTTTCATGATTCATGTGTCCTGTACTATTTGCACGAGTGCACACATACGCATGTGTACAACAAGCTCCATACATATGCATACAGTATCCACAAAATCTGCATATGGCATTTTAGAGTTAAGCTAGTTAATGCCATTGATACATGAAGCAATAGCTTCATGACCACATAAATAATCACTGAAAAAAATATGCTGGCATGTCCCTCTTAATCATGCAAATATCCGAATCTTCACTTAATATAACCAAATGGAAGAGCCATTATTTTTCATGTTTTAGGGATTACAGACCAATATTCACAGAGAGGAAAGCAATCACACAAAACTCCCATAGATGATGATTTTCAGAATAGGGTTCATATTTCAATCTTTACATGATTATGTTAATCAGGTTTGTTCTTCAAGCTGTGGGTTTTACCACAGTTCCAATAAATGATTCTCTTGTTATCTAATTGCTGGACACTAGAATTAGTCAGGAACCATGCATGTTTTATCCTGTCAACAATGTGGCTTTGTAAATAGTATGCATTTCCATGTACACACAATAGGTATTGCATGTTTCCCTGGCTGGATAGGAGGAGAAAGGAAAGCTTAAATCTGTGATATCCACCGAGGGACATAAAGTCAAGAGGAGGTAGAACTCGATCACGACTGAATCCTGAAGAGCTGACAAGAAGTTTTAAAAAATATGGTGAAGGCCTGCCCCAAATAAGACGTATTTCTGAAATATGTGCAGTAAAGGACAAAGAGGAAAATGGAAGGAGATGCTAGAAGTTTCTGTTTGCTCCTACTAACAAAGAGATGGTTAAGCATGCTTACAGCACAGGGGAAGAACAAACAAAAGGCAGAGTGGGTTGCTGGAAAGAAGGGAGGGAAGGGCCTGGCATGGTGGAGCAAGCGCGGGACATGGGGCAGATAAAACTTCCCTTGAAGGTATTGGATTGGGGCTTCGAAAAGGAATACATTACATCTTTGTAAATATCTGTACATGCCATATTTGATTACAACGCTCCCTCGGTGTTTACCTTCTCATGTGACATTTGCTTTTTCTAACTCGATCGGAGAACTACAAACATCTCATTTATCAATTCAATAAAAATCTAAAAATATTTTAATATTTCCCTCAACCAAAAGGTGGGGATACACATAATGGATGCAGAAACATCCTACTTCTGAGGTCAGACATTTAATCCTAGTGAGATTTGCCCTGCTCTGTGCCCAGGCATCTGAATTCAGGATGCTAAGTGTCTCTCTTCTATAGAGCCACTGATACACAAATTACTTCATGCAAGTCCTTAGCATTAATAAAGAATTATTTATTTGTGAAAGATATTTTCAATTTGCCTAACATTTTAATTTTAACTGTTTCTCATGTTACTAACTTTAAAAAATATTTTTAAATGAATTTCAATCCCTAAGTATGTTTAAACACACTGAACAAATGTTTAAATTCACTGGGAGACTTAGCACTTTGTAACAAGCTCGTAGACCTTGGCATAATTCTAGAAAGCCATATAACTTTAGCAGCAACTTCAAGTTTTGTTACTTAAAATATGAAGAATATTGTTTATTATGTATCCCAGAAAAAGAGGTGTGATATGGACAAGGTTAAATATTTAAACATTGATATCACTTTGGCTGTATACATCATTTCTAATTACAAGAGAGATTTATCAAAAATCTGTATATGACATGTTATATCTTGAATTATACTTCTTCGTATGCTTTAGAATATTCTCTGTACTTGCTGTTCTATCAATTGCTCTTATTTAGGGATTCTTCAAAGTCTTGGAAAACTGAACAATGTTGCATTATCACAGCAGGTACAATTGACAGTTTCCTTTCTCAGCAAAAGTAAGGACAAAATTCTTAGTCCCCATAGTTTCCTTCCTGTGACTATCTCAACCACATGAAGTCAATCGATCGCTAGACTGAGAGCACCTAGGGTGATTCCATACAGTGTTTTAAATGTAGGAGCACAAAGGGTGATCCTACATTTAGATCCAGTCCAGGCAAACTCCTGGTTTTCAAGTCTCCATGAAGTATTATATTTTAAGTCACATTCATTCTCTGATTTGACCCAGCACAAGTTAACTTCTCATTCTCTTCTCCATTTTTATCTCAGTTAAAATAGAGTGTCTACCTTTAAATGCAGCCACAGAGGTAACTTCCTTGGCCTAATCCCACTCTCTGTCTCTTGTAAAGCAGTGAGACCTTTTTGGACAATTTTTGCCTTTCTGACTACAGTTATCCTAAGCTTCAAGTGATTACTATTTTACAGAAATTATGATGGCTTTCTGTTATAAAATCTAGTAGTAATTGCCTGTGAATGCAATAACTATTCTGTTCTAAGGATATAATCATTAATTAGATAATGTATTGGATTATCTGATTAATTCAATAATTTCCAGTAGTTTCTGTTTTTATTTTCCTGACTAATGGCCATATTATGAAGTAACAACAAATAAATATAAAACCATTTTTTGTGCCACTAGTTTAACTTCTCAGTTTTCTTATTAGATTTCATTGATAAACAGTCTTAAAAATTGTTTATAATATTTTTCCTCACTTGATATTGGTGGAAATATTACCATTGAAGAATTACTATTAATTTAAAAATATGATACATCTTAATATATTTTATTATTGATAAAACAATAGAATGTTTTCCATTTGAACTCATTAACAGAAACTTTCATGAGTTCGGAGAGATTGCTTCCTGGTTAAAACTCTTGCCATACAAGTGTGAGAATCTGAGTAGGGGTCACAGGAGCTCACAGAGTGATGGATGTGGTATGTGTGTGTCTGTGTGATGTCAGTGTCCCTACAGACAGATGGGAGATAGACACTGGAGGTTCTCCAGAAGCCGTGGACCAGAAACCTTGCACACACAGCAGAAAAACAAAAACAAAACATAAGAGAGAGATTGTTCCAAACAAGGTGGAAGGCAAACAACTCCAGCAATAGTGTTCTCTGACTCATATATGTAACCCCTAAATTAATATATCCACATTACACAGAATGGACATACACAGACACACACACACATACACACACACACACACACACACACACACACACACACACAGAGAGAGAGAGAGAGAGAGAGAGAGAGAGAGAGAGAGAGAGAGACCCAAAATGAATATAGAAGAATTGTTTCATTTTATTTAGAAATTTCAAAGTAGGATAATAAAAATAACCCACGGGGTCTGGGGAGATGGCTAAGTTAGTGAAATGCTTGCCCTGTAAGCACAGGACCTAGGTTTGATCCCCTGCACCTAGGTACAAATAAAAGCCTGTCATCTTAGTGCTGAGGAGGCAGACAAGCAGATCTCTGGACCTCTTATCCAGCCAGCCTAGACTAATTGGTGAGCATTAGGTCTCAATGTGAGATCTTACATAAGAAACTAAGGTGGAAAGTTCTTGAAGAAAAGCATTGGTGGTCGAACTCGGGTCTCAACACAAATCCATGCACATGCAAACAGTTGAATATGCACACAAAGCATACTTACATATACACATGGAGGAAAAATAAGCGTTCAAAAATCACTGTAGTTATTTTTTTTTAACTTCACCAAAAAGCCCACTGCAAGCATTATTAAAGCTTCTGAGACTACTACCAAAGCAGATGGGGAAAGTTTTAAAGGGAGAGAGAAGTTCCTACTCCCTGCATGAAGGAAGCCAGAAATAACCCCTTCCTACTTCCAACAAGAGTGTTGAGGACAGCAGAGGGTTTGGGGGGAGACGAGAAAGGAAGGTAAGGACCCTCACTAGGTAGGATGTAGCTGTCCTTGGAACTACTGAGCTGCTGCTTGTACATTCTCAGCATTCCCTGCTTCTCAAATCACTTCTCAAATACACGGTGTTCTGAAAGGATAGTTGACAAGTGATTGAGTTAGCTAGAGACGGGTCTCGTAAACTCGCAGACACAGCTTCCATAATGATTTTAATGACACTTAAGATACAAAATAATAAAGCTTAAATTGCTGTCACATTTGTAGATTAGGCAGTGCCAAAGCAAGGATGTGTGCACTTTGTGATTAAAATTTCTGAAAGCCACTAAGAAGATTCAAATATCCATCCAGCCTTAATACCACAATTTCAGGTCTGGTGTCCATGACAGATGTGCTAGCATCAACGAAAATAAAATAGCGGTACCTGTCTGTGGCATCTCTGAATGTATG
>NW_022196898.1:97257126-97268337 GCF_008632895.1 Mastomys coucha | reverse complement strand
CTGTAGACCAAGTTGGCCTCAAACTCAGAAATCTGTCTGCCTCTGCCTCTGCCTCTGCCTCCTAAGTACTGGGATTAAAGGTATGCACCACCACTGCCAGGCAGGCCAAATTTTTATTGTCATGCAAAAAACAGTATCGCTTTTTAAATCTCTTAATATCTTTGACAGTTACATTTTATTTCAGACTGTATCTATCCTCAAGTCTGAGTAGTTCTGGCTGTATCTCTCAGAGGCACTCACTTTAGTTACATTTTACTATATGGAAATTCATACAACTGAACATTTTCTCAGATCTTTTGTTGAAGAAAAAAACAATGTGGAGTAAAATAACCCTAAAACTTTACATTTCTTAGACTGTGTTACTATTGTCCTTTTACATAAATGACAATGGGCCCAATTAAAACTTGATTGAGAAGTGTGTTTCCCCCTAAGCTGAACATATTTGAAGTTCATCCCCTATGCAGCCTACGGTGACTATAAGCTCGCAATTGTTCAGCTCCAGTCTTCTCCATCCTAGTATTGCACTTTCCTTCTTGCCTCGGATTACTAGTTATGAAAAATAAATGTGATGCCACCACACCTTTTATAAGTGTACATTGTTAATTTGGTTAGTATTTTCAAGCTTTCTTCCACTTGTGATTATTTCAGATTAAAATTATCAGTGTATGCTAAAGTCACTTGCTTTTCATGGTTCTCTTAAACATATGCACACACAAAACTATCCGTGTTATTGTTGTTGTTCTTGTGTTTCTTATTTTATCTTATGTATATTTTGCCTGTATGTATTCCTGTATGCTATGACCATGCATGAACTGAAAGAGGCCAAGTAAGGGTTTAGATTCCTCAGAACTGGAGTCACAGAAAGTGTGAGCTATCATGTGGGTGCTAGGAATCTAACCAAGCCCTCTGCAGGCTCAGCCAATGTTCTTAACACCTGAGCCATCTCTCTGGATCCTCTTCACTATTATTTTAATTACATAAGTTTTACAATGGATTATATCATCTCTTTTTCCCCCTGGAAATCTCATTAAGTATACTTAAGATTCGTAACTGGCCTTTGGTACCTTGGATTTTGTTTCACTGTGTTCAGTTTTGTTAAGTATTTTATTTGAGTTCTGGGTAACTTGGGCACTGATGTCATGCATGGTTCAGTTTGTGAGGTTCTGGTTCATAACTTTCATAAAGCCTTTTTTTTTTAACCTTGAGACCATATGTTTGATCTTGAGTACACAACTCAGTTCATTTTTCCATGAATTCAAAGCCCACTACAATCTTATGAGGAGAATGTGTTAGGACTATTGTCTGCTCTTGAAAATCTTGTTCATAAAATTATTAGAAAGAAAGCTCAGAAAGGTCACTTTTTTCATTTCAGGATTCTGCTTTTCTCTGTTTTATGTTGAGAGGTCTTGTTGGTTGTATGTATAAATCTTATATATCACTAGATGTAAATCCCATCTCTATCAATTTTTATGTTGAATCTAAGATCAGACATCATTCTTAGGGTCCAACTGTGTCTTCAAATTCAGCACAAATGTCTAGAAATGTCTGGAAAATAGATTATGCTCGTCTTGCTTTCCAGTGGTGCTTCAGGAGTTTTTCTGTCCATGTGTCCTTCTCTGCTCCATTAGACTGAGGTTGAGGGAATAAGACACAAAGGCTGACCCTTAATCATTAGACTTCCAACATGGTTTGTAAGTGTTCTCCTAATAAAGATTTGGCAGACTTCTGTGATTTACCAGAGCTCCCTAGAATCAGAGCCTGGGCTTGGGCAGGCCACAGAAGCCAGGTTCAGCGAGTTGTCCTCAGCAGGGGAAGGGATCCAATGAGACCCTTGGCCCTTCATGGAGGTACCTATATAAGGTTTGGTTTAAGTAGAAAGCAAGCAACATGCATCCCTAAGGAGACCCTGTGGAGCTATGGCCACCAATCATCATTGTCTTGGCCCAGTCTCTAATTTACAGATGTCCAAAAGAAACAGCAAAATTGTTGAAATCTCTTCCCAGAGATAACTTTCTCCTCTGGCTGGCACAGACTTCAGCCTTATCCTCCCCTCCCCTCCAAGAATGGGATTCCTGTAGAAATTCTAAGCCCTTGGAGACTATTGTTTGAAAATCCTTACAGCTACAGGAAAGAATCCCATTGTACCTTTAGAATATATTCTTGCCAGGACAGCTGCAGGACTATTAAACAATATCTCCCAAACCACTCAGCTCTATTTTCTTAATACTTTTTAAAGTCCATGTTACATAATCTGCTATGTCCAAATACCACAAGATAGATTGTTTGTTTAAACAATGGTATTCTTTCCCATCTCTGAAGACGTTTGAGAAATCCAGAAGCCATGTACTCACAGTTTTAAGGCCTGATATAAGTCTGGGCTCTTCTTTCAAGGAGCTCACTTACATAGGACATGGAGGGTAGGAATGAGCACCCTGGAGGCCTTATTAGGCATATCGATATCCGCTAAAGAGGAAGGAGAAATGATCACCTCTTCAAAGCCCTACTTCTTAAAGCTATCACATTTAATATTATGTGGCCATCTGAGACCTTTTCTCAGTGAACGTCAATATTTGTATTTGAGAATAGTTCTACTCTCCACACTGATAAGCTAAAACTACACAAAATAGAGATTGCCAATTGATGTCTTTAAGATGACCCCCATCTCTCTTGAAATATTACCTGAGACAACTGAACATTGTCAAATCATTGTCTGATAATATAGTGAGAACCTCAGTATCCCATTTTAGAACTGGTCTTTAGGAATATTTTATAATTAGAGAGCCTTTCTCTACCCTCTTTAGACATGACTCATCTCCTAGAATTGTTCCCTCACATAGCAAGGTTCCATACAGGTGAAATACAAATTTCCTAATTTCCCTTTTCCAAAAAACATCTGTTCCTGTGTGTGAGAGACTATTTAACTCTGTTGGTCATCTTTATCTATGTTTTAAAACTATCTCACAACCTAAAAATATGCTCCTTAATATGAGCCCAACTAACAGGCCCAGAGGAATTAATGGCATGGAGAGAATTCCTTTCAGCGTTTATAGTTACCCACTCTTTAGTCACTCTCTCCTCTCTCTTGGATACCGGGCCTTCTCCCCCATCATCTCTCCCCACCCCCTCTGTGTGTGTGTGTGTGTGTGTGTGTGTGTGTGTGTGTGAACTGGAGGTGAACTCCACCTATCTTTGATAGGAGTTTTTTGTTTTGTTTTGTTTTTCTTGTCTTGTTTTTGTTTTGCTTTTGTTTGGTTGGGATTTTTTTTCTTTTCTGATAGTGAAAATACTAAATAAAACCTGTCTCACTTCCTTAATAGCTTTTTTACTCTACTTTGTTTTTTTGTTTTGTTTTTATTTGTTTTGTTTTGTTTGGGGAGAGGGGTGCTCACAGGGAAGATGTCTTAGCTTAGTAGGTCACAACATTTTTTTTTGTATTTCTAGGACCTACATGGTGAAAAGAGACTTAGACAAAGTTCTCTTCTGATCTCCACATGTCTAGTCTAGCATACTTGCACACACAAACACACATGCACAGACACACAAATTCACACACACAAATAATAGTATAATAAATGTTTCTCATTACCCATATCAATCCTTACTTCCACCTGAGTGTATCCTCTGATATCAAATTCAGCACAGGATCTTGCTTTCTTTGCCCAGAGATTCTCATTGCCAAGTCAGCTGATTGGACTCCAAGCTTCATTAGCTGTAGTTCTAGGACAGTCATTTCATTTGTCTTTGAAAGAAAGATTACAATTCGAAGACAAACAGAATAAAGGATATACAGTGGTGATGATATATGTGAATTTATGTTAACAAATGTGTAGTTAACAAATTTGTGTTAAGAAATATTTGGGGAGTTTTGTTTGTTTGTATTAGATGGGGTGTTGGAAATGGGTCCTCTGTGAAAGACAAGCCTCTGAGAAGAAATGATGATACCACGGGTGGGGGCTAGAAAGTAATATATACTTCCCAGCATACTTAGAATGCTTCATTCCAAAAGACAAATAAGAGCTCTAAATTTAGGACTAGTTTTTCTAAAAGTAACAAAATCATTTTTTTTGAGAGTCAGAAACACGAAAGTTCATTGAACTATTTTGTAAACAAAATGGGAGCCAAGCATGCCTCATGCATCAGAAGACAGGAGGGTCAGCATACGTGTGGGAAGAGAGCTACAGAGAACAGGAAACTCAACACAGATTAGATAAAATGAGAGGACCTTAAGACCAAGGCCATCAGGGGTCATCTTGATGATCTGCTGGTAAAGCATTGGGAGAAAAGGGGCCCAATAGGAAATCACCAGATAGAAATATGCTGCTGGAATTGGTACTGCACAGTTCTTCAAACTTTTGTTTCTTCTAAATTATGAAGAGAACTGTTGAGCACATGTTTCTTAGCAAGAATTTGATATTGAAATTGTGTAAAGAAAAATCTAAAACTACACATGGTCAGGATTTCCCTGTGAGATAGCACCTGGTGATCTAGAAGATTCTCTGAGTTCCAGAAAGCTCTAAAATAGTCTAGATTAACAAATATGTGGTTAAAAATTTCATGCTTTCCAAGATGGAATGTTGGTAGTTACCATTTAAGCATGGGCCAAAATTATGTTTACATACTGTTATTCAATTATTTATTATTCAGGTTATTCAGTATGAAGACCTGAAGATTCTACCCTGTGTCAATCAAGATGATTGTGTGATTTCTGTCCTTGAGTTTGTGAATACAGTAGTATATTATGTTTATTGATTAGCATTTGTTAAGCCAATGTTACATCTCTGTTCTGAAACCTACTTTGCCACAATATATCTAGTCACCTCTTAATGTGAAAGGAAGTTTGTTCACAAGTATTTTGTGAGAGTTTTTGTTTGTACGTTCATCAAGAGGTTCTTAGTTTTGTTGTTATTGCTGTATTCTTACCTGGTTTGGGGATCGGGGAAGTGCTTGGCTTTCGCATGAATTTCCTGTTTTCCTTCCCTTCATATTTCATGAAACAAGATCAGGTGTGCAATCTTCCTTGAAAGTGCTAGAATTCAGCAGCCAATACACCTAATACTGGGCTCTTATTTGAGGGAAACTTAACTACAGCGTCAATCTAGTACCTTGTACTTAGTAGTTTTAAGCTATTTGTATCTTCTGGCTTTAATTTTGGTGGCTCATATACATCTAAAAAGTTATTGCTTTTTTTAAGAAATCTCCTAAGATGCCTAAGTGTAAGTGAGCCATGTGAGATTTTTTTTCTTAGTACTTGCCTTAATCTAGCTATATTATTTTTTTATTTCTGTATTCATTACAATAACTTTTTTAAAAAAAAAAAACAGTATATCAATTATCTTATTTTTCCCTGTCAGAAAATACCTTAATGTGAACTGGAACTATATTATATAGTATAGACACTTATATAAACCCAGGCATTCTGAGGCACTGCTCACAAGATAAAGATAAATAGGCAAAGATTTTATTAGGTAAATGATATTTTTAGAAGAAAGATGAAGGAAGCCAGGGATGACTGAGCAAGTCACCAGAATGCCAAACTAGTTGAGTAGAGAAGAGAAAAAGAAGAGCAATATAATCCTGAATACACGTGGCATATTTGGAGATAAAGGGCCAAAATCCAAACTGCTTTGTGGAGCCACTTCAGCTCACTTGGCTCCTTAGAGATGTTCCTGACCTCTGACCTCTGACCTCTGAAGAATGGTTTAATCCCTACTCATCTCCACACCCCAAAATTGGCTGTAGACAATTCTCTACCCATGAGATACCTAGTCTTGTTTAAGGTCAGTAGTGGGATTCAAAACCAACCACCTAAGAATAAACTACATTCCCTGTGACTAAAAACATTTTCATTACCAAATTACCAAGAGACCACCAAGACCTACTACTTAGCACACAGTGCTTTCGTCATTGCCTTTGATGTTATTGCTCAGCCAACAACATGAACCAGTACCAGTCAGGTCCTAATTCTGACATTCAAACAGCTCCAGAAAATGCTGAAATTGTTGTAGAAAATACTATTTTATGGTCACTAGAGTTGTTAGCTATTAAAGTAATTTAAGTGCATAGCTGATTGTGAATGGAGTCAGACAATAGAAGCAAAACACAAAAAATAGTAAAGATGGCATTAAGTGGAGATACTTAGCTATGTTGATTGGGTTCTTATATTCATTTGAATAATTTTAAAATCATATTTTAGAGTTGCTTGAAATCATGACTTTTATTTCATTATTAAGTCAGTTTAAGTAGAATTTCTGTTGATTGTAATAATTTTGTATACTAAAGCATTTTCCTATATATTATATACATCCTTATTCAAAAAAATAGCAATAAACACAACTCTCATTTTAAAGATGACTGAAGCCTAGCAAACTACTAAGTGTTTCTACTAAAGTGGCTTCAGCTTGTGAGAAACAACTTAGCTCCATGTGACACTTGCTCATTTGAGATCCTACTGTCATTCAAGCACTTAAAAAGGGTTGTTATTTTTATTCACTTTTTGTCAATGTCTATGATTGCCATTCTGTTTTACTGTAAATTATAGGAAATTATTTGCTTATGTTATAGGCATTTATTTGGATCTAATTTAACCTATGGTTTTGGACATGACTATAGGAGAAGATTTCTATACTTGAAAACAAATAAAATTACACAAACATACTATTCTCTGTTTTTATGTATTATAGATTCCCCTTTACAAAGTTAAACAAGAGGTCACTCTTACTATTTATAACACTTAATGAGTATTTTTCCATCTACAGTATGATACCATTAGACATATGTTTCTAATTTATGTAAGCCTCTGTTTTTATGTCTGCTAGTGTTTAAAGTCAAGAACACAGGAATTTTTATACTTAAAATTAAGTACTTCTAATTATCTTGTTAAATAGTTTTAAATGGATGTCAAGTAGTGAATAAGTCAATGCATATTTTAAACATATTCTGTAATTCTGGTTCAGTTATGAAAATGTGTCTTTTATCATTCTATATACAATTACAAATAGATTTCATGTCATGTTGATTTTTCTATTGTGGATACCAAATCTATGTCCCTCTGCTCTCGTATTTAGAGTGAGATGCCGTTAAGATCTTTCATTCAGGAAAGCCATAGAGAACTTTAAAAACTGGAGTTAGTTTTGATAACATCAAACTTGACCCCTTTCCTTTGGGATGGAGGACCAATGTCTATAAATTACAGCCATCTGTTGTTTCATTCACTGGTTAGCTTTGGCAAAACTGGAGCTACATCTATCTTCTCTTTCCTTCGCTCCTTTCTCATTTCATCGAGTCAACTCTACAGAGGACTGGCAAAATGGTTTTTGGTTTATTTTGTTAAATCTAAATTCTTTTACCATTTATTAGTCAGTTTTGTTGCTGGATGTTGAACCCTCCTGCAGGTGCGATTGCACATGAAGTTAATGCAAGATTCTGTGCCATTGTCTCACCCCAAATCCTAACCCAGTAAGGGTACATTAGTGCTCAAAATCACATATTTTGTTTGACTGACTAACATACACATGTATATGTGCACAGATGTTTTCCCAGATCACTGGACTCAGATCAAATGAGGACACAAATAAGCATCCAGGCAGTTTCAAACCGTAATGTCTATAGATGAAGGCAGAAGGTAGCTAACTGTTCTCATGAAAGGTTATTTAAATGTAAAGCTGAAGTCAGGCAACACTGTTAGTTATACCCTCCAAAATCTCTGCCTGACTGTAGTTGTCCATCCTTTCAGATCTCACATACCTGAGACCTGTATGTGTCATATCCGTTTATTTGGGACAGGAAGGCAGTTCTAGTCCCTTGTCACCTTGTCACATCCAATCTCCAGCATTGCTGGCCCAGACCAGTAAAAACACCCATGAACCAAATTTTTGCTCTGGAGTCCTTTCAGTCCCCAATCTGTGTCCAATTCATTAATCAACATGATGTTTATAGAAGCCAAATATGATCAAGTCACAATGACAAATCCTCAGACTCTTAAGATAAGTTCACGATCCTCAGCAGGGTAAGAAAAGCCCTGGAAAGTCTCCAGGGTGTTATCTCTCCCAGCTCCCTGCTTTTCTGTTTATACTCTAACCCTAAGAGGATCCTTGCCCAATCTAAACGATTTGCTCCACATCTTATCTCCTGGAATCTCCCACTTCCTTTAAATAAAGTATAGGATATTATTTTAATTATTCTCACAATCCATGTTGTTCCCATTCTCTGTTTGCATAGAGCCCCCACATTCACCATGGGAAATGCCAACCAATCATCTCCTTACACATTTATGGGAATGGCGGGTACTTTACTTCCAGAACTCAAGCTTTCTTGGTAGCACACCTGTGATTTCATGAATGCTGGTGGGATGATTTATTTGCTGCAACTGTGCATCTGAATTATGCACTGGTTTCTTAATATATTGAGTTTCTATCCAGATCTTGGAGACTGTTTCCAAGACTCTAGACCTGTACAAATATCACACTTTTTTTCATAACAGACTTTATGAATGTTTTAACTAAAAAGAAAAAAAAGGATATAGCTTCTGCAAGTGTAACTAAGACATATTTTGCTAACTTGGCCCTTGACTAGAGAGTGGAGGCTGTAGGGACCTGAAGGCAAATGTACTTGAGCTACAAACAGGAGTGTTCCATGTTTGGCTCCTTTTCCAGCTTCTGGAAAAAGATAAATAAATACAAACCTTCTGCTCCTTTAACTACTACGTAAATCGAAGTTAAAATAATTACTCACCGAGGTCCTGTTGGGAAATAACATTTAAAAGCACCTAATTTAATTTCCTTCTTCAAGTTGTGTTTCAGTAAATTAAACCAATACTGCCAATTATTAAGGAATCTGAGCAAGTTTTAAAATGTTATTGTATGGAACTTGGTGGGTATAAAATCTGGAGGGTATTCCACTGTTGGGAGGCAATCTGTATTCATCACCTCAAAACATCATAAATTAGAATTTAAACTTCTGTTAGAATCTACTGATTCCCATCCAGGATGGAGCAAGTGACATCACAAATAAAGGAACAATGAAGGGTGGCAAAAATGTGGGGACAAGAAACCTCCAGCAGCTGTTAGAGGGTCATTATCTAGTGGACACACTTTGACCATCTGTGGACAGGTGTCTAAAAGATTACAGGCATGCATATGACCAAGGTACACCATTCTGGACATACACAGGAAAGATCTCTCCACCACAGACACATCTGCATCTCAGTCTTCATTGGTACTCTTTTCCCAGCAACAAAGAAAGAAATTCGTGCATTAACGGATGTGTGGATGGTGAAATATGGTACACACACATACAACTGAACTGTATTCAGTAATGAAGAAAATGAACTGAAGTATTCAGGAAAATTAGTGAAACCAAATAATCACATAGTAAGCAAGGTAATACAGACCTAGAATGCCAAATACTGTAAATTTTGTCTTATATAGGGCTTAGTCTGTAGCTGTTAAATATGTGTGTCTAGCTAAGAGGCAATGGAGATGATGATCAAGATGCTAGCAAGGAGCTCATGAGCTTGCAAATAAGAGGAGTTAAGGGAAGGATGTGGAGACAACAGAACAGAGTAAGGTGGAAGCAGGCAGCTCTAGGGCTAAAGGAAACACCAGGCAAAGCAGGGTCAGAGAAACAGGAGGAGCAAGAAGAAGATGAGCCAAAGGAGAATATGGAAGAAAATCCCACATAGAAATCTGGAAGAAAAGATGATGCTTAGTGAGTTAGCTTTAAAACTAAGTTTTAAAAGAAAGTTAAGAAAGATTCCAGGAAGGAAAAAAAATGAGAATGGATAAACTTAGAACCTCAACTCTGTATCTAAAGGCTACACACATGCATACACACATGCATACACACACACACACACACACACACACACACACACACACACACACATACACTTATTCACTTTGAAAACTTGGACATTCCAGAGAGGCTAGCAATAGAAATATACAATGCTGAACATGGAACAGCTGGTAGAGTCTGAGGTAACAGACTGGGAAGTGTGAGTCAAGTCCAGTCAAACACAAGCCACTGTTCAGAGAAAGTAACAGAATCAAGAGAATTTAAATGAATTCATTTATAATATCCAGATAGCAATTAAAGATCATCAGGCATGAAAATAAAAAGAACAAAATCTTTTCTCGTTTCTTTTCTGAATGCGAGTCACTAAAGACTGTCCTGATTAAACCTGTGTATTGCAATTAACTTGGAATACAAAGAGGCTCTAATAAGTACATTCACAAAGTCACAGGGAAAATGGAACCCAATAAAAGTACAGGAATTACAGCAGAGAAAGAGAAACCAAGTAAAGTCAAAAGTCCAAGAAGGAAAATAAAAATTTTAGAACTATAGAGTGCAATCCATAAAAATGACTTTGTGCCTAGAAAAAAACCTCCTAAAACATTGGAAATAGCCAGAAATATGAAAAATATATTAGTGAAAATACATATTTTGAAAACTAGAGATAAGAATATTAAAGAAAAATAAATTTAATCTAAAGAATACAAACAGGAGAAGACCTTGGGTACAAGCTCCACAGCCAGTCTACAACACCCAGAGGAAGCTCCACTCCCGGGCGCTCTAACACGCCCAGAATCAGAGAGCAGACCTTGGGCGCAAGCTCTGTAGCCAGTCCACAACACCCAGAGGAAACTCCACTCCCAGGTGCTCTAACATGCCCAGGATCCGTGGTGAGGAGGACACAACATCTGTCCCAAAACCAGGAGTAACTGGGACCAGCTAGACCAGGCATACAGGAATACCACCAACCCAGTGGCTCAGGTTGCTTCCAGTCTGTCTAGGCCAGCTGGTGCCCTGAGCAGACCTTGGGCTCAAACTCTGCAGCCAGTCCCAAAACACCCAGAGGAAGCTCCACTCCCAGGCACTCTAACAAGCCCAGGATCATAGGATCCCAGAATCACAGGATCACAGATACAGCTTGGCTCTGAGGAGTTCGGACACAACCAGGATTACAGGAAGGACAGGCTCTGACAGATTTAGCAAGGGCAGATAGCACTAGAGATAACCAGATGGTGCGGGGGCAAGCATAAGAATATAAGCAACACAAACCAAGGTTACTTGGCATCATCAGAACCCAATACTCCCACCATAACAAGTCCTGAACACACCATATTGGAAAATCAATATTCAGATCTAAAATCACTTCTCATGATGATGATACAGGACTTTAAGAAATACATAAATAGCACCCTCAAAGAAATA
>NW_022196898.1:97229481-97256236 GCF_008632895.1 Mastomys coucha | reverse complement strand
CACAAATGCCAGCCCAGGCTACTATACCCAGCAAAACTCTCAATTACCATAGATAGAGAAAATAAGATGTTCCATGACAAAACCAAACTTACCCAATATCTTTCCCCAAATCCAGCCCTACAAAGGTGAAGGAAACCAGCCCGCAGTTTCACTTCATACCGTGGGTTATTCACGAACTGGGGAAGTCGAGATTCTGTGGAAATAAGCGGGTTAGAAGAGACAAGGAAGTGACACCAAGAAAGAATGCTTATCAAGGTGTAATCTTTACTTAGTGAAACGGGATATTTATACTTGAGGCGAAACAGTCATGTCTTTTAGCACATAAGTGAGAACAGGAATCGAGCATATCAAAGCGAGGACTCCAGGCGGATCAAAGTTTTAGTCCATTTTGAATACTGGGCTCCCGGTTCTGGTTAATCCCTAGCTGGCTCCAGACCCCTGGTGAGCCGAGCCAAGCTGCTGTCTCGAGCGTTCATTGAGACCCCTCAATGTGGTCAGCAGGACCAGTACACAAAGGATAATAGATGGAAAACATCAGCATAAGGAGCAAAACTATACCCTAGAAGAAGCAAGAAAGTAATCTTTCAACAAATCCACACAAACCTAATTCCACCTCTAACAACAAAAACAACAGAAAGTAACAATTACTTTTTCTTAGTATGAAAATTAATATTAGCAAAATATCCTAATCGATTGAAATCCAAAACTATGAAGAATTAGAAATTTGTTGACTGTCATCCAACAGTCTTTCTAATTTGGTAATTGGAGAAATAGGTCCAATATTGTACAATCCATTTACATTTTCAGTTTGTTTATATATGATAGTGTCTTGCTGTGTACAACATAATGGTCTTGAAATCTTGTTTCTCCTACCTCAGCCTCTCTATTAGTAGTATTGTTTATTTCATGTTTTTACACAATACTATGGTTTTGAGAACAGCTTTCATATTTCAAAAGTATTTATATACCCAAAAGAAATGTAGATAATCAAATTGGGACGGGGCTTATAAGGGAACAACAAAAAGTGAGACTGAATGCTTTGCTTGACTTTGTAACTCTTGTATCAAGTTTGAAGAAGAGGACTTTATAAGTTACTCTTTCTCTGAGATGAATGCTTTTCCAAATTATCACAGTTAATGAACCAAATTCTTACCCTCACCTAATGTCTGTGCCACCCTCCAAGCAGAACCATTGTTCATTGAAACACTTGGCGAATGACTTTATGGTAGACCATCTTAATACACTCACCATTTCTTAAATGAATGTAACCTGTTCTCTGTGGGCTGAGAATGAAGTCACTCACTCAAGTCAAATAGCTTTGACCATAGCAGGAAGTCTGTATCCAAAAATCATGCCTACAATTCATTCCTTGGTGCAGCAGAACTATCAACTCTCAGCTTAGCTACGATGGAGGTAAAATCCTTTGGTGATGTGAGGGTCATTGAAGTACAACCTTATTACAATGAAATCCAATGTCTAAAAATTGTTCTTATTTTGGGCTTGTACCACAGTAAGAGCCAAGATTTTAAGCTCTACTAAATACAAAACAAACAAATAAACAAAGAGACTTTATGTATTTATGCTCATTTGAGAAAATACTAGTAGTGATGTATTATTTTGAAATATACAGTTAATATTTTTGGAGTTATTTCAAATTTATGTAGAGAAAAGCATGTATTTTCAGTATTGTTATAGATAAGCATCTACTTAAGTCTTAAATTGATTGTTGTTTTATATCAAACAACTTTTATAATACTCATTTTTATTGATATAATATTTTATAAATTTTAAAGAATATGACAAAAAAGATATTGTAGGTATTGAAAGGAAACATGAATGTGATTTAATTCTATTTACTTAAAATATGTTTTTAAATGTTAACAAATTCTGATAAATTGAAATCATATAACTTTTCTCATCATAATGCAATAAAAGTTAAAAAATATAAACAAAGTAATACTTCATTAAGAACTCATGATTCTTAAAGTGGAAATAAAGAAAGGAAACGAAAAAGAAACTGAATGTTCGATGTTGAAAAACAGTGGTACAAATGGAACAAATGAGAATTACTTTCTCAGATTGAGACCAGAAGTCATAGTAAAGGAAAGAAATGGTTTTGGATTTTGTTTTGTTTTGTTTTGTTTGTACCAGAGGGAAATTAAAACAATGTGATAATGATAACAAAATGAATTGAAAACACAGAACCATAATGTTGAGAATTGTTGATACTTTACCTGAAAAGTAACTCCAGCTGTGACTAGACTGATAAAATGATAATGTGTTTGCACATTTCATTCTTAGGAAAATAACATACGCAGGTACAACTAAAGATATTCAATTAAAAATGAAGTTAAATTGGCTGGTAATGGTCTCTGGGCAAAAGCATTTGCTCCCAGTTCATCAGGATCCACATGTTAAAGAAGAGGAGAGCTGTCACTTGTCCTTGACCACCCCACAGCTGCACTGCCAACTCCTCTCTCTCATACACAGCAGGAAAAATACATTCATAAATATGAGATAGCTCTTAAAATTAGACTAAATTAAAAATATTAAAAAAAAAAACAACAGCAATAAAATTGCATGGCACTAAAGGGTAAGATGGCAGACTACCAAGCTTAAATGCATCTGTATTTACAGTTTCACTAGGGAGCAATGATTTGTTACTGTATAATACAATTATTAAAAGAAATGCTCAGTAGTGATAAGAAACTAAGAATGTCATTAAACATGTAAGGAACAACTACCCTATGTCAAAACAAATGAAGACACAAGTAAATATAAACAGTTAGACAGGAAGTAAAAGGGATTAATGTAGAGAAGAAAAAACTGATGCCATTGTGTTAAAAGTAATAGTCACTGAAACAGGGTACCATCAAGAACAGGATAGTGCTTCAATAATTCACGGTGTCAGGAAGGTATGTATACATGGGTACATAAAAAAGAACCTTCAGATACATGTGGCAAAATCTAAGACAACCAAAATAAGGGTCATAGAAGTGGTAGAATTAAATACTTTACTATTTTATGATTAGTAGTGTTTTTAAATTAATAAAATTGGTAAATCAATAAAAGGATCAAGCAATCGAGAAAACCACAATCAATATTAACAAACAAAGGAAGGCCACTATGGATCCTAGGAATAGAGAAAGAATAGTGATGAAAGATTATGATCAGAGTTATGTAAGAAATGTTACATCTCTTCTCAAGTAAATCCCTTAAGAAACACAACTTCCAACATATTAAACAAGATTAAATAAAAATTTAACAAATATATATATACACACTCACAAGTATATGTATACATAATATACATTATATATATTATATATACATTATATTCTTTACTCCAAAGTGCCAAAGTCACTCCAGTTTACTAGCTAACATGCTAGTTAATTAAATTTACTAGCTCACACTTTATAAATACAGGTTATAATAAAATAGAGGGGAAGATGCAACTATAAATCTGAAATTATTAGGGTACCATATTCCGGATACCAAAAACTGGCAAGAATCTTAAAAACGGGATAGAAAATATCTGAACATGGACCTCGGAGGCAGATCAGATGCTTAGAATGTGCGGTGAGGTAAAAAGACAAAAAGAACAGACCAGCATGCAGTCCTACATTTTCTGTGGACCTAAAAGTGCAATACGTTAGCCACACAGAACAAGACGTTGTCCTGTGTTAGAGCACCGCAGCCAGGAATGAATTAAATCACTATGCACTAATATCACATGTAACTAATAGCTGGAATGTATTAGTTTTATGCTCAATAGACTGAGAACAGTAGGACAGACTAAAGCGATGAAGGAAGAGAGACACAGGACATTCTCAAGAAGTGCTGCAATCATGCGGGTAAAGTGGTATTGACGCATGACTCTTGGAGAGTTTCTCCTCAGAGTGTACAGACAGTACCCTGACCCAATAGGGTAAAGGATAAACACAAGCAACCCAAACCCGACTCTGCTTTAATAAAGAAAGCTGCATGCTTCCTTCCTAAATTCTAAATAGGTAAAAATACTCATTTTCATTGCTTCCATGAGAAAGTTTGCATTAATACAACAGAGCATGAAATAAAGAAATAAGTAAATAAATAGGTATAGAAATTTAAAGAAAATATATAGTTGTCTGTACTCTCACATAACATTATCATTACCCATAATTTCTTAGTGAATAAGATAACTTCTAGAAATTCAAATAGTTTTAATCCCTCCAAATTTTTTTTTACATAGTATCAGGATATCATCAAAACCAAAATTTCATAGAAGAACCAAAAATCAAATATTTCAGGACATATGTAATAAAATTCACTTAAAAATCCTTCCCTGGAAGTTTAAGATTGTTGTTTATACAACAAGTTCATGAATTAAATGATTCCAGACCACTGATTTCAGTTTTCCAAAATTGAATTATTGATTCAATGCATGTAGCATCTAACTTTTGTGCTCATCAGTTTAAGTTTTTTTAAGACATTTATGATTGCTTTATAAAATATTCAGGTAAATGTAGAGATGCTAGAAAAGACAAAAGAGTTTCCAAGGAAGAAGCAGGAGGGGAAGCTACAAGACTCTTCCTGTGTAGAGAAAGTAGAATTAGAAGAAAGCCTCTAAGATTCTCTCCTGACTACAATTCCTGAGATGTGGAACGTTGGCTGAGACTAACACGTGGGGTGTGGTACAGGCCCTGTAGTAAATTAGTTTTAAGGGTAGTTTGTGTCTAGATGCAGAAATGTTCTGAATTGGAATCTGGAACCCAGCAGGGTTGAGAGTTGAAGTGAAAAAAGATATCGATGTGAGAATTAATTTGGCATTAATTTAGAAGGTAGAAGGCACATGGCCCTGAGAATACATGGAACATTCATGAACAAACACTATCCCCTAGTTTGAATTCGGCAAGAATATGTAGACCTTAATCCCACAAATTTCAGAAACTGCATTCTTCCAAGTATCTAAATGAACTTTGGAGAAAAGCCAAAACTCAAGGTGTGAATTCACCCATCTGATATCTTAATTTAAGCCCGGAGAATGTGAGGAGGAAGCCCAGGCAGTCAATGCCTGTGCTTCCAACCTCCAGAACTGAGATATAATCATAGCTATTGTCTTAAATTGCTAAGTGTGGTTAATTTGCCACTAAGTAATAAAAAAGTAAATATACTGACTTAATAACTTACTAATAGTTACCATATGAAAGTTATATTGTGTTGATTAGGCATTGTACAAAGATAATCAACGACATGAACAGAATAATACACAATCAAAATTTGTCTGACATAGAAATGGTTATGTGATTTTCAAAATGCCAACAATTCATTAGTGGAATGAATGTTTTTCAACAAATGAAGCTACAACAATCAGCTACCCAGAAGATGGAAAATGCATGTCTACATTCTCAACATCATGCAAAAATACTAACATGTATCGTAGCTGCAGTGTGAGCTTTGTTAGAGGAAAACCAAGAATATTTTTTACCACCGGTAGAGAACGTTTTCTTAGAAAGGACATAAAAACTAATATCATAGGAATGAATGCATTATACTTCATCAAAACTAAATTATCTGTGGGAGTAAGAAACATCATAGGGCATGAGAGATGTCTCAGGGGTTTAGAAAACTCCTACCTTGCCAGAGGACTTGAGTTCAATTCACAGCACTCGGAACAACTACTTGTAACTCCAGTTCCAAAGGATCCAGAACTCCTTGCTAGTTTTGCAGTCACATGTACAGCATGGGACACACACACACACACACACACACACACACACACACACGTGTGTGTGTGCACACACACACACACACACACACGTATATACACAAACTATTTTTAAATGTTTGTGGAAATGCACAGATAAACAACAGTGATAAAATCATCACAGAACACTTGTGATCAGTTTCAAGTCTCTAGATTCAATTCCCAGAATAAGGAAACATAACAAAAAGGAAAATACTGTTCCTTACACAGAGAAGACTCAGTACATGGTCACGAGCTTGGGCATATATGCCAAGCAGTACATCACAGAAGGAGCACACAAGAGGGAAAATGACTGCATTCACAGTCATCAAAGAAAAGTAGACAATAAAGTGACCAACATATCATAATTCTATAAGGCACCACCCAATAGCCTGAAACATTCTACTAGGGTATATATCTTAATATTTTCACCACTTCTTCATGAACCAGGCTAATGACTGAATTTTTAATGCATAGACCTAATGAGCTAAACGTCTAGGAAGAAGACCAATTATATATCAGCTTAATTTTTTAAAAGGAGAAAAAGAAATAGAGATAGAAAGAAAAAGATAAAAGAAAGAAAGAAAAAGAAAGGGGTGCTATAATAAAATGGAGAATAGGAACTCTGCTAGAAACCTGTCCCCTGTCTACAGATGGGAGGACCTTTCCTGATGGATCTCCTCTGGGAATTCGAGAGTCCACTGAAGGTTTGAAATTTCCACAAGAAGGTACGACTACTCAGTATGATGTGTATTTCAGCAAATCTTAGGTCTAAGCACAGGGAAATCTGCTGCACTCAACTGCACTCTGGTGAGCAGCTCTGTGAGTGTTCAAAGAGGAGCTTTTATACAATCTTCAGAAAGCAGAATTAAGAAAGAATGAAGGGAAGGAAGGAAGGAAGATAGATTGATCCAAGTGAAAGTGTAAAACTCTAAGTGAAGCCCCATTGATTCAGACTGGCTGTCTTGACTGTCTAGAAGTTCTTTCAGAAGTACAGAGTTAATGACTAGATAAGTATTTGATGGCTTCCTTAAATAGCTGTGTGAAGTTTTGATGTGTAGTTCATTAGAAGAAAGTGGTTAGTATTTAACTTAAAGAAGAGCAAAGCTTTTTGTTTTCTAAATGTCAGGCATCTGTCTGATCACTGCTAGCTAAACTACTAGTGTGTACTACAGCTAAAAGTGCACAGTTAGGGAGTCAAGTGTCTGTTCATGGAGGCATTGTCTCATGAACTTCTCCCTCTAGCTCAAGTGACCACAGGAGACTTACAAAGCCCTGGTCATAGGTTTACTTTTACCTTTTTCTACTTTTGACCAACCATTGGCCACTACACAACCCAAAACCAATCTGATACATAGGTTACAGCATGAACAGTATGAACACGAATTTTCAGGTAAGTGTGAAAGTTCAAAAACTAACTTAGAAAACCTTAGGTCGGTTCCTCAGGCTATTTATTTCTCAGACTATTATTGGCATAGTGACATTCTATATAGTAATTGAAAAATAAAATCAATAACCAAAAAATCAAAAGGAAGAAACTGATTCCTAGAATTCGGATTGTTATATTTATTTTCCTTCTATCAATAATAGATTTTTGGGTCCTCCAGGCAGTGTCAGGGGTGGGCTCCCTCTGCTGGCATGGATCTCAAACTGAACCCGTCATTGGTTGGTCACTCCCACAACGTCGGTGTTACCGTTACCCCAGCATATCATGCTTGCAGGACAAATTGTATGTCAAAGATTATGTGACTGGAAGAGTTTTGCTTGCTTTTGGGACCTTGGTCCTCCTACTGAGTTGCCTCACCCAGACTTAATATGAGTGGAGGGCAGGCGGTTAAACTTACTGCAACTTGATATGCCATGTTTGTTTGATGTCCATGGTAGACCTGCCCTTTTCTGAAGGGAAACAGAGGAGGAGTGGATGGGCAAGGAGGAGACGATGGGAGGACATGGAGAGGAGGAGGGGAAGGTAACTTCCGCTGGAAGGTAGTAGATGAGACAACAAATTTAAAATAATTTCCCTATATAATATATACTGATTAAACCTCCTCTTTCTCAACTCCTCAGAGTTTTTTCCCACCTTCCCAACATGCTTCTAAGGGATAATAATAAAATGAGATAAAGTATGATAAGTTAACACAAAATCTACCACAATAGAATTGAACAAGCAAAGAGAAGGAAAAGAGTCCAAAAAAGGGAACAAGATACAGAAACGTCTAGGTTTGAACACTTAAGAATCCTATAAAAGCATTAACTCAAAACATATACATACAAGCATATATGTCTGTTTAAAGTTATTATATATAAATATATATAATATAATATAGTTATATGTGTAAATATACTTATATTATATAAATATCCATTACATAACATATATATCCAATTATATAATATTTATATATTAATATATGTACATGTATGTAAATATATACATAATATTTATATATTACAATAAGTATTTACATATTATGTAATGTATTACCTAAAGGTAAAAATATAGAAATATACATATATAATAAAAGAAAAATAGAAATAATGAGTTAAAATTTAACACAATAAAAATCAAAAGTAAGAGAAAGCCCTGACCTGACATTATGAGGCAAAGATGCCCTGAGTTTGTTCCCTGTTAGTTCCGTACTGTTGGGCTTGGCGTCTCCCTTTAAGAAAAGTTTGCTTGTCCAGTGAGACTCCCTTAGAGGAAACTACACATTCACTTGCAAGTGGTTATCAGTTGGAGATAGCTGCTGGGTCAGGGATGGTGCATATGACCACTTCTCCTTTACTTGTAGGATCCCACGTGGTACAAACGCACATAGGCCCTGTGTGTGCTGCCTTGGCCTCTGCTTCACATGTGCACTGACCATATTGATGTAGAGGGCCTGGTTCCTTGGTGTTCTCCACCTCCTTTTGTTTTTACCCTCCTTCTACTTCCTATTCTGTGTTACATTTAAATACACAGACTTATTCAAAAAGTTCAGAAAGAATGAAAAGAAATAGTAAACTATGCCTCACTTGAAGGTAACAAATAGTAAGATACACAAAATCTTGTCTGGGAAAAAAAAATCTGATCATATTTATAAGACAGTTTCTTACACAGTTACCTTGGTGACCTCTAAACAAAGACAGAGAAAATGGATAGCCAAAAAGGGAGGAAAGAAACATGGCCACGGGAAGCACACAACTGAAATGAAAATGTAGAGGAATTCAAAGCCAGTCTTGTGATTCTTAGAAGAAAGTGCAAACTCCAGGGTGAACAGTAGAAGAAGGTAAATCTGAGGGTGGACAGAGATGCTGGACACCATGACATGAGAACTGTGGCTGTCTCAGACAGAAAAGAATGAAGAAAAGGAAAAGAGCCAGCTTGATGTCTGAACCTTACAAAACAGAAAACGACCTGACCGCAATCTCCCAGGAAGCTCCAATAAGATCAGATCAAGAGGCACAAACTAAGATAATTTATAATCAATTTAAGAAAATGAAAGATAGGAAGGAAGTGATTTGTCATATACAAGGGGCACTTAATATGATGATCAACAGATTTGTCATCAGAAATTTCAGAGCATAGAGAATTATGGACCAATAGCTTCATGGTGCTAAACAAAAAACTAATTATGTATCAAGAATCCTGTATACAACCAAATTACCTTTCAAAACAAAAGAATAAGTTATTATTTTAGCAGATAAACAAAAGCTAAAGAAATTTATCACCATAAGCCTGCTCTACAAAATAAACTTGGGAAGTCCTGCAGGGCAGAATTTAGGATAACATACAAATAGTTTAAATCCATAGAAACAGATGTATTAATTAACATAAATGTGAAGAAAATCATAAGTGTTATTTCCACTATCTGTATCTTCTTTTTGTTTTCTACATATCTTAAGCAACTGATGCAATTAAAATAATTATTAGTTTGTAATTTGTGTTCAAAATGTGTTACTATGCAATTTTGTGACATCTGCAACTAGAAACATTAATGATAGAGATTTTAAAATAATGTAGGTTTGCCGGGCGGTGGTGGTGCACGCCTTTAATCCCAGCACTTGGGAGGCAGAGGCAGGTGGATTTCTGAGTTCGAGGCCAGCCTGGTCTACAGAGTGAGTTCCAGGACAGCCAGGACTACACAGAGAAACCCTGTCTCGAAAAAAAAAAATAATGTAGGTTTTCTATATTATCAAATTTTACCTATTTGGAAATATTCAAGTTTAACTGATAGATTGTGCAGTTATTAAATATAACTAGGTAACCATAGTGGAAATACCAATAGTATCTTCATAACAGAAATTATGAAAAAGAAAAAAAAGGAAGTTATTTCAAAATATCACTGAAAAACATCAAACACAAAGAGACAACAATTCACCAACTTAAAGACAAAAGACTGTGGAGCAAATAGAAAATAGATAAATGTCATAAATGAGTCCTTTCTAATCAGTGATTCACTTAAATAGAAAGGCATTAAATTCCCTTTTTGGAAAGGGATCTGTGTTCAGCAGAATAGATTTTAAAAAATTCAACTCTATACTAGCTACAAGAGAAAGAACTCGCCTTAGATCCCAAAGCACAAATAGATGGAGGGGAGAAATGGAAAAAGAGATTAAATTCAAACAGTAAACCAAGGAAATGAGTATAAATATCAATTTTGGAAAATAATAAGTAGCAAGAAACAAATATGAACATTAAACATTCTCAAAAGTTTCAACTTAGCCATGATTACAGATTCAGGGTAATGAAAATCAAAGATTCAAAAAAAATGAAAAAGTAGTTAAGGAGTTTGGGAAATGCAGAGAATCAGGAGTTGTGGTTTAATGAATTTAATGTTTGTATTAGCAGGATGGTAAGCTTCAGCTGCTTGATGAGTTTTCAATCCTGCTGGGAGGTACCTCGTGCTAGCTAGTGATGAGTTATCAATCCTCTGGCTGGGAGATACTTTGTGCTAGCGAGAAGGAAACTGCAGTTTGGTAGGAGAAACTCAAGGACTCTGACAGCCTTTGCTTTCTTCGATGTTTGGTAGCAGTGGACACACTGGAACAGCAGCAGCGGGTGGTACCTTCTAGAATCACATTGCCCATGAAGACAGATAGCTTCTATACCTTCTACTCCACTTGATGTCTAGCTTTTTTGTTGATGGTTCTGCAATTGGCTGCAGCTGGCACTGCAATTTCTTGACTACATCAGTGTCAGAATTCCTCAGCCCTTGACAGCTGACAATATTATATCCCCTGGACAGGCCAAAGGGATCAGGATTCCTTAGCCCTTAGCCCTGTCCAATATTTTACTTCTAGGCCTGAAGTGTGTGAGACCTTCTACTGTAATGGTATGGGAGGCCTCCAGAGTTCCTTTGGCAAGAAAAGCTGGCATTTTTTATTCCACGGTAGTAGATTCTTATGCCCTCCATCCTTCTTCAGCCACAGATGTTCTCCATTTCTGGACATCTCTCTCCTTCCTTCCATTGTCCTTCCTTCTATGACCACCCTGGAATGGTGTCTATTTCTTTAATCAGTGCTCAAGCTGCAGAGCACTTGACCACGTCTTCCACTTCACTGCCTCTGCTTGTGCCACGCCTGTGCTGTCTCTGCGTGGTCTTTGTGTAACCAGCTCTACTAGAAGTAGTTAAGAAATGACAATATGCACTTTTTTTTACATGTAATATTCACCACCAGGCAAAAGCTCACAACTGAGTGTCTCCCAGATCACACACTCGAGGAGCATAAACTACCAGCTCATATAGCCTAAAAAGAGGAACTGAGACCAGTCACAGAAGTCCTACCTCTCTGCCCTAGGCAAAAATTAGATTATGGTCATTTAGAGTTCTCGGTGGTTTTTGATACATATACTCCAAATAGCTGTAGCAGAAGCTGCATCCTCACAAGTCGAAGGTGTTCTCTGAAAGCTTTATGTAGTTTTCTCAATCCACCCTTGAAGGAATTAAGACCAATGTGGTATAAGGATAATCCAGCTAGCTAAGGTACTGAGACCTTTTTGCACGACACAGTCAGAACATTGATAAGAAGGCCAACAGAAACTGGTTGAGGAACCAAATTTCTCCATCCAAGACTTTACTTATTTGCAGAACAATGAACATCAAGAGCAGTTATAACAAAATCATAAAGAAATTCTCATCCACGGTGATAATAGCAATTTTTAACAGAAATTGACTAGTGAAGTAACAACGTCTAATACCTGCCCGATGTCTTTCATTTGCCTAAATGCATTTGTATAACATAAATTTATTCTGTGCCAGTAAACCATATGCCAAAAAAAAATTGAAAAAGTGCGATTTTACTTCTATTCTATCACAAAATTTCAAAATAGAAAAATGAGGAAAAGATTTTTAAAAATCAGGCTAAAAAAAGAAAAAAAAAGGAAAGAAAAGTTCATAAAGCACTCATCCATTAGTAGCAGATGACATTCACTATGGCAGATGACACAGTGTAGTCCACACTCATGGTGGCAGATCACACTCATGGTGGCAGATCACACTCATGGTGGCACATCACACTCATGGTGGCACATCACACTCATGGTGGCACATCACACTCACTCATGGTGGCACATCACACTCATGGTGGCACATCACACTCATGGTGGCAGATCACTCTCATGGTGGCACATCACACTCACTCATGGTGTCAGATTACATTATGATGCCACAGAACTGCACCATCCATGTCTTTATTGCTTTAATTTATATCAGAATACTTGGGTTTCTCTCACAGATAAAATCTTTCAGAACATATTCTCCTTATTAGGTAGCGGAAAACATTCATCAACATAGAGAGAAAATAGTCTCTAAGACTAATTATCAACAGGAAAAATTACATGAAATCATACTTTATATCAGCTGAGTGAGTATAACAGACTGAAATGTTTTCTAAGATAAAATATTAATTGCACTTATGAAACACCTTCAGAGTAATATCTACATAATACTGTAGACCAAATTACAGATCACTATTATCTAATCGAGTTGATGTGTAAAACTATCAAACACAGAAAGACTGTAAGACAATGAGAAACAACGTGTAAAATGGCTGTCTGTGGCAAGAATGAATGAGCTTTGAGAACAAAATCCATTGTTGACAATTTTTATGCTATGTACCACAGCAGTGCACACCCTAGAACTTCTGGTTTTTGTCATCAATTTATATACATATATTTCTTGCATGTGTATTCTGAAAGGAAATTAACTACATTATTATTTGAACTAAAAGTAGAGGGAATGGTCCAATAACAAGCTGAAATACAAATATTGTTGTTCGGCACACAGAAGAAACCAGGGGAGAACCAAGAACAGAACAAGTCCAGCCTGACCAGCAACATCCTTGGAGATATTAGTAATTATACAGGTTTCAATTCACATAAGACACCCATTTAACAGAGTGGGGTTCAAGCTTTTTTCATATCAGAGTGCAGCTACTGCAACTAAGGAAGTCTCTCATGAAAGGCAAATCACAGGCCATGAATTCAAAATGTGGGTTATTCCTGGGGAGCCGTGGATGCTCCAAACAGATCCAGAAATTAACCATGGAAAGAAGTCAGACTTCCTTTGATAAAGACAAGCTTTATTGCTAGAAAATGATCACTTCCCACAGAAATGGGAATCAGGTGCTCTGAAATGTTTGCCTCCAGGGCTTCTTCATTGTACCTATGCCAGTGATGGCTTAACTGGGTCCTATTAGCATAGGATTTGTAGAAGGTAAAGTCTAAAACTCTTCAATGAGTGATTTTAGACCCAATGGTAGAAATTCATGGCTCCTGTCTAACTGGTGTTTCTATCTGGGGGTAAGGCTCAACAAACAGCAAACATTACCTTGCTTTGCTTGTAACAAAATCATAACTAGACATTGGCCTATAAGATTGTGTGTTTGGTCACAATTTACTAAAATTTGTCTTTTGTTATTCTAGTAATCTGTAATCCAACTGTGTAGTTTATACATACTGCATATATTTAAGCGTACTTGACAGGTGATGTTGTCATTTTTGCTCCCATTTGGGACAAAAAACTTCAAGTATTCAGTAAAGTCATTCACACTTTCATATTTTAGAAGCCCTTGTGGTTATCTATAAGAATTATGAAGATGGCTGTGGGCATCCAGACACATCATAGAGTTGGAAATCATGGTGGATGAGGGACATACAAGGTTGCTGGCATGAGCATGTTTCCCATGAACCTCTCACAATGAAACTGGTATTCTGTCCTTTGCTTTCCCTGTTACGTTGGATCATTTCATTTTACCAGAGTGGAGGGTTTCTCTCAGCCTCAGTCCTCCCCTTTTCCCAATTCAGACACAAATGCTTGCTAGGCTTCTATTAGGAGCCCAGGCTTCTGGTGATCATGTAAGTAAGTCGGATATGATATCTTACTTCAAGGAAGTGTTGTAAATATGTAAAGTTCATCAGAAAATAGAACGATTACTCCATATCATCTTTTTTTTTTTCAGTTGCAGAAATAGAAAGTAGAGGGAAAAGTGCTAAGTCTCAGCAGAAATTCACCTTCATGCTTTGGCAAGGGTTGACAATGTGTAGAAACACCAGGTTGATAGGTCGAAACGTCTAGAAATTGCTAAGAGTTTATGTTTGCAGCTCCATAGAAGTTGAAGTATTACAGAATGCTCAGGGGTGTACTTGTGACTGGGAGAGCATCTTGTGGAATATCAACCATTCAAGTCACCATTCTATGGACTTGGCACGGTCTAGCAATACCAGTGTTAACATTATGTGCAGATAGCACAAAATTAATTAGTAATCCATTCCTGTTATCTTGAAAGTTTTATGTGTTTTATGAAAGGAGAAAATATTACTTCCTATATGTTTCCAAGATAATATTAATGTGTGTGTGTGAGAGTGTGTGTGTGTGAGTGTGTGTGTGTGTGTGTGTGTGTGTATCAAAGAGAGGTGTGTCATTGCATGATTGCATGTGTGTGGAAGTCAGAGAACAACTTATAGGAGTTGGTTTTCCCATTTTATCATGTGAGTTCTAGGGATCTAGTATAGGTTTCTCATAAATGCCGTTAACTAGTTACAAACAGAAAACTATAATACACAGTAACAAAAAAAAATCAAAGCTATTGCAAAATCCTGCCAAATATTTACCTGTAAAAATCTCTGTGCTTACTTTTTAAGTCACGGTATCCAAAAATAGAATCCATAAGGGATTATACATGATAATCATGACCTCATTATCATAATCTTGAAATTAATATTTATTGAGCACTTATTACACAGATCAGTTCCCTGTGGACTGAGTAAAGATCCTAATTGAGTCATTCTCAAATCCCTTGAGGTAGGTTTGTGTGAGATAGAAGAAAAGAGTGGCCAAAATATGAGTTTTGAACTCAAGAGGAACTGGGTTAGAAACTGGGGTTTGCCACTTCCAGCTGTTGGCTCGTTAGCACATCGGCTACTCTCTTCTTGCTCTGACAGTGTATCTGAGAGCAGCAGCTTACAGAGGGAAGGACTTGTGTTGGACCTCAGTGGAGGGAGGATGCAGTCCGTGGTGGGAGGAATCTCAGGGTGCCATGACTTCTGCTGGCCATCTCACTGTGGGACTCAAGCCCATGGAAGAGTACTGCCCACGTTCATGTTGGCTGCCTCACGATATATTGTGGACCTTCCTGGCTCAGGTAGTCTAAACTAGAAAATCTCAGTTGGACACAGTAAGCTGTGTTTTCATGATGGTTCTCAATCTCATCAAGCTGATAATAAATATTAACCAAAGCAATCAATGGAAAGAATAATGATTTTATCTTCATCCTCCAGGTTTGTAAATGGGCAATGATTAGGTTATGAAAGGATCATAAAACAGTGCTGGAATGTTTTTTTTTAACAAGTATTGGCTTCTGTTAACTAGTAGTCTACATTATTTTACTAGTAATCATTGGAGCCTGAAATTTTTGTTAACATGGATGTAAGTACAATATCCATAAATGAAGAGGTGGTTGGCTTTTTTTACATCTAAATTCAATAGTAAAATTCTTTTGGATTTTGTGTTGTGTTCATTTTCATTATCTGTGTGCTATAACTTATACTTTCATTTAAAATATTTCTAATATATAATACATTATTATACATATTATATATCATGTATTTTAAACAATTAAGATAAATATGATTTGAAAGTTAGTAGTTCTTTGTAGGCCATGAGATGAGGAATATGGTGAATATCTGAGCTGCATCCTAGGAGAAATTTAAGAACATCATCATCTATCTTCTAAACAAAACAAAACAAAACAAAAACCAGAGTCCTACATCAGCCTGTGAAGCTCTAAGGTGTACATTGCTCAGGAGGAAGACATGAAGCCAAAAAAAATCTAGCTGTGTGGGAGGGTAAAGTGTCATGGGTTCTTTCCTGGAAACGTGAGTTATTACATATTACTCATGCATTTGATTATATGGCTACTCAGCTCTTGTTGGGTTATGGTCAAGTTGTCTTACCTTGGATTGAAAATAGCTTCCAGTTAACACCCATTGTCTCTGGAAAGGGCTCAGTTCTTTGCTTTGGATGTTCCATTTCAGATACTACACTCTTATTTCTGAGTTGTCATAATCGGGACCTTAAAATTCCAAACATTATAAAGATATTATAATTTGAAAGTTTGAAGTATTACATACAAATATAGGATAAACACTCCCTTCTAAAATGACCCACAGCAAATCAGAGGTAATCCAAAATATCAGTGGTCTTCGATAGTCTAATACAACATTTGTAGTTGGATAAATGTTGAAGTAAGCCATATCTGAATCTCTATAAATTTGTTTTTGTTATGTTGAGATGGTCTCTACTGATCCAAGATGGACTCAGTATTGCTATGTAATCGAACATGGCTGTACACTTCTGGTCCTTCTGCCCTGCTGCCCAGTCTAGACTCATAGCTATGTAGAACCATACCTACCCAGTTAGCACTGCAATTCTCACCAACTTTTCCACTTTCCCAAATCCTCACTCTGGTGCTGCAAGAGCCCAATGGGATACATTCCTTGCGATCTGCTTCTCTAAGGTTCAGAACATCACTTGGATACCTCAGCCTGGTTTGCAGATGCCATTTTATAAGCATTATTTAATACAGGGAATTGCAGGAGGTCTAAAGTGTTTCTACTCTGGAAGCAGAATTGTTCACACATTTATACCACACCTATATAATCATTCCATATCCTCCTGGGCTGCTAATTTGGAAATTAGATGAAAGACACATCACAATATGATTTTTTTTATGTTAAAGAAATTTTTCAGCTAATATGAGGGAAATATAATTTATGGGTTATAAGTGTGTGTGGTTTAGTAAATCTCAGTGACAACTATTTATCTGAGAAAAAAAAGGATAAATTTTAAATTTTCACTCATGATGCTTTGTTAAAGTTAAAATAAGGTAACTCTTCCATCGAATAATTAAAATAACTAGGCTAGCTTTCATTTTAGCCCAGTCCGTTTACCTTATGCCACCTGTGCATCTCTTATTACCTAACTCACATAAATCTAGGCTGGGATATATTTGCATTCATGCCTCGTAGGTCAAAAAGTTGGATTTCCATAATGTGATATTAAAACAAACATGACTCTATTAAACACATTAAGCATATTTTTTTTTCAAAAAGACTGCAAAAACTGTGTATGCAATAAAAGTTATAGTAATAAAATACTCTCCTCCTAATTTTATTTTCAGCTGATATTTCAGGTATTTAATGTGTTTTAGTCTATGAATAGGTTGTATTTTGAAGAAACTTATTATCATAGGCCTTAATCAGTGATGGAAAATGGTCCACACGAGTCTACTGAAAGTTTGATAACTTAATTACATTCAAGTATTATCTGTTTAATTATCTCTTAAAAAATATAAATCTCATACAAACTAAGTGAAGGACTTTAAAAATGCAACTGATCGCTTGTTTTCTTTTTTTTATTAAGTTTTATTGTAATATGATGAGAAAAGTTACATGATTTCAATTTATCTGAATTTGTTAACATTTAAAAACATATTTTAAGTAAATAGGATTAAATCACATTCTTGTTTTCCTTTGGTACCCCAACTCCTCCCAGGGATCCCCCTTCAATACCTGCACTATCTTTTTTTGTCATATTCTTTAAAATGTAAAAAATATTATAACAATAAAAATGAGTATTATAAAAGTTGTTTGATATAAAACAACAATCAATTTAACTGTCTTGTGTAGATGCTTGTCTATGGCAATACTGAAAATACAAACATTTTTCTCAATATAAATTTTAAATAACTCCAAATGTATTAACTACATATTTCAAAATAATACACCTGGATCCTACACAGAAAAGAAAAAATGCAGCTAACACATAAAAATCTTAGTTTCTGTTGTTAGTATTGACTCCCAAGCTCTTTGTGAACATATTTCTGTTTAAGTGTGCAGAGAGAGCACTGTATGTAATTTACTAATTCCTGTAAATAGCAAACTACTAGTCAATACTCTAAAAGCTCGCAATAAGGCTGTAGTAATGTGCACCACAGTGGATTCTTTAAAGCTTTCTATTGATTTGCTTAAGAGAAACTAAGAATACAATATGAATATAATTAAATTTGTAAGAATTATTCTAAAAATTAAAGGAGATTGGCTTCTCTCAATGAATCAGCTTGAACCCTGAAATATCAGGTGATGCTGCAAACTGCTATCCCATGCTATGTAAAATCTGGACTTTAGATAATGGTCATCATTGGAAATAAACTTTCTCAGTCAGTCAGCATTTATGCTTTACAAGGTTAGTATGTACCAGGAAAACACTGCGGGGGGTTGGGGGGTAAGTCTTGAACCTGCACTCAGTGTTCTGGATGTACGCTATCATTGACATGGAAGAGTTAAGAACCTGTCTTGCCTGTGACTTGGGAGGAGCTCCGTGCACTTGGCTCCTGCCCCATCTCAAGTACATTCTGCTGTCTCCTACCACAGCTGGAAGGCACACACCATCTTGGGATATCTTCACTGTGTCCTTTTCTTAAGCATCACTTTCAGATTTTTCACCTAATGAACTAACTACATTGTTTCCCCATTTTTGTAAACTTAACATTTGTGAGTGAAGTTTTTTTTTTTCAATTACCTAGAATTTTGTGGTTTCCCAATTTCAATTTGCTTCACAGGTGTTTTGCTGGATACTTCTTGAAAGGAAAATCCACATTTTTTTCACTTTCCTATTCCAGCTAATACCTCAGTTTTGCTGCTAGAAGGCACTCTGAGTAAGTTAACTAACAATTTAACCGATTAAGCTAACTTTATAGTTTGCTAAGATTCCGCTGAATGTCTTACCCCTTAAAATGTCAATTAAATTTTTTGTTCAGCAAGATGGATCATTGGGTAATGATGTTTGTTAACGAGACCTGAATCTAATCCGCGAAACTCACATGGTACAAGGAGGGAAAGTCTCATGAGCCTTCGGAGCTTTGCATATATGCCATGCCATGCATCCCCATGGACATACGCAGCCCCCAAGTAACACATGAAGAAATGGGTTTTTTAAATTTTCAGTAAAAATATAGAAACAACAACAAATTATTGTCTTTTTCCCCCCGTGGATATCAACCATAAAATGAAGGTTGAATCTGTAAACAAATTGACAGCTCTTGACATAGTCTTGGGCTCTGTTTCTGTCCTTAGAGCATTTTGGCCACAGTTCCAGTAAGAATAACCATTACAATAATGAATCCTGCTCACACCAACTACAGATCATTTCCCTCCCAAAATGGGAACAGCCGAGACTTTTAACTGGGCCTGTGCCAATCCACTGAGGTTTTTCAAATCAGTTCCTAGCCACAAGAAACCAACCAACCAACCAAACAAACAAACAAAAACATTGAAAACCCATTTTGTTTTATTTTTATTTCAATGTAATAAACATCTCTTTGATTAAAATAATGAAAAAAGACATTATTAAAATTTACATAACTTTAATAGCTAAAGGGACTACCCATAAACTTAAAACTAGTACATTAAAAAATGGAGGAAATATAATTTAAAATCCAAATAAAAGTGTTATTTCAAAAAAAAAACAAAAACAAAAACAAAAAAAAACTACTTTATTTTAACGTTGGGTTAAAAACATGCTTAAATAATACAAAGAATATGAAAATAGTTTGCAAGTTAATAAGAAAATTAGGCTGATAAAAGAGTCAATGTACAGATTTGGTTTTGATATTTCAGAGCATAAAGAATAATCTGAGGCAATATATAAGCTTTCTTAGCCTTAAAAATTAGCACTTAATTTTGAAACATATATAAATATTTTGAACCAAATATAAATACATAGTTTGTGATCTTATTTAATGCAGAAGAAATTAAGTACCTAATATAAATTTTAAAAACTGTGATAGACAATTTAATCAACAACAGTTATACTACAAAATACTTTAAAACATGGGAATCCGTTTTTAAGGAATTCAAGTTCTGAAAATTCACACAACAATAAGATAATACAAATTGTGTTAAAGCGAAATGTGGGCATGCTTACATGTATAGATAAGTTGATGTATACTGAGAGGGAAAAATACTGTGAAGATTTGTTTCAGGTTAACAGTTTTATCTCCTGGGAATAAAAACAACATACGCCTAAACACATTCCAAAGAAGCACAGATAGATCTTGTAAGATATTTAAGTATAGTACCACACATGGGATGGATGGAGTCTACCAAGCTTACTTCTATCTTAAATAAGAAGACACTGACTTCTAACTCTCATTGATTTGCTTTATCTCTTCTGGATTTTCTAGAATAAATTTGCATTTCTTTGGTTACCAGATAACACACTAAAAATGACTTTAACCACAACAATAGAAGTTGTAAAAACCAATTTAACCAAAAATACCACAAATATGAGAAAGAAAAAGAAACTAGAAAGGCAGCCTTCTATCTCCTACCTAATGTCTTCTGAAAGTCACCTCTCTCTGGAAATCTCACCTTAAATCCCCCTTTTTTTTCTTCTGACTTTCAAATATCAGATGACAGAAAATCAACTATGTATGATAAACTAGCCATCCTGATAAAATTGGAGCACTACCTTACACCACATAAATTATCAATCTATTAGACATTTTAAAACGTTGGCTTGGGCACTGGCCAGTTAGCCATCAATGTGGGTGAGATATAGGCACCCATTGAACTTCATGCAGCACGCCTCACACCTCTCAAACTTCATGAAGGACATAGAGCCACTCCCTTTATGGTGCTCATTTCTTCAGATAATTTACATCCTCTGCTACCAGTGCTAATGCTATTTTGTTGAAATCTTCCAGGGCATGCTGAGAAAAAAAGGATAAAACACTCTCAACAGGTCATATGAGGTATACCACTGATGACTTTTCCAGAAATATGACCCACATATCCATCTCATATCCAACTGTTAATTTGAATTCTTGTGACTTTTCAGTAGTCCATAAAACTAAAGGTAGTTGTACCAACCTGAAAGATTTAAAAAAAAAGAAGAAGAAAAGAAAAGAAAAGGAAAAAGTCTCTTTCTCCCATTGGAAGCTAACTTTTGAAATTACACAGTTCCCCAATCGACATTTTTTGGGAAATGTGTATAGAGGTGGGAAATGTGTACTGGCTGTTATTTTTCTATTTTATTTTGCTTTTCCATTTTGTTCACAAATTGAGTTCCAGTGTGAAGATATTTCTTTCCGGTATAACGTGAAGATGGAAAGGGTAGACATTTTTTTTTTTTGTAAATCAATTTCAAGAGCTGTGGATATTTTTCAACTTAATTATATTATAAATTTGTAACAGTCCATATTTCCTACCCTAAAACAAAACAATAAGCATCAGTTTAGGAAAGATAAAGCAAATTCATTTTTAAGACACATAGAAAAGAGTAATTAATGTGGGGTTAATAGAATTTAGGCTATTTCTGAGGGGGAGAAAGTGTGAAAATATTTCCTCTTAAAAAGGGGAGCAGAATCTATATGTGTCATGGCTGGAAATGGGGAAAGTCTTTCAACAGATGGCTAGCAGCATGTGACGTTCTCCTGATAGGATGTGGAAAGAGAACCGGCCTAGAGGTTCCTGTAGTAAGGAAATAGCTTGACTGAGTCATAGGTCAAGAGTGTCTGAACTGGGACATAGTAACCACTCCAAGAAATACTGAACTCAGCCTACAGTCTGGCAACCCCAGTAACATCTCTGCCTTTTCATCTGTTTTCTTCATCCAGAAACTTGAGAGAGCAAAAAGGTATCAGGACTTTTTGTTGTACCAGTGATGGTGGGTTCTTTCAGCAGAATACTAGAGAGGTCTTGTTTTATTTTATTTTATTTTATTCTAAATGTACAACTAAAACCTAAAAATACCTGTGAAGTGGTAGTATATGAGCCATGCTTAGTTAGTTACAATCCCAAATTGTTTTATAGGTGAGGTGGTCAGGAAATGGACATCCTGCAAGATAATTCTCACCCACTTCCATTTTGCCTTGGTTTTGAGTCCATTAGGACCAATAGTATTACACACTCATATGAACATAGCACTCACAGTCTATGAAGGCCATGGGGTAGTAGCCTGGCTATGTTAGGTCACCACAGGGACTTGAGACTAGGATAAAAAAAGGACTCAGTGGAGCCATGCTATGGCAGACTTTCTTTCTGATAGGCAATCGGTACATTGCTCATCAAGGAAATTTTATAGTCATGGTTAATGGTATTTTTTCTATATTCTATGTCTTAGGGTTTTAGTGTATTGGTACAAACATTTTAAATGTTAATGATGTTACATACTATATATGTGTCATTATGCTTTATATATAAGTATATAGGCTATATATAAAGATAAACATATATATAACATAATTTACTTCGTGTGTGTGTGTTTATGTGTGTGTTGAGATACTGAAATACCTTCTTAGCAAATTGTAACTACACATTAACTACACTACCCAGCTGTTACATTGCCTCTCCAGAGTTCAGTTATCTTATATCTGAATATTTGTAAACTTTGACCTATCTCTGTATCTTTCTCATGCTCAACCCCTGGTGAATATAATTTCCCTCTAACTGCATTTTCTGTTTCCAAGTTCTGTGTTCAGGTGACACTCATCATGTCTTTCTGTGCCAACTTTATTTCACTTTATATTTTCATGGTTCATGTATATTCCCAAAAACTAGAAGTTAAGACTAAACAAAATTGTAGTTTGTATTTGTATTAATGTTGAGATTATATACACAATGTCCATATTACATCTAACTCATCTTTTATCCTTCTCTTCATATAAAATTAACTGATAAATAATATACACATTTAAATTCCAAATTTTAAGATAAATATTATCATTATTTGATACACATACTTTTAAATAACACAAAAATTCAAGTCAACCCGTCTAAATCCTGATATACCTCACCCATTTTTGGTAAAGATTTGCTTCTACCTCATTCATCTGAGTGCTTTACCATAAGTATGTTTGTGTACCTTGTGTGTAGAGGCCATGGAGGCCATGAGCTCCCTAAAACTGAACTTCTGGATAGTTGTAAGGCATCATATTGGTTCTAGGAATTGAACCCAGATCTTTTCCAAGAGCAGCCAGGGCTCTCATCTACTGAGTCATCTCTCCAGTTCCCACCTCATCCCCTTTCGCTTGATTGGTTGTTGCTGTTCTGTGGCAGAATAAATGCCTCCTTTTAAAACTTTACTACTTTTAGTCTTGACTAGCACTTCTCTTAAAACCTCCCAAGTCCTGGGGTGGTCTGGGTGCTCACATGATTTATCACCATAAATGTTATTATTATTTCCAAACTTAACTTTGCAGGAATG
Organism: Mastomys coucha; assembly: GCF_008632895.1. Classification (NCBI taxonomy): domain Eukaryota; kingdom Metazoa; phylum Chordata; class Mammalia; order Rodentia; family Muridae; genus Mastomys; species Mastomys coucha. The sequence continues at coordinate 97,232,764 of NW_022196898.1, read as the reverse complement.
TATTATCAAAAAGGAAAAATACCATTACCTTATACTATTATCTTTCTGGCGAAGAAATCATTAGGAAAAAATGGTGAGAGAAAATTGAATCCATTGGCAATGTGATTCTTTCTATAGAGCAGGTATCACTGAAGCCAAGGTCACTGACCACTCACAAACCATGAAGACCACGGAGCATGCAGGTTGGGTTCATGAGGATAGGATAAAGGTTATGTCCAAGAGAGTAGACACTAAATATGGAGTCCATATAATTCTTCCTAACTCTATCCCCTTTATCCAATTCTTATACACCTGTCACCAGCATATACTTATCACCTGTTTTCACTCTTCCACTGTTCCCATATTTTTAACAGCATAATTCTCTATAACCTTCTGGCCTTTTTTCAGATTACCTATAATAATAATAATATGGTAAAATGAAAACTTTATTTTCTTCTTTCTTTACTCAGCTTAAATGTTCAGGACTTACGACTTAGAAATAGATTCACAGGTGCACATGACATTCTCCAGTTACAAGGAGAAACAGTATTGTTGGGGCTGGGAAAAAGAGCGTTTATGGGATGACTCTGAGAGCGAGGAAATTTCTAAATGTTGAGCATTTTAGTCTTTAGCAGGCTTAAATGTTCAGCCAAAACTCTGTTCATCTGCCTTCTGCAGAGAAAAGCAAAAACGGAGCTAAGATCTTTTAGCATTTTTCACTTGCAAATCTGTCTCCTAAGTGCATAACGCATATGTTTCCATACTCATGATGTGATTGTTTCTTCTTTCTTCCCCCGTTCCAACTGTGCACACAATATGCACCCAACACACCTATAAAAGGTTGACTGAAAAAAATTATACTTTACAGTCTGCCAACGGAATGTTTGTATTAAATTGCTTCAGAAGGAGAAAGTTTCATTGTGACCAGAACCTGGGAGATATAAAAGAATCATAAAGTTTGGGTCATAATGTGAGTTTATAAGTCTATTTGATACTTAATTTAAATTATGTACAAGAAATTGTGGTTTACCAATAGCCCTAGGGTTTGAGCCAAATGCTTTCTTTCCACTAGCTGCCTCCATTGTACAGTGTTTATGTCCTGGAGGAGATATGCTTTGTAACTTGTCTTCTGAGAAATATAAAACGTAGTGATCACAGGAAGCCACACACACTCCTTTATAATTGATAAGCAGCACATTGAGGTGGTGTAGGCAAAGGGTCAGCAAGGGTCCTCCCATTGTTTTGTTCCTTTTGTCTTGTGTCACTCAGGTCAAATCTCAACTATCTGCCCAGAACTGGCATATGAACTCCCAACAGAATGAAATTAACATCATTAAAATGTACCATAGAATTCAATCTGGTTTGACTCTATTCTTGCTCATAGTGAATTCTAAAAACTAAAATTACATTTTCACTGAGACAGTCACCTTCTCCTTTGTTTCTTGTGTCTCCTTCATGAGTAATATATGAAAGAGGCCAGAACACAAGGGATGAGCTCTGCTGCCTAATCATGGACCATGTCTGCTTGGCAAGTAGTTTGTTAAGTGATGGAAATGGAGAGAAAAAATAGCTTTGATGGAGCCCAGTCAACTTTGGCAGTTATCTCAGAGTCTAACATCACAGGACTTAGGAAAGCAATCAAGAAGAAAACTAGTTTTTTTTTTTTTTTAAAGGTGCTTACTTTATTATTTTCACAATTGTGACTAATGATATTCTGGAGTTTTAATATTAACCTAAACATATTTTATAGTGCCACATAATGACATGCCTACCAATAAAAAGAAATTGCATATACCAATATCTAAGAGGTTAAAATATCATTTTGTTGTCTATATTCATGGTTCAATTGTCCTCTATATTTTCCAAAAGAATATTCCACAGTGTTGCATAGACTCTTTCGCTGGGGAAAAGCAAACAAGTATTTCCTCACTCCTTAGACAGCACCAAAGACATACCAAAGTAGCATTTCCACAGAGTCTATTTTGGGAAACAAATTAACTGAAGTTACTGACAGAGCGCGGATGGGGTATTGTTTACAAAAGGTGGGTGACTCCACAGCTGCTGAACCTCTAAATAGTCTCATTCCATCATGGATGATGGCTTCTCTGTGACTTCACAGATGGAGATTCTAATTCAGTCATAGTTAGTCATAAGTATGTCTTACATAGTATACTCTAAGACCACCTCAGGCCATGGAGCTGTGAGGGCAGAATCTCCTAGCTTCCACAGAGGTGTGGGTAGATAGAGTAGAATCTCAGTTCAAAGCCCAGTGATCTTCTCCACCCTTTTCTTCCCTGAGGGAAAGGCAAACATCACCAGTACTGACATCTGGTGTCTCTTATAAGAAGCTACACCTTCTGAGAAGAAGATGATCTCTGTCCGGCTGAGAGGACAGTGTTCTACAGCATATAGTTAAAACGACAACAACAAAAAAGTAGGAGTCGTCGATACTCCCCTATTGCTGTAACAAAACACCATGACCAAAGCAACTTACAAAGGAAAGCATGTCATGGAGCTCTTGTTTTCAAAGGGTTAGCGTGTTTATGTCAACTTTTCACACAAACTAGTGTCATCCGAAAGAGCAAATCTCAATGAGACAATCCCTGCATAAGATCCAGCTGTAAAGCATTTTCTTTCTTTCTTTGTTTTTAACTGAAATATTCTCCTCTCATCTTGACCACAGTTTCCCCTCTTTCCATTCCTCCCAGTTTCCTCCACCTTCCCTCTCCCCCAGACCTATTGACCTTCCATTTCCTCTCAGAGAAGAGAAGACTTCCAAGCATTGATGGCTACACAGTAGAAAAGAAGATACAAAGGACAAGATGAAGGAGGCTGGACAAAGCAACCTCTACAGGAGGAAAAGGATGCCAAGAGCAGGCAAAAGAGTCAGAGTCACACCTGCCCCCTCTATTAGAAATTCCACAAAACACCAAGCTAACAGCCATAACATATATGCAGAGGACCTGATACAGACCCATACAGGCCTGGTGCTTGGTTGCTCCAGTCTCTATGAGCCCATGTGAGCCTTGCTTAGTTGATTTCCTGGGCTATGTTTTCCTGTTGTCCTCCATCCCATCTGACCGCTACACTTTGCCTCACACTCTTCTTCAGGGTTCTCCGTTCTCTGGCAATAGACACCTCCAATTTAGATCCTCCCTCTGCATAATGTCTCTGCATCTGCTCCTATCTGCTGCTGGAAGAACCCTCTCTGATGATGACTCAATAAGGTACCAGATGATGAGTACAGTAGAATATCATTAGAAGTCATTCAAATCATTCATTGATTTCTTTTTTTTTTTTTTTT
>NW_022196898.1:97196490-97228352 GCF_008632895.1 Mastomys coucha | reverse complement strand
GGTGGAGCATGTGTCCTTGTTACATGTTGCAGTATTTTTTGGGTATATGCCCAGGAGTGGTATAGCTGCCAGTTGTGTTTCATTATCCATGGGTCTCTAGACTATCCAGTCTTCAGTTCTGGCCTGGGCTCACTCTGGTGGCATGGGCCTCAAGTTGAACTAGCATTGAATGCCCATTCCTATAAGTACTGTGCAACCAATAAAAAACATATCTTGCAGGTAGGACAGAGTGTTGGTCAAGAGTTTGTGGCTAGGTTCTTGACAAGGTTTCTCTTGCTGTAGCCTAGAGCATACCTTCTCAGGCAAAGAGACTAGAATGTGGTAGTGATTACACCAGCTCTACATCTCTACATTGAATGGCCTGTGTGGATTTTGTCCTTTGTGATTTTTTGAAGAGGGTCTACTAGGACATTGTAGATAGGGCTGTCCCTTTGTTGGTAGCTCTGGGTTTTATAAGAAAGAAGGTAGAACAAGCAAGTAAGCAGAACCCTTCCATGACCTTTGCATCACCTCCTACCTCCAAGTTCCTGCCCGGTTTGAGTTTCTATCCTGACTTCAATGAGGAACGGTGATGTGGAAGCATAAGCCAAACACCAGCCCACCCAACTTGCTTTTTGGTCACGGTGTCTCCTCATAGTAGTATTAACCCTAACTGCAAACAATCTGGTACTAGGAGCGGGGTGCCTACTATAACAGACATAACCACGTTTTTACTTTGAAGGCTTGTGGGAGGACTTTGAAACTTTAAGCTAGAAAAGTCATTGAGTGTTGAGTGCTCAGTGAGCTGTTCTGTGGGATCTTGGAAGATAAGAATGTTGAGAGCAGTGCAGAAGATAGAAGCCTGGATTATGAAGTTTCAGAGGGAAGTTTAAAGATTCTATCAGGGCTATTTCCTATTTTAAATTGAGATTCTGTTATCCTGGTCAGTTGGAACCTAAGAGCTAGCCGTAATTAACAAGAGACTGGCAACATATTAATGAAATCTTTGCATTATTGAAATAATTGATGCTGGTTATCTGGAGCTAAGAAATTACCAGTGATTGAGAAAAGACCAGCATCACTGAGGTAAATCTGTGAAATGTTTCTTTGGTGCCTGCAAATGCAAGATGTGTTCCAAAGGCGGTCATGTTTGCATCTCACACCGGTTCACAGATTAGTAATGTGTAAGAGTCACCCATGCGGTACTGGTTTTGAATGCATGAAGGAATTTTGGAGAGCAGAAATGTTTCATACAGTGAGAGAGACCATTTGTGAAGCTAAACCTTAGTAGCAGTTGGAAGCGTAGGACTGAAGAGGTCAGGCAAAGATGTTGAGGCTTAGCAATATGGAGAAAACCTATGAGGGAGTATTGGTGAAACAATAGTCCAGTTACAACAGAAGAACCCAGCACTTTGGAGATACCAGTACCATGGGATGACAATCCAGAACAGCAGCAGTGGTGGAATAGAGTCAGTCAGAACTGAACAGACAAGTCATGTGTACTGCAGAGGGCAGAGCTGTAGAAATGACCCAAGCTCCATGGGGAGTCCAGAAGAGTATGACTGGAACCCAGACAATTGGATATTGAGTTATTTATACAATTGTTGTTTGGTTTTACTTGGTTCAGTTTGTGACTCTTCTCTGTTTCTTCCCTTTTTTTGCTTGTTTGTGTTTTGCTATCAAGACATGATTTCTCTGTGTAGGCTAGGTTGCCATGGAACTCACTCTGTAGACCATAATAGCTTTACCACAGAGATTTACCTACCTCTGCCTCCTGTGTGCTGTGATTAAAAGCACAAGACACCATCATCACTTAGAGATGCTTCCCTCTTGAAGAAGGTATTTTAATTTTGATTTGTACAAGATCCCACAGCTGAAAGACTTTAACCTTTTAAAAAGATTTTGGATGTTTAGAAAGATTGAATATTTTAAAGAGACTAAAATTTTAATGTGCCTGGGTTTTTAAAGAGTAGTGGACTTTTAAAGTTATTTTTATTTATGTTTTTATATATTTATTTATGTTTTAATGTGAGATCTTGGAGATGAATAAGAAAGGAAAGGTGCGGCTTTAATGGTGATATGTTTATGTATCAAAGTGACACAGAATCAGTTGTACTGTCTAGTCGCATGTGAACTTGACAAACAAACTAGATTTACCTTAAAGAAAGGAATGACAATTGAGAAAATGCCTTTGTAAGATTTGGCCATAAGGCATTTTCTTAATAGATGATTAATATGGGAGTCCCCAGCCAATTTTGAGTAGCTTCATCCCTTGGCTGGTAGTCTTGAGATCTATAAGAATGCAGGCTGAGCAATTAATAGTGAGCAACTCAGAAAGCAACACCCCTCTGGCCTCTGCATCTGCTCTTGCTCCTGGGTTCCTGGCCTGTCTGAGTTCCTGTCTTGACTAGCAATATGGACATGTAGCCAAAGTAACCATATACACACACACACACACACACACACACACACACACTTGCTTTTTGGACATGATGTTTCATCACAGCAATAACACCCTAACTAAACAGTTAGAGATTATGATAATGAAGAAAAGGCATGACAACATATTCAGGTCCTCACAATTGGAAAAAAATGCTCTTGGCCGCTGAGTCCTCTCCCCAGCCCTGACACTTATGTTGTATGTATACATATACCCATGCCTTCTCACTCTTTACAATGAACTTCATAGACAAGATGCAAGTTCAAAAAGACTAAACTATCAATGGTTTCCAATCAACAATGTTAGATTAGCAAGACAAGTATGGGTCCTTCATTTCCTTGTTTCTTGGACAAGGGTCAGGTCATTGACCCAGGTCCTTCTCTGTTCCATAGTGTTTCTTGGCCAGTTTCACTGTCTGTTCCTTCCCAGGTACTGGAATTTTTTGTGATTTTTCATCATGGTGTCCAAGAGTGCTTTTCTTGGTGAGCACTTGTTCATTGACTGAGTATATAGAAGACTAAATGATAGTGTAACCTTGTCTCATAGGATTTAAAACAATAAACAGGGAGCTAATGTTATTAAATCAAGCGTTGATAAACAAGAAAATAGTCCAAATTACAGATTAAGCTCTGGTAGTACAAAATATCATCTTATATCCATCTTAGATGGAAATAAGAAAGGTATTTTACAGAAGTCATAAAATTATCATCACTTCCTTGGATCAAAATGCAAACATTGCCTAGACATTGGTTCGTCCAGCTTTTTGGCAGAGAAAAAGTATAACAAGTAAAGGGTTGTCAGTGTGTGGCTGCTCATTATCAGTACTACTCTGAAAATATGGTTCTTGACAAGTATGTATTAAAAGAAACTTATAAAGAAATGAGAGGCTATGTAAGGGTAAGTTCAACTCAGCTCAGTTTTGAAAAAAGACTGTTTTTGGAGATTAAAAGCTCAAACAATGGGACCTATGATGCGGTGCAGTAGGTTACGGTGTTTGGCAACAAGCCTGAAGACATGAATTCAGTCCCCATGATATCAGACTTGGTTGCAGGAGAGCTGACTATAGTGAGTTGTCCTCTACTCGACACAGGCACACTGTGGCATTCAACCTATTGTGATCTCCTTCCCTTTATGACTTCCTACGAACCATCATATTACTGTCTGATAACACTACCAGAGTTAATAATAAACACCCACCAATCCTGAAATGTGTCCCCCAACACACACACTCTAAGTGAACAATAAATAAATAAATAAATAAATAAATAAATAAATAAATAAATAAGTAAATGTAAAAAAATGGAAACATAAACAAGACTTGACAACCAAAACTACAGTACGTCTCTTCATTGGGCGAAGAACACCCAGAAGCCTGTCATTTTCCTGATTTATCTCAAGATCTATCTCTGGGCAAAAGGTTAAAAAAGAGAGAGAAAAGGGAAGAATAAAAAACAACTCCCTAAATTATGTGTTCCAAGCCATTTATTACTATGCAATTATCAATTATTCTAATGAGAACAATCCTGCTAATGTTTTCTCATGTCATCCCAAGTAAAGTCACCCCTGCCCATGCTCTGTTACCGCGCTTATGCTATCAGAGCATGGCTTTGTCTAGCTCATAACGTAATCCTGTCTTAGGAGGCAGACATTAACCCTGAGCGTGCTGCCTCCCCAGACTTTCTACCCGAAATTTCAAATCTCTTGGCAATAATCCACGTTTTGTAACTAAATTAAAAAGGACTTTAATCATAAAGATTATTAATACTATAAGTAATTGATTATTAGTGTATTTTCAGTGTTCGACTTCATCAAACACTTCTCAGGCAGGGTGTGTGTGTGTGTGTGTGTATGTGTGTGTGTGTGTCCTAAAAGTTATCTCTAAGATTAAGATTGAAACTATGCTTTGCACATATGGCTCTTCTGTACCACACTGTCTTAAGTTCTGTCATCTCTTTCAGACATCAACCTCTATGGTATGTTATATTAGGCCAAATTATATTCTTCTGTTAAAATTTCAAATGCACAGTTGCAAAATGATACAAAGCATATTCATAAATATAGAGCATTGTGGGAAATCAAAGATGAAAACTCTTAGCAGGCATCTCTTTAGTGCAAACCTGTTTATCACAGTTGATAAAGAGTGACCAGGGTGACATAGCTTACTATTCTTACTTAATAATGTACCATGCACATTCTGTCTGGTCAGTGTATAAATTCAACTCATACTTCTAATAAATGACTAATGTTTCTTGTTAGATACACTAAGTCCCATCCATAGACAATCAAGATGTCTTTTAACTCCTATAAGATGAATTTTTATATTTTATCAATAACACCTGATAGTATAGATGCAATGCCATAGACATGTTCATGAGTAAAATGTCAAGGAAACTAATAAGTTTATTTACAAAAACATATTGTTTTAACTTGTTCTTCTTTCAGATATTTTTAAAATGTTTAGTGTCCATTGTGGACTCAGGCACAATCTACATTACAATCTTGGTCAACAGGCTGTCAGAAATTACACCCCATCCTTGACAAGTAACAACACAAGAATTCTACCCTCCCCTCATTTTAAATAAGCCCTTACCATATCCCAAGTAGGCTACACAAAAGGAATTTATTAGATTCATTAAACCTATACATGTTAATAATGGCACTTTAATATGTCACTACGTGTAACTCAATCAGACCCTCCAAAGGGAGTAACCCACAGAAATATGAGGCCATCACTGTTAAGAACAACAGCGATGTGCATATGAGAACAATCTTAAAAGGTTGAGACAGTGAGTGGTAGATATGAAGAAAGGTAAGTCAGGAGTCTAAAGCTAAAAAGAGAAAACTCAGAGTTTACCTATGGCAAATTCATCCTTTGGACAGTATGAAACAACACACTATTCAATATGATGAGTATGTGGCCTGTCTAGGGAAGGAATCAACACATCTTCTAATAACATAAATCACATTTCTGTCTTAATATACATGATTATTATAATTCCAGTCAATTATTTTCTTCTTAGACTAAATAGAATAAATGTTAATTTGTATGCATAAATGGCTGGCCGGTTGTTGATGGAGCTTATTTGCAGAGCACCCGACTGTCCTCAAACATAACATTGGAAGATTAAGTGGATTGATGACAAGTTAGGTGCATAGCTCAGATCAGAATTCCACTTGCTTGGTAACTTGGTAACTAGGATGGAAAAATAAAGTGTTCTCAATGCTGAATTCCTTCTCACTTTGTAACCAATATACCAACATTTTGTGTGTGTGTTCTGTTGTTTTCACATCATTTCTACCCTGCACAATCTTGAAACAGACATGTATTTATCTAAGTCCATGTTCACATGTCTCCAGTCTATAATCTGTATTTGCTGAGGTTCATACATTTTAAAGTGAATTCAGAAATTAATACATAACTAAGGCACTTGAGTGTGTTTTTTAATTAAATCTATATTTTAGGTTTCCCTATGTTTATTTCTTTAAAAAAAAAAACTATAGAGATATCCAGTCTGTTATTTTCATGACACTCTCAAAGTCATCATTATATATACTAGATTTTAAGAGATGGAACTACATAGATTGCTAAGCCACATGATTTGCTATTTTCCAAACTTATTTACTGTCGTATTTTCTATACAATGTATTACCACTGTGTTATGGGAAACATTTTTAAAAATGCAATCCATGCTACACCTGCATGCCCTGACAGCATGGCTGGCCTGTTCTTATCTCACAGAGACTCTCTGACTCAGAGTTCCGAAATTTCTCCACCCAGCTTGCTAAATTCCCACTGGCAGGTTGCTACCATGTCAAACCCATGCTCCAAAATTCCCACGTCCTTTTGGAGCGCACTTCCGGCAAACCCATGCTTTACCACTGTATCTTTCTCTCTGGAACCAGTCTAGCTGCCACATGAAGGAAAACACCACGAAAAAACTTAGTTCAGAATCAATCGTAACTCAATCGCTGGGCGCAACAACTAGAATCCTAATCTTGTATGCCATAGTAAATCTAAATCTTCCGGTGGTGAATCATTCGCCATCTAAACCAGGGATTACTAGAAGCTACTTCTTGTCCTCCCACTGTCCCTGTCCAAACACTGGGAAAGCTCGTATCTCTCTCCTGCCTCTTCCCATCCTGTCAACAACACGGAAGTCCTGCCTACTCTCCCAGTGATTAGTTTCTTTATTCATTAGAGGAAGGTTCACAAGAAATCACCTGAGTAAGTGATTCATTCCTCTTTCCAGACAACCCTTCCTGGGAAAGCAGAATTAACACCCAAATACAAACAACACCAGGGCCATCCACAGCACCACCGGACATGGTGGCTCACATATGGAATCTCAGCTCTTAAAGCCTGACACTAGATAATAGCCATGAGTTCATGGCCAGCATTGGTTGCAAAGGGAGACTGTCTCTCCTGCTATTCTTCCTGCTCTATGCTCACTAAGTGGCCCTTCTTTTACAGCCTATTCCTCAGTTTCTAATTCTGCCTTGTAAAATGTTACCCTCTCCACAATTACATATGTTTACTAGAGTTCACATCCAATTACACTTGATTATTATATCTTGAATTACATTTGGGAAACAACTGTGTTTTAATTCTATTCATTTGGGATGTAATGATTCCACATATAACCAGTTAATATTACGATGATTTCAATTGTTATTTCCATTGTATATACAAGGAAATCAGAACTCAAGTGGTGAAATAAGGGGTTAGGGAAAGGGCTCAGTGGATAAAGCATTTATGGCTCAAGCATGAGACCCAGAGTTAACAAAGCCAATCCCCTTTCCAATGCTAGGCAGAATGACAGCTGCTTGTAATCTGAGTTCTGGAAAAACATGAGAGAGACATGGGATTTGCAGGGAAAGCCAAAAAGGTCATCCAAAATCTCTAAACTTCAGGTCCAAGTTAGTGACCCTTCCTCAGGATATAAGGTCAAGTGTTTTCCAAAAGGACTACCAGTTTTAACCTCTGACCTCCACACACAGAAGACACATGGGAACATGTACTCTTGCACACATATATTTGCCTGTATCTGGAAGTATGTACACATGCACACATACACAACAAAGAGAGACAGAGGCAGAGATAGAGACAGAGAGGCAGAGAGAGAGACAGAGAGAGAGAGACAGAGAGATAGAGACAGAGAGGCAGGCAGATAGAGAACCAGAGAGACACAGAGAGAGACAGGCACAAAGGAAACATCTCATTTCATTGAAATGGCTATACCACATACCATACACGATTCAACATGGTCTTCCCTGACTCTCAAGCTTAAGATGTTTCTTTAGTATTTTCCTGCACTCAGTAAATGTTGGTTAAATGATTGATTGCACGATATGCCAGCTAATTCTCTAAGATTGGCCAATTAAGCAATCATCCCTCATTCCTGCAAACCCAAATAATTATTTAAAAAAAAAAAAGTATTTTTCTTTCCTGAGCACACAATCTTAGTAACATTTCCCACAGAGATTAGTAAGAATGAGAAAAAATAGAGCAGTTGCTTTGTGTTTTAAAGAGCAGTGTAATCTCCTAACTTTGGGAAGGTCTGGAAGTTCAATAGAAAATCTTTCATTTGTGATTAGGGAATGAAGATTATAAAACTGTAAGCTTCTTCAATGAAAAAAAAATGAACTCATCATTGTTGTAAAAAATAAAAAGGCAAATATTCTGAGAATTGAGTTACTGTCACATCTACCAGTCATGTATTTCTTATTCACATAACACCACTAGACATCAGACATCTCAATCACAGGCTTTAAACCCTAAGGTGCAGACTCTTCAGAGGACAAGCTTCCAGAAGAGACTTAGGTGGGGATGTTAGAGGCCAGTTGTGAACTGAGATATCCCTGAGCTCTTTCTGTATTATGTCTTGCTTTTCCCAATAATCCAATGCTTTTAACTCTGTTTCCATTTCCTGTGAGCAAGCACACATACTACTTTTCCAAATAAATGACCAAGTTCACTGTTCATCCCATATTTATAACCTAACCAACCAAACAAACCCACAACAAATTCATTAGCTGCTCCTTTATCGGTCTCTGACATTGACTTGAAATGTTGTTAGGTTGAAGCTAAAGGGGGCATCTAGATGCCTACACTTAAATATCTCTTATCAAGTCAATTAAAGGGTCTTGGCCATATGTGTGTATGTGTGTGTGTGTGTGTGTGTGTGTGTGTGTGTGTGTGTGTGTGTGTGAGAGAGAGAGAGAGAGAGAGAGAAAGAGAGAGAGAAAGAGAGAGAAAGAGAGATAGAGAGAGAGCTGGAAAGCTTGCACAGACTCCCCGATGTCAAGGGTGAGCTGTGACCCACCTTCTCTGTCTTGAGATTGGATAATATTTCTCCATCTAACATGCAAAGGGTAAGTTGAGTCTTCAGCATCATATAAGTGCCATTCTCCAAGCCCCAAGAAATCCTCTTATTCCCAAGGTGTAAATTAATTTAAACAGACTTTTCTCAGACTTGGCACTCAGAAGCAAGCAGAGGCCCAGCTTCCTAGGGACTTGGATTACTTGGGGATTTTGTTATTAACTCTAATCAATTTTAAATTATTAGAATGCTGGCAACATGGGAGAGATAAATATAGCTCATTTGTTCCCAGAAAGAAGAACCGGGGCTTACAACTTCCCCATTGCAAGTCTCATTCTACAGAAGAGACTAATTTCTACCTTGTACATCTGTTCAGGCCTCCAAACTGTATTAGCCCAAGTGCTGCTCTCTGGCTGCATGAACCAGAGCCTGCGGTCCCCTGGTCATATACATTTGCTCCTCAGAATGATAAACAATTCCAGAATATACTCATTTCTAACTCCTCAACAGATTAGCAACCTTCTTCACTCACTAATTGTTGGGTCTAAGGAGAAAGGAAGGCTAGACAAACCCAGAAAGTGGCTGAAGACGTAGCTCATTGCTGAAGACTATGTGCTGTTCTTCCAGAGAAATGAATCTTGATGAGCAGTACTCACATCCAGTGGTTCACAGTGACTCCAGCTCTAAGATAGCAGATGCCTTTTTCTGGCTTCTTCGTGCATCAGTATATAACATCATACACACTGAGGGAGACAGGTATATACACACAGATACACACTGACACACACACACTGGTGCATGCACTCACACACACTCACACATGAATGTATTTTCACAAGAGAGAAGGAAAGCATAGCATCTCTAAAATATTGTGCAATTCTCAATGATAAAGAGAATTAGATAAGACAAATTCTAGTAAAATGTTGGTTTTGCTGAGGAGTTAAATGACAATATAAAAACTCAAATTCATACTCTCAAGAGAGATGGGTTGTCTCTCTGACTCGGGTTGGCTTGAACTCAGGATTTTAGCCACGGGTGACAGTGAGCTCCTGATCCTCTACCTCCACTTTTCTAGTGCTGATGTTATAGGAACACATCACCATGCCTGGTGTTCTGTGGTGTCAGAGACTGAACTCAGGGCTTTGTGTATCATAGGCAAGCACTCCACTACTGAGATACAACCCAAGCATATTGTCATTATTGTGATGATATAAACAAGTTACACTAAGGAAAAGATATCTGCAAAACATAGATTATAATACAACTTGATTATTAAAACTTCTGGAAATCAGTAAAACAAACAATGAAACTAGAAACAGGTAATGTGTGGGCAATTGCATCAGATAGAGGGGATTGCAACTGTTAGGTGAATGGGTACAAAAATTCACACCTTGTTAGCAACCTGCAAAATCCAAACTCAGAGCAGGAGATGCAACTCCACAACCCTGATTGAGTCTGACTGTGGAAGACTGTCTTGATTATTACTGGATGTATTAGTCAGGGTTTCTATTCCTGCACAAACACCATGACCAAGAAGCAAGTTGGGGAGGAAAGGGTTTATTTGGCTTACTTCCACATTGCTGTTCATCACCAGAGGAAGTCAGGACTGGAACTCAAGCAGGTCAGGAAGCAGGAGCTGATGCAGAGGACATGGAGGGATGTTCCTTACTGGCTTGCTTTTCCTGGCTTGCTCAGTCTGCTCTCTTATAGAACCCAAGACCTCCAACCCAGGGATGGCACCACCCACAAGGGGCAATTGAGAAAATGCCCCACAGCTGAATCTCATGGAGGCACTTCCCCAACTGAAGCACCCTTCTCTGTGATAACTCCAGCCTGTGTCAAGTGGACACACAGAACCAGCCAGTGCACTGGATGTAGTACCACAGGTGGTGCCTTCCTTAGGCATGTGGCCTTGGGTGGTGTGAACAAGCTCTCGCTAAGCTTAACCCTGAACAAGCAAGTTAGTGCACAGAGTTTCTTTAATTTCTGTTTCAAGTTCCTGTTGAGTTTCTGCCCTGCCTTTTCTCAATTGTGGATTATGATCTGGAAGTACAAACTAAGTAAACTCTCTCCTTCACTACAAGACAGAAAGAGGGAGACAGACAGACAGAGACAGAGAGACAGACAGAGAGATAGAGAGAGACAGAGACAGAGAGAGAGAGACAGAGACAGAGTCACAGAGAGAGACACAGAGAAGCAGAAAGACTAACTGTAAGAGCATGCCAGATCTTACAGATTCTTAGATATAATTGAGGGCCTTTGTATAACACAAATCCTGCAGGGAGAGCAGTTGTGTGGCATTTTATAGAGACATATCAATCATACCCTGAGGCTCAGTGGGACCACTTCTAGGGCATGTCTTAAACACTAAAAATTAATACAGCTGAGGCCAAGCAAGATACTTCAGTGGGTAAAGGGCACTTGCTATTAAGCCTGACAACCTGAGTTCATTTCTAGAGTACTGTGTTGGGGTAGGAAAGCACTGACTCGCACACGTTGTCCTCTGAACTTTGTGGGATTGCTATAGAACACACTGCCTCCACACACCACACACATGCAAAATAATTAAATAAATAAATGTAAAAATACATCTGGTAAATATTTCTCTGCACCAGAAACTTGTACACAATGTTCATAAGAGCATTCTTCAATAGGAAAAAGTGAAAACAATCCAATTATCCAATGACAGAGGAAAAGGCTAAATAAATGTGGGATATTCACAGGGCACTGTGCTTTAGTACCATAAAATGTCCTTTAGCCATGTGCCAAAACACAAATGACTCCAAGGGACGTAACATTGTTTTCTCATTTGTGAGTTCTTTCAAGATGGAACATTGTGTATCCTCTGTAGGTACTTCCAGGGGAATTGGGACTTTCTTTGGGGTGAGTGAATTTCACTTATTTCACTTAAAGCGATTTGCTGATTGCATTGATCCTATCCATGTGTTTGAATGGCTCCTACCCAAGGCATCTAGTTGTTGTTGATTAGATGTTTATATATTCATATAAATAGATGTGTGCACACGAATTTTTAAAAGGCAAGACATGTAGAATAATTGCTGCCTCTAGAGAGAGCTGGGCTATAGGAAAGTGGGTGATCACAGGGTAACTTTGATTATCTGGCCTTGGTTAGAAGGTGAGTATGAAGTTCTTGGGAATTTAACTATTATATTTTATACACACATATTTTTATGTGTCACTTAAAAACAATAAAAGCGGGAAAAGGAAAGTTCAGAGATAGAGGGGGAAGGAGAAGGAGGAAAAATTGGAATAAGGAGAGAGAGAAGAGAGGAGCTAGGAAGGCATGGAGGAAGAAACTGTGAAATTGCTCCAGTTAGGATGTAAATGTGGAATGAGGCCACTCTTTCTGTATTTCTGAGCCCAAGAGAGGTGGAAAGGTGTGGGGAGCCGTGAATCTTGAGAGGCATTCGCCATGGCAAGATGGTGCCTACTTCCGCTGTTAACTCCTAGTGGACAACTGTTTGCACATGTGCGTAGAGTGAAAAGACGCCATGTCACGGCCCATTCTGGGGCTTTACGTAGGGTAATGAGCGAACAGCCAATCATGAGCAGACACGTCACGCTGTGGGCAGATACGCGCACTGTGGTGTATATAAGCAGTGCGGATTTTGGGCTCGACCCTTTTTTCCTATGGATGGAGACAAATAAACAGTTGCTGCAGAAGGAACCTAGTGTCCGCGTGTCTTCTTCCCGGCGAGAAGACTGCGCGGGCTACAGAAAGGGGACAATGGTATGAATGTTCTCCTCTAGCCTTTCTATGCTCTAGCTTCTCCAAGGCCAGATGGTGCCGACTTCATGGACCTGTTAGGCTCCTAAGCCTTCCTTCCGACCCCCACTGACTCTCAGCTCTAAAATCCACCCCTTTTGACCTGTAGTCAAAAGCTAATGCTACCGAGTTATAACCAGAGTTATAACCTGAGTTATAAAGGACGGTTAGGTAGAAGTGAAGGGTTACTCTTCAAAGCAGAATTTGTTAAGGCCAAAGCATGTCCCCTTGGGCTAGAAGCATTTGTGAACATAGCTGCACCCACCCATCCCCCTCACCTTTATCTAGCTTAGCCCTGGAGACAACATCAAAGTTGGTCAGCCTACGAGCTGCCAAGAACCCATGCCTCTTTCTCACTAGCCCGAAAGACTCCAGAGCTCAATAAATATAAACTTTCCTGTAGCTACAAACCTCAAGTTATGATGGCCAATGACAGATACGTAAACACAATCTCAATCCAGCTGAGCTCATCTTGGACGTTTTCAGATGGAGGAGATTTTGTACAGTTTTGGAGGACAAGTGGCAAGGGAGGCGGTAACTGATGGCCTTGGTAAATAGAGAGGACAGATGCTTGTGGGGAGCCTCCCACAATGCACAGGGTGGAAGCAACTACAAAGAATTATATGCCTTAAAATACCAACAGTGTCACAGATGAGAAAGTGTGGTTTTCTCTATGTAGCCAAGCTAAGCTGCCTTTCATCTGACCTGGGAGTCCCAAGCCAGCTCTGACCTGTGAAGGAATTCTATGTCACGGGGCTCATAATACCTTACCGCAGGGGTTATTAAGCCAAAGATCCATAAATTGGCTTAAGGCACTTTATAAAACCCATGAAATTATATGCAAATTTCATTCACATGTTCAGTTTTTAAACAGAAATCTAAAGTATAAAACTTTCTGAAAAGCTATGCACACATCTCTTTTACTATTTTTCCTGGGAAGCCTGAAAATAAATCTCAAATTTTGAACAAATCAATGAAATGATTCTGCAGAGAGGTAGAGCCTTTGCTCAGTTCTAGGTTGGACTATAGCTACATGTGTCTCACTTTCAAAACCTAGACGAGAGATGATGATGGAAATGTCATTGCTCTTATTCAGATCACCTAACTGCAGTAGGGCCATCCTGAACACTGCTTTATTCACTCTAGATCCTGCTCACTGCCCCCCCCCTCCGCTGGTCACCCCCTCCCACAATCCTTCCTCCATCCGGCCTCCTTCTCCTCTGAGCAGGTGAGGGCCCTCCTGGGCGTCTGCCCATCCTAGCACTTTAAATCTCTGTGAATGCCAGCTTCTTATATGAACTTGGGTGATCAAACTTGGCTCTCCAATGTTTACCTGCCATCACCTTTCCACTAAACCATCTCTCCAGCCCTCTTATCAGCTTCATATCAGTAATTGGTTATTAAATGCCACAGCCGTGCACCACCAATTGTGCTGCCCCAAAACACACATGAGGAAAGCTGGACACCATGTCAGCCTACTTAACACTGGCCAAAAAGTTGATGTAAGGGTTTTCTTAATTACTACATACTTAATAATTAACAACAATGGCTGTAATATCTATATTTTTAAAATATCTACATTTTTAAAATGGCACCATGTGACGCTTGTGTGAGTAAGAACTTAGCTTCCAGGCATCTATTTTGGTAGTTTCCTGAAGGAATTTATCAAAAGACAGGGCAGAGAATGTTCCTGGCAGAGAGAAGTGTCCTTTCCAAGACAGAGTAAGAAAAAAGAAGGAGGTGGACAGAGAAGGATAAGTCGTTACTCAGTTACACTGTGTGGAAACATTTAGGCTACCCCAGATGTTTTCAGACTTCAAAGGGTCTCTTAGCATTTCCCCCAGATAGAATGTAATTTTTTTTAAAGACCCCTTCAACTCTCCGTTATGGATAATTTTTTGATTACATGAACCAACGTCAGGGTTAAGAGGAAAACCACAAGTTAAAAAGAAAACAATTCAAAGAGGAAATAAAAACCTTCAGTGGTGACTGGAACATATGAGCCTAGTTTAAAAATGTGTTTCTGTTTCCACTAATGGGTCGTTTTCACCTGCTCCTGCAGACCCACCTGGCCTCAACTTGGCTACAGCGCCAGAGCAAGGGCACGGGCTCTTTCCAACTACACCCCCAGGATGCTGAGGTGACCAGAGGGTCAGGACAACAGAAGCTGAGCCTTTGTCTGAGAGGGTAATCCTCAAACAGGAAAATCCACTCCTGGGTCATTTGGAGAAAAGTGGAGAGCTGCTGGGCTCAGGGAATCACCAGCTGGGTTTCCATGCGAAATAGAATCGTCAGAGGCACTGAAAGCCAAGCCCCGCACGGCAGGCGAGCATGGGGCTTGCCATATGCCTGGGACACCTTTGGAGTTTGCTAATGCCCCGGGACTGACTGTGAAGCAGATCTAGAGAAAATGAACCAGGCTGGGCAGAGAATGAGAGCTGGCTGGAAGAGAGCCCATTTTGTTTGTGTGAATTTGATCAAAGCCGAAGCTTTTCCGCAGGAGCTACTGGGCTAAAAGGAGTGCCAACACTTTCAAGCCACCCCCAGGCTTTCCAGGCAACCTCAGGAGATGCTGTGTGGGGTTGTTTTGTCTTTACTTTTTCTAGATGGCTTAAAAAAAATGTTGTTTGCTGCTTGTTTGGTTGCTTGGTTTGGTTTTTGTTTGTTGGTTGGACGATTGATCAGATTTATGAATAACAAACAAAGAGTAAAAAGCCCCTTGAGGAATTATAACCATCGGAACACTTGGGCTCTCCAAGCAGGATTACAACCCTTTCTGAAAGCAAAAGGTCTCTCCTATTTTCCTATTTAAAAAGACAAAAAATAAGCAGTATTGGTGAACATCTACCTTGTTCCTTCCCTCTCTCGTTCCATCATTTCTTCCTTCCTTTCACGCTGGGAATACATATTCAGGCAATTCAAACTCCAGAGCTCCTCTAGTTCTACAAGCTAAACCTCAGACCACCGGTCCAGAAGGATGGAGGAAAAAAAAGAACCACCTATTTTTATGTACTGTGACATTTTTAACTTGAAAAACATTGCAAAAGTAGGTGGTGGTCCTCACAGCCTTGTGTATTTTTAGAGTTTCACAATCCTGCAAGTAAGAATTTAGGGGCTGGTTATTTTCCAGGTTCTGGGTTTCCTTGGCCTTTTCCCAATAACTGTGCTGTTCAGGCATCCTGTTGAAAGGTGTTGATCTGGGAAATGGAACACACACACACAGACACACTCGCGTGCGTGCACTCCCATATTGCCCACTCTTCTCCCCTTCTCTTCCTCTCTCCTCGCCTTCTTCTCCCATACATCCCTTTATCCCCTAATCTCTCCTCGCCTTCTTCTCCCATACATCCCTTTATCCCCTAGCTTTCCTGTCCTGGCTTTCCACTTCATATAAATTACTAAATTAAATCATACAGCCTCTGAAGTTATCTTTCAGGTAAGATTTTTTCATTACTTTTCCCTCTTCTTTATGATGGTTGGTAGTAAATTAAATCATATTTCATCCTATATATGATGGTGAGTTTTGTTTTCAAAAGATGAAACTAATTAAAATTTGGAAATTTATGATGATGTAAACAAGCTTAGCATAACTAGATGAAATATAAGAGATTGTTGTTCCCTGTGAATTCAAGGATACATAAAGAATTTCTCTCTGAATTGTTCAAATTCATTAATAGACAAAACTATAAGGAAAAGTATGATCTAGATAGCCAATGTAAAGTCAGACAAGAATGAAGGCCCATCAGCCCAGCCCTAAGGCTATGGAGGCAGGAATACAGGGAATTCAATCCCTAGCTACATAGTGGGCTCCAAAGTCTGACTGTGATTTATAACACCCCACCTCAAAAGAAAAGGGCAGGGGACAGGAGTTATGGCTTGCTGTGGAAGCACAAGGACTGGAATTTGGACCCCAGGACCCCCTGTAAAAGCTGAGCATGGTTCTGGCATAGCAGTCACCTCAGCACTGACATGGGAGGAGAAGGAAGGAGTCCAGTTGGGGCTTCCTGGCTGTTAGCATAGCAGAGCATTGGAACTTGGGGCTCACAGAGAGACTTTGCACCAAAGGAACAAGGTAGAACAGAACAGTGAATACAGACCCTCAAATCACATAAACTCACACACCCAATTCCATACATACCCACACATACACACACTTTAATACACACAGTAGAAACAGCACATAAAAAAAGATGAGAGAAAGAGAGAGAGAGAGAGAAAGCAAGAGAGAGAGAAGGAGAAAGAGAAATGGTAATAAAACAATTGATGAGAAGGAGCAATGATGACATAAATAATCAGTGTTTGCTTGGATGGTCTTCTATGGTGTATTAGTCGGGGTTTCTATTCCTGCACAAACATCATGACCAAGAAGCAAGTTGGGAGGAAATGGTTTATTCAGCTTACATTTCCACATTGCTGTTGATCACCAAAGGAAGTCAGGACTGGAACTCAAGCAGGTCAGGAAGCAAGGGCTGATGCAGAGGCCATGGAGGGATGTTACTTACTAGCTTGCTTCCCATGGCTTGCTCAACTTGCTCTCTTATAGAACCCAAGACTTCCAGCCCACGGATGGCACCACCACCAACGATTTCTCCTCTATGATCACTAATTGAGAAAATGCCTTACAGCTGGATCTCATGGAAGCATTTCCTCACCTGAAGCTCCCTTCTCTGTGATAACTCTAGCTTGGGTCAAGTTGGCACACAAAACCAGCCAGTACATATGGCCTCCTTGTAACTTTCATCTATAGGCATAGCAAGTTGCTAAAACTCTTTTTTTTTCACCTTATGTTAATATCAATCTCAATTTTCTACCACTACCCTATATGAGGGCCATCTAAGCTTTCTATAGCAACACAAGGTACAACTAACAACACTCTGTCCCACCCAAAATATATAAATTCAAACTATTCCTCTTAGATTTGATATACTTCAGTTCCCTACTCTCTCATCCATGATGGCCTTAGAACACTCGCTACTGGGATGACTCTCTTGGGATGTAATTATCAGCAGGACGATTGAGCCAGGCATGCCTATGATTGGGCATCTCCAGTCTATGTGTAAATCTATGTGTCCTTTAAGTTTTGTTTAGTGAATGAAATTCAGAAAAAAAAGTTGTCAATTTATCCAAGTCATCTACTTCCTCCCTGTTCTTTTGTTAGTTTCTTTGGCGTCTCTCACACACCTAAGGGTGAGTTCTCCAAAGATGTTCTGGTTACACTGAGACACAGAATGCAGATTGAACATATCTCAGGATTTGTTTTCAAAGACCCCAAGTGCACGATTTTGTCTTGCCTTGCTGACTCTAGGCTCTTTCAGTCACTGCCTGTTCTTTTGTATTCCTTTGAATTTTTCATTCTTAACCCCCACCCCCCATCTCCTAATTCTCTTCTCTTTCCAGGTCAAAGCCATTGAGGTCTGTCTTGTTTCAACCTTCAGCACCCTGAACCCTCACCCACCACTGTGTTTAGAATGCCAGAGAGCATTAGATTAAAAATGATGATTTTTCTGTGTGAAAATTCAGCAAACAAAAGACCCCATAGTTAAGCATAAGTCACCAGTCTTAGAAAGGAATGGGAGGTTATAAATAAGGAGGTTTTTTTCTGTCACATATTCAGATTCCAAATAAGAGATTTCTTCCATGCTCCGCAGCTGGACCGTTTTCCACTTTGACAGCTTTGTTAGCAGTTGGTGGTGTAAACCAGAGTTAACTAGAACCACATTTCTTCTGACTCTTTCCAAAGAATGGAGTTTTAACACCTCTCACAGACTGGCTGTCCAGGAAGTCACCCGTCTGGTGAATACCGGTGTCAGCAGTGACAGCATAAAATAATTAAGATGATGTAATCTCATCCACGAAGAAAACAATGGTATTTTGTATTTTGCAACTGACCTTGCTATTCCAATAGCTAAATAATCGTTAGATCTGTTTTATTGCTTCTGAGCTTTACTCAAGTTTTAACACCATTATGTACTCTGAAACTATATTTTTAACTTGAATAAAACATAATTATTCACATCTATGCTGATCCTGTTTCCCTAAAAAATGTCTCACCCCTAGAGATTACATGTCATCTCAATAATTAAACATTAAATGTACTAGTTCCTTCCTTGGTTAAGTCATCAGAGCTATAATAAACCAGTTTCGTCGGTGTTATAGAAGAGACTCTCTTTCTCTTGACATTTTCCAGAACAGAACAAATCCATATGCTGCAAGAGCTCATACCACTGTCTGACTTTTCTTCCATCTACCAACAGAAACCCTGGCTATGTAAAAGCAATGCAAATGATATCCATAGATATAAGTAGATGGAAAATTGTCCCTTTTTTATTTGAAAAATCTGAAAACTGAAATCATTATGTCTAACACATTTTTAGAGATGTATATACTGCATGTAAATTCTGTAGTGAGTAGAGGAGCCTCTCCATAACATGAAATCTTTCAAGAAGGGAATGAAATAAAATGATAATAAACAAAACAATGGTTATGTGCCAACTACAATGCCCACTCTGCTTCAAAGAATTTCAGAGGAAGTCAACTATAAACATGACAACCGCAAATACAGGTGAGGTTTCATGTGAACATCTTGACACCAAAGAAATGTGTGATACGATACCAGAAAGAGGGTCTTTTAAAGGAAATTCATGTCAAAAAAGCAGAAAATGTTTTGAAAAGCTTCTTCAGTGTTATGAATGAGACATGGAACTATTTGAAGTTAAAGAGGTCAGGAGAAACTATTGAAGTTAGCTCATAAATCCAAGTACTGTTAGTTAAAGATTGAGGGTTCACTGGAGGCAGCACAAGGTGGTTAGAGTTTGATATGAAACGTTCCTTCAGAGTTTCCTGTGTTGAGAGCTTGATCCTAAATGCCAGCAACTGGACTTCAGACAGGATCACAAGAGAGCTGGCCTTATCAAGAGACAATTCAATGGTGCATAGTGTAGTAGGGTATTAAAAAGCAGTGGAGGCTTAGGAGAAGGACCCTAGTAGAATACCATGGGTCTTTAGGGATGAACCCTGGCACTTGTATTCTTGTCTATGGGTATTCTGTCTTCTCTAAGCAAATGCTTTTACTTCTTCTCCCCTTTATCCCTACCTGCCTCTTCCTTCTGTCCTGCTCATCATGAACAGAGCAGCTTTGCTCCACTCTGGGCTCTGGGCGGCAAGGCTTTACCTCATACAGATACAATTGCCCCAGTGGGTGTTGACTGAAATCTCGACAACTATGACCCAAAGCTTTACTTTTTGTTTCTCTCAGGCATTTGTCGCAGTGACATGAAGCCAGATTACACAATAATTAAGTGTGTTTACTATTAAGCAATATCATGATTTCTCTTAATTTGATATGGTAAAATGGCTTTAGAAGAGAGACATTGATTAATACCTACCTTCTTACTTTATGAATACTTTTAAACTTTATTTCTCTCTCTGTCTCCGTCTTTCTGTCTGTCTCTCTCTCTCTGTCTCTTGGTCTCTCTCTCTCTCTTTCTCTCTCTCTCGTGTGTGTGTGTGTGTGTGTGTGTGTGTGTGTGTGTGTGTGTCTGTGTGTGTCTGTGTAGGCCCGTGTGCATATATACCAGTAGACAAAAGATAATGTCAGATCTTTTCTATCACTTTTCAGCTCTTCCTTCCAGGAAGGGATTCTGCTTGAACCCCAGGCTCTCTCTTTTTGCAGAAAGGAAGCCAGGGAGCCCAAGAGAAACTCCTGTCTTTTCTGTGCTGGCAGCCGGCAATCTAAACACCATCTTGGACTGAAGATATAAGCATGCATGGGATACCAAGCTTGTTATGTGGGGATTGCTATTCAAACTTCTGACCTTAGAATTGTATAATGAATGCTGTTAGCTGCTGAGCCACCATTTTTGCAGTTCTACTGTATGTATAATATAGAATACATATAATATTCATAGTATTTCATAATAGAAACACTGAATGTTTTTTAAAATAAAAAATAGTTATTAAATACCACTTTTAGTATTCCATAAGACAAATATGAAATTACTTCTATTTTGCTTGACACTTGTGATCAATATTGTCTATTACCTGTCTACACATTGCAATATGTGATCACTCAACTAACATCATTCACACTGGATTCAATGTAGATACTGTAAAATATGTTAAATTCTTTGAATATTAGACCTGTTTTCTTGGTTTTATAAACTAGTTTTCTTGCCCAAAATGTTAAAGATACACTAGTTTTTACTGGTTACTTGGTTACTGGTTATTTTACTTATTCTTATAAACTATAATTATCAATTCAATATGAAAATATGCTAAACCTCACTAGAAACTAAAATAGCAAAACATATTCTCAGCCTTAGATTCACAAAAGCTCAGAATATGGATGATACCTGCTGACAGCTGACATAGAGGAGTACAGAACTGGCTCTTATTAAGGCTTTTACATTGGCAATTAAAAGTTGAATGTGTACATGATTAGTTCCCAACAAAATGATATCTGGATATTAGTCAGAATGCTAACACATACACCATGGGTCTCATGTGGAAGATGGCTCTTTGCAGAATCATTGGGAAAAATTGTAAGCCATATGCTTCCATGATTTGAAATGGCATTTAATAATTCACAGGAATGAGAGACTAAAGAGCTCATTTACAATGAAGTGTGGGAAATACTATCCAACAGGATCTTCTTGAGAACAAGACCATCATGTTGTATAATCTGCAGAGTTGAAAACTAAAGAGAAATACTGCACCTTCAATTTGATGCTCATGCAAATTCCCCTGGGAGCTCAGAAACCAACACAGGGGTTGTTGCTATTGATGTTTAATGTTCAAAGAGAGAAGGTTGACTGCCTTACTCTGTCTTAGTATAATTTCACTCTTCTCCAAGGTTAAGGCCCCCTAGAGTCCCAGTAATATGCAAGTATTTCTTCAGTAAAGAAGTTTACACAATTTTGTTAAAGCTGAACAAATTCAGGAAAGGAGTAAATGAGGCACAATTCCACCCAAGGAACATCCACTGTCCAGATCTTCCAGAAAATCTCCAGATAACAGCTAGCTGCCTGGGTTTCAGAGAGTATTTTCTGTGCTCCTCCTTCATTTCTGAATTGACTTTTCCTTAGCTTTACAGTCAGCTTTCTATAGCACAGTGTCTTATGGTTTCTATTGCTGTGAAGAGACACCGTGACCACGACAACTCTTACAAAGGAAAGCACTTAATTGGGGCTGGCTTCCAAGATTTAACTCATTATTGTCATGGTGGAAAGTATGGAGGCATGCAGGCAGGCATGGTACTAGAGAGATATCTGAGAGTTGTACATCTGGATCCACAGGCATTGGGAAGAGACAGTGAGCCACTAGGCCTACCTTGAGAATTTGAGATCTCAAAGCCAGATCCCCAGTGATGCACCTCCTCCAATCTGGCCAGTCTACTGCAACAAGGCTAACCCTCAAATAGTGCAAGTCCATGCGAGCCTATGGGGCCATGTTCATGCAAGCTACCACACACAGAGATGCCAAAACATTTGCCAGTAGAAATTACATGGTCAAGTGACATGAGGTGTTGTTCAGCTTGCTCAATATTGATTTATATTGTTCTCTAAATGAACATTGGATGAAAACTATGCTTAAGGTGACAATAAAACATTAATTTTCATCAAAACATAGACTTTCAACCAAGAAGTAAAGTGACAGATTCCTAGTTAAGTCTGGATGTCCTGTTTCATGTCTCTATCTAGTTTATTGATGGTTGTCCTCGGGTACGGATTTTTGGGAGTTTTTTCTTTGTTTGTTTGTTTTACTATTTTGTTTTGTTTTATGCTGTTGTTTTGTTTGTTAAAACAAGACTTCATTTTTAGCCAGTGTTGGTTTGGAAACTCTCAAGTAACTTAGGCTGCATTGGAATTACAACAACACTTCTGTTTCTGCATCAGAAGTGCTGAGATTCCAGGCATGAGCCACGGCGCGCTCTGAGCATCTCTGGGTTTTTATTGCATAGCTGGACAATAGTGCAACTCTGGGCCCTGTGCCTAAAAGGTGTGATTATCTGGGTTGTTTCTATTAGAGGAACATATGCTCTTGTGTTTGTCACAAATCCCACATCTCCCTACTGGTTTTGGACAGCCACTCAAATTTGTTGCCACCAATCACCTGCCACTCCCCATCCCCTAGCGTGAGATTCCTACTTCCCATCCAGAAGAATGGAGGAACAGAGTGTCAGGCACTGTGACTGAAGAGGCAAAGCTAGAAAAAAGAGTTTTCCAGTCATGTGGGTGGTTGCGTGGCTGCAGCAAAGCAGCCTCCTCCTTCACTCCCCTCCGCAGGCATCTGAGGTCATGAATGAGGTCATGTCACTTTCCTTCTTATAATCACCTTGGCTAGAGAAACCACTCAAATATGTTGTCCCTCATTCCTTCCCAGGATCTTTCAAATGTAATAGCTTGGAATAAATTATGTACTGTAATGTCCAATTTAAGGGTCATTCTTTCAGTAAAAGAAAACAACAATGTAGAAATGCTACATCAAATTTATAGAGCAGCACATGTGTCCTAGCAGGACAACCCTGATCCCCTTGGGTTCTCTATACAGTTTTTCCAAAGACATTTTTTTTCAGTTTCCTGTAACCAGCCATCAATGCATAGTGTATTATTTTGTCATTTTTCCTCCCTAAGGTATCTTGTCCCTTCTATCAGGTCATATTAACAAATTTTATTTCTCTCTATTTTGAAAGGAATTAAGTTATTTTTTCTTTCTATAAAGAGTGGTAGTATCTAAAACCTCTTTTCTATCATGAGTAGTATAGAAGATCCTCGATGACTTTTTTGATATGAGAATAATTCCCCAAGTTTAAAATGCAAAGAATTTGCATGTCTTTTTGAAAGCTTGTTCTTTTAATTTTTTTTTTTAAGTGGGCCTCTGAAACAATGGCCGTGGACTCTTGGGGATTTGTCTTCCAGCTGACGTGGTCTTTGACAATGTGGAGAGTCCCAGAATGCCTTGGGGAAATAATACTTTCTAAACACTCCCTCTTTAATATCTGTTTCAAGGGAAAGAGGGACATTGCTGATGCTGAGTGCAGGAGATTTTTATTTCCATAATTTAGTTTGAGTGTCTCAGAGCACAGTTAGTTTGATTTGTCTTCGTGCGTTTCGTACCACAGGTGTTTCCCATTAAGACATGCAAGCTGACTTTAACGGAATCCTGCCGAGCGGTGGGCGCAGGATGCCTTCTGTGAACTGCCAATAATTATTTGTCCTGGCTTTGTTTCTGGAGATTCTACTTAAATTGGTTCAAAAGCTGATAATCTGTTTCATCCCTAAAGATTAACCCCTTAAAAAAATGAGTGTGCTTTCCCGTAATTGGACTGAATGAAAGAGCTCTCTTAATATCGTTGTTAAATTAGAGAATGATTTTTAAAGTGTTATAAAAGGAGGCTTCGGAAGAGCACTCAGTGTGCAGCACTGCTAATAAAACAGCTTCCGTGACTCGCTCCTTCTCTTCAGCAGACGATGAACTGAAGAATAAATCTAAACTGGCTGCTACAGAAATGCTCGTATGATGGACATGCTGACTGCTCGGTCTGCTCGGGCTTATGAATGTGAACCTAATCATTTACAAACTTACTCTAATCTACAGGATTCTAAAGCAAGATACATTCTTAAAAGCTAGTCCTGTAATTCTAAAGTGGCATAGCCACTTCTCAGAGAATGAGCGGGCATCTCAATGTCCATCATGGGTGTGTTGGACATGCCTTAAAAACATGCAAGGAAAGTGCATTTCTTTTCTATATTGCCACATTGCTTGCCTTATACCACAGTGGGCTTAGAACCCATGCTCTTTAGATGTAAGGTAAAGAGATTAGAGCACAAATAGCCAGACTATTTCAACTTAAAACATTGGGGTTAATCACAATTAAACAACTTTAATAAGAAAAATTAAGTGATTGTTTTTATTATATCTCATTCACATTATTTTATATGTATTTGGGGGTTTTGTGTGTAGATGTTTGTATATACATGTCTGTTCACATACATGCAGGTTGGCCTGTGTCTGGAGAGTGTGAGTGCACGTATACATGCTTGCATAAGTCAGGCAATAACCTTGAGTGTTTTCTTAGGAAGGTGGTCTACCACTTTGAGACAGTGTCTCTCCCTGGCATGAAGCTCACTAAGGTTTAGACTGCCTAGACAGCAAGCCTAAAAGATCCTTCTATCTCTCCATCCCTAGGGCTGATTATAGGCACATGGCCTCACATACAGCAATTTTAGCTTCTAGGCAGAACTTCTTGCTGTGAGGTATGACAGACACCTCACAGACTGAGCAATCTCCTAGTCCTATTATATTTTCACTTATATTTCATTAAATATAAATATTTATATAAGTAAGTATAAATATATATTTTGTGCATTACCTACAAAGGAATTAGTAACTGTTTAGCTTGAATAACTATGTTTAAGTCCAAGGGAAAAAAATTGTGTCATAGAAACAAAACAGTGAAAGCTAATTTATATTTCCAATTAAACAGAAGACATTGTATATTTAATTCTGCTGTTATCATTCATTTTTAAATATATAATCAACACACATGCCAAAAAGGCTCTTGAAAATCAAGACACATAAGAAAAGAAATACTTAATGACTTAAAATGACTTAATGTTCTAGGTATGGAAAACTCTCAGAAGAGTTTGGACTGACAAAGTCACAAAACTACTACAAAGAACATTTGAATAATTATAGAAAATAGAAACAATATTGAAAATCAGTGAAGAAAAGTAGGTCCAACTCTTAAGTAAGGAGAAAAGAAATGCTTTTGAAACTATCTATAATGATGGTTATTGTACATTTTGTTCAGTTGCAAATGATGCAATGCCGGTACTAAGCAAGAGGTTTGTGAATGGTGAGAATATAAGAAGGTCATTAATAGAATTAATAAAAACTGTTTACAGTCAAACTAAATTTAAAACATTCTCTTTTGTATTATGATCACTATTATATCATCCATTAGATTCTTGTGAAGATTTATGATTTAAAAATTTGTTGTTTCTTGCATAATTCTATATACTATCACTTCTGTGAGGCTGCATGACAGTTGTCTTCAGTGAACTTATCATCATAGCGTCAATAACACCATACTATCAGTGACATCATACCATCATAGCATCTAACTCATCTGTCTTCTGTTTCTTTTATTTTCATTGCTTATTTTATTTATTTATTTACATTTCAAATGTTATTCTCCTTTTCAGACTCATGTCTATAGCCCCCTATCCCATCCTTCCTCTCCTTTTGCTTCTATGAGAGTGCTCAACCACCCACCCACCCACCCACTCCTGCCTCAAAGCCCTAGCATTCCCCTATGCTGAGGTGTTGAGCCTTCATAGCACCAAGGGCCTCCCCTCCCATTGATGTCCCACAATGCCATCCTTTACTATATATGCAGCTGGAGTCATGGGTTCCTCCATGTGTACACTTTGGTTGGTGGTTTAGTCCCAAGGAGATTTCGGGGTACTGGTTGGTTGATATTGTTGTTTGTTCTAGGGGGTTGCAAATCCCTTCTGCTCCCTCAGTCCTTCCCCTAACTCCTCCACTGGTGTCACCATGCTCTGTCTGATCGTTAGCTGTGAACATCCACATCTGTAATGGTCAGGCTCTGGCAGAGCCTCTCAAGAGGCAGCTATATCAGGCTCCTGTCTTCTTCTAGTTGACCTTGCCCTGGGATTATCAACTTCTATTCAGTAAACTTCAATGCTTGACCTTCCTCATTATCTCCCTAACAATGCTGGAGGCAGTTAGTCTGAATGTGTAACATTCCCTACAAAATTCCAAGCCAGGGTTCGGCTAAGATGTTGGAACATTAATGAAGGTCAGAGAGCCATGTCTAATTTTGTTTAGCTATTAGTAAATCATATGTTCGTGGGCACCTAGCACATGAGATCTTCCATTTACGAATGCAAGGACAAATCTGGGCCACCTCTGAGTTCGGAACACCAACAAATGAATTCCAGGAGTCTAGCTTCTTTTGAAGCTCTATGGCTTCTTTTGAAGCCTTAAAGACTGACATGCAGATTTCACTGGAATGGGCTTAGCATCTGAGGTTGGAGTCTGGCTATTGGATGAATCCCCAGGTGGGGCAGTAACGGTATGGCCTTTCCTTCAGTCCCTGCTCCACACTTTGTCTTCCTATTTTCTCCCATGAGTATTTTGTTCCACCTTCTAAGAAGGACTGAAACATCCATACTTTGGTCTTCCTTCCTCTTGAGATTCATGTGGTGTGTGAATTGTGTCTTGGGTATTCTGAGCTTTTGAGCTAATATCCACTTATCCATGAGTACATACCATTATATGTTCTTTTGTGATCTCATTCAGGATGATATTTTCTAGTTTCATCCACTTGCCTAAGAATTTCATGAATTCATTGTTTTGAATAGCTAAGTAGTACTCCATTGTGTAGATGTACCACATTTTCTGTATCCATTCCTCTGTTGAAAGACACCTAGGTTCTTTCCAGCTTCTGGCTATTATAAATAAGGCTGCTATGAACATAATGGAGCATGTGTCCTTATTACATGTTGGAGCATCTTCTGGGTATATGTCCAGGAGTGGTATAGCTGGGTCCTCTGGTAGTACTATGTCCAACTTCCTGAGGAACTGCCAAACTGATTTCCAGAGTGGTTGTACCAGATTGCAATCCCACCAACAATGGAGGAGGGTTCCTCTTTCTCCACATCCTCACCAATATCTGCTGTCACCTAAGCTTTTGATCTTAGTCATTCTAACTGGTAAGAAGTGGAATCTTAGAGTTTTCTTTTTGGGTTTTTTGCTTGGTTGTTTGGTTGTTTGGTTGGTTGGTTTTTGCTTTTTTGGGGAGTTTTGGTTTTTTGTTTGTTTATTTATTTATTTATTTTGTTTTTGATTTGCATTTCCCTAATGACTAAGGACATTCAACATTTCTTTAGGTGCTTCTCAGCCATTTGGTAGTTCTCAGTTGAGAATTCTTTATTTATCTCTGTACTCCATTTTTAATAAGGTTATTTAGTTCTCTGGAGTCTAACTTCTTGAGTTCTCTGTATATTTGACAAAGGAGCTAAAATCATCCAGTGGAAAAAAGACAGCATTTCCAACAAATGGCAGTGGTTCAACTGGAGGTCAGCATGTAAAAGAGTGCAAATTAATCTATTCTTTCTTTATTTATTTATTTATTTTGATTTTTTTTTTTTGAGACAGGGTTTCCCTGTATAGTCCTATCTGTTCTGGAGCTCACTTTGTAGACCAGGCTGGCCTTGAACTCAGAAATCCAATCCGCCTGCCTCTGCCTCCCAAGTTCTTGGATTAAAGGTGTGCGCCACCACCGCCCAGCGAATTGATCTATTCTTATCTCCTTGTACAAAACTCAAGTCCAAGTGGATCAAGGACCTGAACATAAAACCAGATACACTGAAACTAATAGAAGAGAAATTTGAGAAGAGCCTCCAGCACATGGACACAGGGGAAATTTTCCTGAACAGAACACCAATAGCTTGTGATGTAGGATCAAGAATCAACAAATGGAACATCATAAAATTGTAAAGCTTCTATATGGCAAAGGACACTGCCAGTGGGACAAAAAGGCAACCAATAGAATGGGAAAAGATTTTTACCAAATCCCTCAATTTAGTGTATATATTTTTTAAATTGTTTTTAACCTTGGAAAAGACTAAAAGGCAGCTGCATTTATGAAATATTAAAACAACTGGATACATATCAGTTGTACTGCTTACATGTCCATTAACCTAATTAACTTTGAAATCTAATAATTTACTGACTCATAAAGTCACAGGCCATTGAATAAATGAACTTTTCAATTTTTAAAAACAAAACTAAGTCATTGATTTATACTCAAATATTCCATCTTTAGGAAGTGCACCCATGCCTTGAATTTTGCATGAAGTTATATAATTATACAATTAAGTAACATGCATTCAGCTACAGTCAACAGAGTTCTTACTTGACTGCCAATTAAGGCTACATGTTGACTACTACTTAAGTGAAATCTGATGTGGAGGGTAAAAGATTACCTCATCAAGTCCGCATCTGTCTTTCCTCTAACAGATCAAAACCTACATCCAATATGCAATTAAATCACAAAATACTAGACACAGGGTGACCTCCAAGGCAGTATCAGTGTAGATGTTCAGTTCCTAGTTGACAAGCAGTGCAGTTATCATAAAGAACTTCCAAAGTGCGCAGTTTCTAGACTCCTGCAGAACTTTTCAGGATAAGCACACACACACACACACACACACACACACACACACACATACACACACACATATACACACACATACACATGCAAACACACATACACATACACAAATACACACACACATATAAACACACACACATACACACATACACACACACACAGATACACACACACACATATGCAGGCACATAAGCACATACATATCAGCAAGACCAAAAGGGAAAGAAAGGTAAGTTAGAAAGGAAATAGGGAGGGGAGGAGTGAAGGTAGACAAAAAAAAAAAAAAAAAAAAAAAAAAAAAAAAAAAACAGAAAGAAAGAGGGGGAAGAAGGAAGGGAGGAAGTGGGGAACAGGTGAGTTAAAAAGAGACTGAAAGGTTGCAGAACTCATTTTGAAATGTTTTAAGTAATGGCCGGGGGTGGGGGGAGAAAGGGGGGAATAAGAGTTCCTGCGGTGCAGTTAAATCTTTCCCACTCGTTAATGGAGAGATACAAAGGTCACTGCTGTGCAAAGAGAATTGGCTAATCCCTCTGACGCATGGTGTGTCCAGAACCTTCTTTATTTGATTTTGTGGGAGAAAGCTGGTCTGAATTAGGCCTTCAGTAATTATTGTGTGGACCTGACATAAAGTTTAACAAGTCTCATAATGGCCTATCCATATATTCAGTCCAATTATTACACACAGGCTCAAGCGGTCGTATGGCACACACTGTGCTGTTCACTCGGAAGTTTTTTTTGAATTTTTTTTTTTGTGCCACACAATGCAGAAGAAAACAGATGTATAAATTATAGAAATAAGCAGAAAACCACCCACGGGGGGGAAAGCTGATTTTTTTAAGGATGTGTCTGAAGGAGATGCTGCAGGAGTTCAGCCTGGAAGTCTGAAATTGTGCTTGAAGCTGCAATTATCCTCTTTCTGGCAGAATGAGCTATTAACTGAAAAGATGCTACATGTGTCTTTAAAAGGCACATGAAACAGGAGTCCAGGATATAAGTAAGGCCCAAGATCCTTCCTTTCCTGTGAACCAAAGCCAAGTTATTTAGGAGTAGATGCTGACTTTGGCACTGTGTACACAGACAAGAAGACATGAGTGGGAACCCAGTGCAATTTCAATTGCTATGTTATTGTTATTTTTAAAAAGCCCTCAAGGACAGGACAGTCTCACCCTTAAATCTCCTCATATATGATGCATTTCTAAATAAAATAACTGTTATTTAATCTCATACTCCAGAAGTAATTAATTCTAAAACCTGTTTCAAGGCCACAGCTAGCAAATAATCCTTTCCCATCATCAGCTAGGGCGCAGGTACCTTTTGCCTTTTAACTTGGAGAGAGTGGCCTTTGTTTCCCTTAGCTTACCCGTCACTCACAGGTTAACGGTAAAACGACATTTCGTTTTTGCTCCTGTACATCCGATCCTTTCCACAATCTTTACTTAAATTTCCTATACATATTGTATTTTTAAAGATATCATATTTTTATTAGATATTTTATCTATTTACATGTCGTATGATTTCTCTTTTCCCAGTTTCCCCTCCAAGAAAAAAAAATGGAATCTGTATTCCACATGACCTGTAGGCAACCTTAAGCAAAATAGAAATCAAAGTCATGTCCCTTCTTCTCTTTTATAAATGTTTGCCATTGCTTTAACTAGTTGCTTCAAAGTAGGTTTTGTTATTCCCTTTGCAAATGCATCTTTATATCAAATACAATAAAGAGTTCAGTGGTAAAAGGATGCAGGGGCTCCTTAGTGCTGTTGATTTGCTGTTCAGTAAGTCTCTCTTACTTTTGTGTTACAAATCTTAGAGGTTTAAAATAAACTGGGAGGTAGGTGAGAGGTTGAGGCTCCAAGTCCATAGATAACACAGCCTGCTAAATGCAAATGTCTCTGTCAACCCAGTGTCTCAAGGATTAATATTTTTCAGGTCTTTTGGGAAAAAGTAACTTTGTATACTTCCTTTTGGTTTTTTAAATTTTTTATGGCACATTTTTTTAAGGAAAACATTCCTAAATTGTGCCCCAAATATCGGATTTACAATAGCAATACATAAAGTACTGTTTCAGGGAACACCAACATCAGCATAAAGAGTTGCTTGTAATTTGGTTTCAGCTCACAAATATTAAAAAGAATATTTAGCCTCTGGAAGCTATGCAATGACTTTCTAGATATTCTCCCCACCAAAATTTTTTTTAGATTTAATCTGTGTAATACAATTGAAATTACACATCTACACAGCAACTACAAAAGCATGTTCTTTGAACACCATCTATAGAAAAAATACTGAAGACTTGGCTATCTTATTTTAAAAAGTTAAAGTTCTCATGTTGATGCTCAGTAAAATGTTGAATAATTTCTCTCAAATTTTTCCAAATACCAACTCTGCGTGAAGATAACCCAGTCCTAATGCAGTCTTCTTACATCAGTTAATTTCTGCGCATGTTATTTTTCTCTTGTCCATTGATAAAACAAAGCAAAATATCCTTGCTACTGTTGAAAGGATTCTGCAACAAATACAGTTACTAGAAGCCCCAAGGTTATTTGAAGGAGGACCATAACAATCATTATTAATAAATAAAGAAAATTGAAACACAAATACACTTTCCACTGTGAGCCCAGTGACGTGGGAGCAGTACAAGGGGGCCTTTGAGAGTTTTTCCTGTGAAAAAATTAAATAGAAGAATATAGATTGCAAACCAGTCAAAAAAGAATTACAGTTTGTGCTTGAGAAAAAGAGGCAAGGAAGGAGGAAGGGTTGAAGACAGAAAAGACAGAGGAGACAGGGAACAGAGGAGAAAAGGAAGGGACGTAAATGAAGAGTCATCTCTGTGTGTCTAACAGTATGCTTTCCATAACTGAAAAAACAAACAAACAAACAAACAAACAAAAAACTGTGCATAATTCTTTCAATGTGTTTTCCATAGTGTTCCAGACCTGGGAACTTAATGTGAAGGCAACAAACAGGATTGAGAGATATCAGCTTTAAAGATGGGTAGGTTGTAATGGCAGAGTCCTAAAGGAGACATTGTTGTCTTCTTACAGGAGAGAGATTGCAATAAAAACATATTTGTCTGAACAATCAGACCCCTCTATGTGCAGTCCTTGGTTGGTGGTTGAGACCCTGGGAGCTCCGAGG
>NW_022196898.1:97147373-97195644 GCF_008632895.1 Mastomys coucha | reverse complement strand
TGGAGGGGAAACTGGGAATGGAGAAATTCGCATGTAAATAAAGAAAATATCTAAAATAAAGAAAAAAATATTTATCTCAATACAAAAAAACAAAACAAAACATTTGTCTCTCAGACTACATTCATATGATGCCCCCACCTCTCTCTCTCTCTCCCCTCTCTCTCTCTCTCTGTGTAGCAATGTTACCCCCACAACATATAGCTACTTGGTCATATATGTTCCTAGACTCCCAAACTGTGATCCAAATACAATTCTTCACTCTATAATTCATCAATCTGTGGCTAAGTTACAATGGTACAAAATGGACCCTGATGCCAGAGAAGTCTTTAGGCACTGAAAGAGGAAACATTTCTTGGTTCTCATTCTTCTTATTGTTATGTTTTTAAAGGAAGAAGAATTCAAAAGGCTTACAGAAACAGTCTAAAGATTCTAAAGATCAGATAAGAAATAAAAAAATGCTGAGTAAGTAAGTATAAATGATTGGCATCCCATTGATTGTGAACACATTGCTTAATGGGACTGTCCAGTGCTGTGTTGTTTGATGAATAGACATAAATACAGGTCAAACATGCATATATATGATATAAAATAAATATATTCATAGTTTTGAAAATGAAGTTTTTTAATTGAAACTGAAAACCCAACCAAGCAATCAAACAAACAAACAAAATACAACTAAGAAAACCTCTTCAGCTAAATCTGCCATGATAAAGCATCCACTTCTCTGAACCAGTGTCAGGGTTTGCTCTCCTTCTCTGTGGAAGAGCTGTCTCAGAACATGTGAGCTGGCCCCATCCCTCGCAGACACTCCCTGTATCTGTCTTGATGAGGAAGGGAGCATCACTTCCTTGTCCATATGTTGGTGTATCCTTGGTACACAATCTCACTTCTTCAAGTCATCAATCACAGGTAGAACTCTGAGCAGGATGTGAGCAGCCTCTTGATGCCTTCACACAGGTATGGCTTACCGCCTCCTGTGTCTGGTATTTAAGAAGCTGCACAGGTCATTTAGATCCTACACAAAGAGTGTCACCAGGAACATTCAGAAAAGCAGACTGGACATAGAATGCTCTACAAAACACTTCTCATCTGCCACCGAGAGCTTCCTTGGTGGTCGAACACTAGAGCAGAAATTTTGTTATAACTGTTTCCCTTCTAGTTTTAGGGGCCGTTTGGGTGAGACTGCTTCCTGTTTCAGTTAATTCTGCTTCTGTTTGTCTCCACTTTATAGGATGAAGATCCACGTTCAACATGTACCACATTCTGCTGTGCAATGTGAAGTACCAATAGGAAATGACATTTACCTCCATACTCAGAGCCATCCGGATCATGCTATAGAAGTTAACTAGTCACTCCCATAGCATCTCCAGTATCCCTCATGGGAGTGCTGACCATTTCTAACTACTGGTGCCTACTTCAATGTCTTCTGCCCCAGATTGTACAATCCATTCAGCAGAGATAATTTCTAGCTTGATTGCCACATTAAGCATTTATTTCCCATGTAATAAATGCATATTTAATGAATGAAGGAGAAGGTATCTGATGTTTTCAGACGTTACCAACATATCCAATTTAATCCTCGTAAAAAAAGAAATATTCACAAATTTCTTTGTGCTATAATGGAAAGACCATGGTCATTGGGATAGGTTGAGCCCTGATTTTTAGATTCTAATACTACTATTTATCAAATGTAACATCAATTTACTGAATTAATGTATTAATTAGTATAATAATAACTATTCTCTAGCTACCTTCTGAGGATTACCTCAAGTTTTATACATAAAACCCTTAATATACTTGATGAAACATAGTAGCCATTCAATTGTGATTGGCAATCTTTGCAATTCTAAATCCTAATATAACTCCAGACCTATGAGAATAAACACTCTTATCCCAAACTATTCTCTCTCCTGTCATAAAAAAATCAAAATTTTTTCCTCCGACAATACTTACAGTTTTAAGATACCATGTAAATTAAATACCAAAGTGAGTTTTATGAAATGTTTCCTATTATTCTAGCTGTATTTTACAGTTATTTATATGTTGATAAAAATAACAAATTGACATATCTCTCAATAGAAGGTATTTGTACATTGTTATTGTCACAGTGTTACCATCTAATAAAAATATCTGAATGAGCTTAGGCTCAAAAGAGGAATTAAAATTTATGAGTGAATATTTTATACCTCTTTTTACCTATGATTTTAAAAATAGGTATTATCAAGTGTTCTATTCCCCAGTATCCAAATACAAGGCTCTTCAGTATAAAACACAAAGTAGGCCCCATAAGTAATCTGTGAGGGCAACTTCATCATGGGTTGAGGGTACACTGTGGGGATCTCAGGCTTGAGAGATGACTTGCTGTACTCGATTTAAATTCTTGCCTTTTCTTCTCTCTGATTCTTCACAGACATTGTTCTTCTCCCCCATGAAACTTTGGCTACATCACACAATATTTTTAGCTTTCCCTAAATTAAAACAACCCGTGTTCCATTGTTATTTTGCCTCTAGATGCAATAATTAAAACTTTACTATTCTTACCTCACAGTAGGGACCAATACCAAAGAAGTAGAATTGGTTTGGCCTTTTACTTCCCTCCTCCAATCCCTCTCTTTTACCCCTTTCCCTACACTTTGACTTCTGAAATTTTTAAGCTTCTATGAAAATGAAAGAAACAATAAAGAATTTTTGGGAGCAGAAGAGTTGTATCAATGGTTTTGATGACTGAATCTGCTTCCCAATGACTTAGGTTTGATTCCCAGCCAATGGCAGTTCACAGCTGTCTATAACCCAAGTTCTAGGATATCTGATGCTCTTTTCTCTCCTCCACAGGTACTGCATACTTGTGGTACACAGGCATAGGTACATACAAACCACTCATACTCATAATAAAATTAATAATTTTAAATTAATTTTAAATTAAAGAAAAAATACTTCTCCAGTTAGATCTGCTGTGATAAACGAATGGGTCCACTTCTCTGACCCAGGCTGATGCTGGATTTATCTTCTCTGATGGAGACTCATCACAAAGTGTGTGAGAGGATTCCACCCTTCACTGATTTTTAGCTGTGTATCTCTTGACAAAAAGGAGGCATCGCCCCCTGCTGCTTCTACTGGTTTCTTCTTAAGCCACAATCTCACTTTCTCCAAGTGATTCAGTCACAGGTAGAAGCCTGGGTGGGATGTCAGCGGTTTTTTGATGGTCTCTCTCCCTTTCCCAGGTGTGTTTTCTCATTCCAGCATCTGTGGGAAGCTGAAAACGTCATTTACCTCCAAGGAAAAGAATATTGCTGGAGAGGACAGCTCTCTCTTGCTCGACTTCCCTTTTATTGTTTCAGGCACCTACAAGTGTTGACGCACTGTGTTTCCCTAGCTCCAGGACA
The DNA here is from genome assembly GCF_008632895.1 of Mastomys coucha. Lineage (NCBI taxonomy): Eukaryota > Metazoa > Chordata > Mammalia > Rodentia > Muridae > Mastomys > Mastomys coucha. The sequence continues at coordinate 97,192,261 of NW_022196898.1, read as the reverse complement.
CATATCACAGACTCAAAGTGCTTCAGTTAAATATTGGGTCCTCAATATTTTGAAGAGGATGGGGACAGACTATAAACAACTAGATTGGCTACTTTTCCCCAAACTCTCACTGTCGTCCTTGCCTCCCATACCCTTAGATTTGTAAGATAGCTGAGAATGTTGAGATTGGCCAAGTCAGTTTTCACAATGTCACTGGCTCTTCCTTCAAGGTGGTCTCATAACTCAGGTCACGTTGAGGCACCAACCATCTTGAGCAGTCAGCTGTGACTGATGTGAAAATTTTGCATTTATCCATACTGTCACATGACTTTTACCTAAGGTTACATTTATTTAATAAAACAGACTTTTTCTTTTAAAGATCATGACTTTCCTTGCTCTTTGTGAAATAAAAGAAAACCTGTTTTGTTTTGTTTTGATTTTTCTGTGCATTCTGGTTTTAGACTGTGATTTCTCAATGAAAGAAGTGTTTGACTGCTGACTCTGTTGGTCTTTTCTTTGGTATTTAATTCACAGGTTGATCTCAATCCCTTAAAAATATGGCTGTGATTTATCTCCTTCATTTTTATAAACCAGAAAATTAAAACTTGACGTGGTAAATGAGATTCCCAAGCAATTATCCATAGAAGAAGAACTCTAGGGCCAGAGCCGAGACTGTGGTCCTCACTCCCAACTCACATTCTTCTTACTACAAACACTCATCTTCTTAAATATGACTGAAAACAGTGGAAAATGGGGAAGGTGATGAGGAAGAGAAAGCCTAAACCTTTATGATAATGCTGCAAATAAACACTGAGTTTCTAACGCTCACAGCATCTTAAGGATGACTAATTCTTTACTTGCCCTGTGCAGGCCATATCCCCATAGCATCAACTAGAAGAAAGAGGCCCAGAGTGGAGTGAGTGAAACTTAGACAAGGCCACAACCATTATAATGGGCAGTAAAGTTTGGATGGAAGGCTGGCTGCCCCTCATCTGGAAGTGATTTCCATTAATTCAAGCGAAACTATGTGACGTTATCACCAATAGGTAGTCAGAAGACAGAATACAAAGGAAAGACAAACCTGGCTTAAGAGCAATTTCAAGGCACCCATAAATTATAATTAATTACAGGAAACATCATGAATGAATCAGAAGCATATCAACAGATTATTTATATGAAAAGGGTCAACTGATAAAAAGAAAGATTTCCTATCATTCTATTGTCATGTCCCCTTTCTGTCATCCCTAGAAAATACTAAGGTACACTATGAGTCAGGTTTAACAAGGATTTGATGTTTCTTCCATTAAAAACTTTGTATTTCAGGAGCCCATTACAATGTACACTCAATTGGCTTTGAGTGCTCAAATTCTAAAAGTATATGTTTCTATAAAACATTTGAAATCACTTAGAAAAATAAGAGGTGGCCTCCTCCTTGGGTCTCGGCGTCTGCTCTGTGTGATTTTTTCTCTCTCTGCCTTTACTTTTGTTTCTTAGAAAACAAACTTGAGAAACTGTATCTTAAACTCAGGTCATGTGCAATGTTGCCAGACTTTTCTGAGTTAAAAAAAAAAAAACAAAAAAAACAAAAAGAGGAGATATTTATCTTTGAAGAATGGTGTTCAGCATTGGGACAATGTCTTATTTTCTGTTTCTCTCCAGAAATCCTAGATGTGAGGAAAAATATGGTGCAGAGCTAGGACAGCAAATTCCAGTGAAAAGAATTAATTACTCAATGAGTCAAAGATTGCTTGGAGCAGAATGCGAGATCTTGGGTAGCTATCCATAGAGTTGTAAGTCAGAGAAACATTTCTTCTACATGTGGAACAGCAGTGTGGGTGGGGGAGGGAGGAGGTGCCCTCTTAGATTTTTACCACACCTGAGGCAGATGCTAGAACCAAGAAACAGTACTGTATAACTTCCTTAGATTCTTCTGGACTGACCTTGTTTTCTGTTATTCTTTTAAATTTGCCTCAGCTAAATATATTTTTGCGGTTTCATATATGTGAATGTATATGTGTGTATGTTTATATATGTATATACATATATATATATATGCATACATATGTCTGTGTGCTTTTTCCTCTAAAGATCAGCTTACCTTCATACATTATTTCATTAATCCCCAACTCAGTTTTGTAAAACATCATGAGTATGTTTTAATGATTGAAGTGTTATTTTCTCTCAGCATGGAAACTAGAGCTCAAAGAGGTCAACATGTGTGTGTGTCTGTCTGTGTGTGTGTGTATTTACATGTATAAACATGCCTATGATAGGTCTGTCCTTGTCTTCTTCATTACCTCAGAGAAATTCATTCATCAATTTATATTAGATTTCATCAGAACCAGAAATACTTTTTGAAGCAAAGTGACAGAAAGCCTTTCAAAATACTGTTTTGGCTTGTAACTGTTCTTCTTCAGCTTAACAGCTGCAGCCCCAGGGCTGGAAAGTAAAACTGGAATTACAGCTGCTCAGTGTAATATTCAAATAATGTTTGCTATTGATTTAGGACAATCAGGCAGCTCAGAATCTGTTTCCTTTCATTTATGTTCTTGACATCAAAGTCACTGAGTGCTATGATAGCGTAGTAATGCTGTTGGGAGAAAACGTTAATTCTCCAGACAGTAGGATCCTGTATTTCCATTGTTTTGCCTTGACATATTTGTGAGCTCTCTATTCACCAGTAAACAGATGAATGTTATCTGCAAACATGGAAGACCAATAGATTACAAAATTATTTTGACAGTTCATTCATATGAAGAAAACCTTGTAGACAACAAGATGTAGTGTAGTCCCTGTTGACCCAGGGCCTGTTTTATAAAAGGCTTAACCTTATGTTACTTAATAAAATTCAACCCTGCTATGGGTCAGTATACTACACAATGAAGCCTGAAGGGACTACTATGTCTGAAGGCAGTGTGCCTCACCGAGGGAAGGGCAGAGATAAGAACAAAACAATCTACTCAGCCGTTGACAAAGGCTGTGACCTCTGGCCAGTTGCTTAACCTCCTTGGGCTCCAGTTTCCATAGCTGAGAGAAAACAACACTTTAAGCATAAAAATGTAGCCACGTGCTCTCATTTACAAAATTGGGCTAGGGATTAATGAAATAATGTATGTAGGTAAGCTGGTCTCCAGAGGTGCATGTATTAAAATGCACACAGTCAAGCATGATCACCAATAATTATGTTGGGTGACCTCTATGTTCAGGATAGAGATCAGTTTGAATCTTTGATGGCATAATTACAGAGCGAAGGTGTGGGCATGTGTGTGTGTGTGTGTGTGTGTGTGTGTGTGTGTGTGTGTTTGTTTGTTTATTGTTGCATTCTCTCTGAAAGGCCAAAAGAAGTTAATGACACTAGAAGAGTCACAAAATCTAGAAGATTTTGACATAGATATGGTAAACCATTCTACTGAACAGCTATTAAACACATAGGCATAGTCTGGGGTGCCCTACTGTTTATGGTAGAATGTTGAAGGCATGTAAATATAAACAAAGATCACTTAAAACAGTAATTTTTAGATGCTAAATGGAGTATATAAAATAAACAAACCATATTTTTCTAGAATGAGGAGTAGTAGCTGTTCCTACCAGCCAATACCAGGCTTGACAACCTAGTGTAAAAGGCAAGATTTTTCAGTTTTAAAAAAGTTGACTTGTGGCATCCATGCTTCCTTCCTATTGCCTACCATCAGGGTGTCTCCTAACTGTGGAAAATAAGTGTGTCCATAACACAGCCAGTTCTTCAGCTGATTTCTTGTTGGATATTAACCAGATTTTTGACAACAGTCAGATCAACCCATTTATTCTTTTGTTCACTATTTACATATATCTCCTAAGCAGTATGCTCAGGATATAGGAAGTGTCAGTTTTCACATTCCAGAAAGGGGAAAGTCAGGAGTGACTTCACACAACTGAGAACAGTGGAGCCATGTTTGAATAGAAATAGCTGTGCTTCGTTGAAGATATAAATTTGGGGAAATGACCCATTAACTAGGTGCAAATAATGTCTAACTCTTGAAAGAGGCCAGTTCTAAATGAAGTAAAAATGAGAATATGGGCCACATGGCATCATGACACTCTGCAGAGTGGAGACCTCAAGAGATATGTCCACATGCAATGCATTTGGAAAGAGCAGAACAGGGGCATGCTCATGGTAGTCAGCCACACGAGCATTCACTAAAGGCATTGCCTAAGATCTTCAGCTGTATTGTTGAGACAAGAAATGGAAATAGAAACCATTTAAAGATGTTAAGCAGCCAAATCTTGTATCACATGTGTTTCACTCTGAGTAATTCTATAGTTACAAAAATAAAATATTTTGTGGTGATTTCCCTTCATTGTTCAGATTCTTCATGTTGATCTGTCACCAATGTTTTGCAGTGTTTTCTATGGGCTCCTCACTTTTCTCTCAAGCACATGTGGGTCAATGATTACTGTGTAAACCATCTGAAAAAAAATCATACTTAAAAACACGCTATAAAATGACTTAAATTTTATGTTCAGAAATTCTAGTATTTCAAGTGATTTCACAACTCATATTCTCTGAGTTTTGTACAATTAGGAAGTGACAATAGTATTAGCTCTTGAGCCTTGCTTTAGATACAGAGTGTAAAGGACCTATGGAGACTCTGAATATTACACATCAGTGAATAGCCTTGTAAGTCACTCTATGCGGCTTTGAGATTAAGGATAAAAGTCATTACCAATCTTTTCCTGGGCTTTGGCAGGATAAATGAAGCATGGGCTTCATTTATCAACACCTATGGATGAGGAGACAGATTCACCAAGCAGTGATTTAGAAATACTCTGTCTTAAATGGAGAAAATCATAAAATGCTCATTATATAGAAGCTATAAAAGAAATAAAGACTAACCTAAGGTAGGGACACTTCGGATGATATCAATACTCTGCTATGTGGCAACTTTCTGATACTGAGTTAAAATTACTCTCAGTTTCAGGTTTAATGAGACAGTTTTTCCACTTATAAATTCATATCAAGAAAGAATATGCTACATTATCACCAAAATATATATTTAATAAAGAGTGTCAGTAGATGAGCAACAGGAGTGAAAAAAAAGTGACTTCCATTGACACTCACATTGATTATCAGTTCTTTGTGGATTTTTGTTTATTCTCATATTCACTGGAAAGCTCATGGTAGGTTTACAATGCCTTCAAATAAAGTAATATTTACTATAATTTTCTTAACCAAGAAAAGGCAAAATGTGCTGAATACTATTATCTGCATAGGATAGCCCACACAGTGAGAAAGTGCAGACATTTTTTCATGAAGAATTTTAAATACATGTAAATGATATGGACTTTGTTTAAGGTACCTGTCTAAAAGACAGGTCAAATAAAGGAATCATGGCCAAGCCTACTAAGTATTCATCAGCGTTGGAGAATACAGTATCTTAGAACACTGTCAAAATTCTGGCATCTTGTGGGCAGAAAGATATGGCTCGTGGATGAAGTGCTTGCCATGCAAGCGTGATGACCCAACTCTAAAGCAACAGCACTAATCTAATGTTAGAATTCAGGAACAGAAGTGCATATCTATAATCCAGGGCTGGAAGATAGTCAAACAGACCCCTGGAGCTCACTAGATACCAACCTAGCCAGCCCTGTCGCAGTCCGGGTTCAATGACAGATCAAATCTGAAAACAAAGAAGTAAGTGGAGAAAGACACTTGAGATTGACTTGTAGTCTTCACTACACATATGTTCACATGTGCACTTTAACTCCATGTACAGATACACATACATATGGACATATTGACAACATGTACACACACAGAAATGTGACAAACAGTTACTATGAAAACACAATACCTATTTTTAAAAGGTACAGAGTTGATTTTCTCAAATAATCTCTCCAAAGAGAGTCTAACAAAGGAAACAGTCCAATAATCACATGTTCTGTTATCTAGGAAATATTTATATAAAAATAATGATAATTTTTGTTAAGCCTCTTGTCAATAGACCAAAAGACAACCTAAATCTACCAAATATGGAAAGCAATATGGTAAGACTACTTTGAACTTGGTCTGTTTAAAAAATATATATATAGGAAGAGATTTGAAATACTGGCATTTATTTGGAATGGAAACATATTGAGTTCCTATTACATATAAAATATGATGCCTACAGCTGGGGGCACAAGAGGCACAAGAAGAGCTATACCATGTATCCTTTGAGATTTCCAAGGTTTCACACATATGAACAAATCACTTTACTTGAATATAATCATTGATGTCATTTCCATACTTCTTCTGTAAGGAAGAACTACTGTTAATTGCATTGTGTAATTAAATTGTGTGTGTAATTTGCCACATGACAATAGAAGGATGGAAAATCAAACATCCCTTTCAGTCCAACATTTCATATTATGCCGTTACAATCCTCTGTATGATCCCCTCACTTTCCAGCCCATTCCTAAACAATTTTACTTCTTCCTGTAGTGTTAATATTAAGTAACATTTATAGCCCAGCAATTCCCAAGGTTTGCTTTGCATCCAGGACCTCTCCTCTGTGTTCCAGGCTCATATAGCTGGCTCTGTTTAACATCTTCACTTGACGATCCCACAAGTATATCAGATGAAATGTGCTCATCAGTCATGGTTCCCAGTCACAAGCATCAGACATGTGTGCTTGATGAGAAAAGTGCACTGTTGAAGAGATACTCAGAAACTTACAGGATGCAACCGCATTTCTTGAGAAATGTAATGGAAACCACACAACAGATTACTGTTATATGGCTACCACAAAGTAAGTTTTCTCACAAAAGTCTAGATAGCAAATATTTTAGGTGTGGCATTGTGGTTATATGCAATCTTGCATATGCTTTGTTTCATTTTTACAACCTCTAAAAATATGGAAACAATTTTTGGCTTATCTGTCCTGTGCATAGATCAGAGTGGGATTCAGGGCTGCAGTTTTTAGCTCTGGCTATGGACGATGGTATTCTCATGAATTAATTTCCAGTTATCTACTAAAAGCTTAATGATAATTGATTTCCCTACATATTTATGTATCTTCTGTCAATTCAGAGAATCACATGAGTAGTCTTTTGAAAACTTAAATTCCATAGGGCCACTTGCTTTTTAATGTCTTTTACAGATTGTTCACAATAACGTTAAATGGAGCTGAAGGTGGCTCTGAGCAGCCTTTAAGATTTCTAGTCTTTGGGTCTTGATGTACTGTTCCCATGGATAAACATGTATTATTTTTAGGGTAGGTCAGCCTTTCTTCTTTTCTATGAATATCACTCTAATACTAATTTAGTCTATTCTTCACTTGAAATTGTTGACACATTTTTTTCTTCTTTTTGAAGGCCCGGGGCCACATATTTTTTTCTGATTCTACCAAACTAAATTAAATCACTTATTCTTTCAATCTAAGAGCACACTGCTATATTTCTGCATAGTCCATTGCTCTGTGTACAGCTCCTTAATTGACTCTTTGTAATGGTTGTCTCCTCCTCTAAAATGTAAATTTCAAGAGAAGGACAAAGTTGGATTCCTGCTTTGCTATAAATTTCATGGCAAACGTCTTATCATTTCCCCAAAAGAATTAACAGTTGAATAAAAGACTAAAGAGATATATCATCCCAGCTGGAGGAGTTCAAGAAAACATTCTCTGAGCTTATAAAATTTAAGAATACAAAGAATGTAGAAAGGAGAATGCGTAAAGTTTCAAATGGAATCCTAGGACCTCAAAGAGTAAGCTGTACAAAGCTCTGAGTTATATGGTAATCATAATATAGATAAGGATATTACTTAGAAAACTGGGTTGGAAGCAAATTGTAGACCATCTTAGATGCTGAGATGAGAGACATACTTTATCTTAATTGCCTAATAGGCTATCCCCCTATGGTGTTCTGTGAGCTTTTAATATCTTTAAATCACTGTAGCTCTGCAAGGGAAGGCTATGATAGAATGAATCTAAGTTGAACCCAGCATCCTTCCCTCCTAAATACTCAAGTCTTTATTACATTCTTCCTATTGAGTCTATTTCTAACTATTCACTGTGGCAAAGGGAATGAGAAGCGATGCCCTTGTTTACTGATTGATGTGTGAAGCATCCCGCTCACCAAGGGACATTCTCTCTCACTGATTTTGATAATACAAGTTGATTGTGTTGATGTGAGACCCATGCAGCAAGGTATTGAATTAACCACAGGCAGACAGCAGGAAAATGAGGTCTTCAGCCCAAGAACCTACAGAGAACTGAATTCTGCCAACAAACATATATGATCAGACCAGACCCTTCCCTCCCTCATCGAGCCTTAAAAAGAGACCTCAACCCTTAGTAAAATAGTAGTTGAGGTCTTCTAGAAACTGAGATAATCAGAGAGTCCTGATCTGTAGAGACCATGAAGAAACAAAGAGGTCGTTCTATATTTGTGGTAACATTGATATCAGTAATAAATACTGATGATAATGTATTAAGAGTTGAACTATTTCACCTATCCTCATTTTGTTTGTTGAATTTGTCACTCCTAGCAGCTCATATGATGGCTGAGTGCCGATGAGAGAGTGCTTGATCTAAAACATTTGCCTGTATGGGCCCTTTAAAAATAATGTCCTAGATGAACTTGACTAGTTGTTTAACAGTGTGCCACTTCTACTGTGTGCTGGTGTTGCTTTAGCTAGGCTCTTCACATCATCAGCAGCCTTTTGTGTTCATAAATGTTCTTTATGAGGAAAAGTTGCATAATGTAGTATGTTGGCTTTCTAGCAGTTCTGTAACTTAGCACTGGCCACCTGGTGGAACCAATAGGGACCTGTTTTCCCACCACTCTGAAAGCTGGCGTGTGGTATCTGTGGATCAGAGGTAAGCTCTCAGGTATTACTCCAGCACCATGTGTGTCAGCCCGCTGCCATGCTTCCTGCCATGGTGATCATGGACTCTAATTATATGGAACCCAAAACATCCACATTAAATGGTTTATTTTATACATTTCCTTGGTTGGGGTGTTTTTCCTTGCTGGAGAAAAAGTAACCAATACATACCACCAGTATAATTGGTTCATGGCTACCCTAGTCTCCTCCCTAAACTTAATGTGTTTATTGAAAACCACATTATTTTTAAAGGGCCATCCAGGCAAATGTTTTAGATCAAGCACTCTCTCATCGGCACTCAGCCATCTTATTTTTCTTGGTCACCTTTCCACCAACTGGTCCCTTTCTCAACTCAAGGGTTTTACTTCTATATTCATATCAAATACATAGGTAAGACTTTATATATTTATATAAAAAGTTGGGAACCTCAAATCAGAGAAAACATGCCATCTGTCCTGAGGCTGGCTTCATTTAATTGTCTCTAGCTGTATGCAGTTTCCTACAAATGACATGACATCATTTTATGGTTGAAAAGGCACATGGACACACAGGGAAAGAGGGGGAGGGCACATTAGCATTGGTAGACACCTAGGCTTGAGCATAATGCAGCTATTATAGATAGTGCTGCAGTAGACACTGATGCACAAATGACTGCTGTGTTGGCATGACATCTTTCGAATAAATGTGCAAGAGTAGTACGACAAATTCCTATGGTAGATCTATTTTGAGTTTTTAGAGAAAGGTCCACCATGATTTCTAAGATGACTAGGTTAGTTTATATTCCTAACCAGCCATATATGAACCTCCCTTTTGTCTTCTTCACTGCTTTCTGAATGACAGGAGATAGGCATTTATTATTTATTAACTTTTTGTCAATGACTAGGTTGTGATACTTCTTTCCTTCACACATTTTCTTTTAAACACTTGTGGTAAACATATGAGTGTTTTGCTTATATGTCTATCTGTGTTCTGTGCGCCTGCCTGATATCCATGAAGACCAGAAAAGTACTAACTCCCTTAAACGTGGACTTAGAGACAGTTGGTAGCAATCATGCTAGGAACCAACTCTGAGTCCTCTGGAAAAGCAGACAGAGTGCTTAAGGTCAGCTTTTATAATCAGGTTTTAGACATGTTTCACTTCTGGGGCCTCTATTCAATATGACAATCCATTCTTCTTAATATTCTTACAATTAAATATGTTTCTATATTACTTACTTTTTATAACATTTTAAAATCGTCAATGAAAACCTTACTTAGAGTGTTCATAACTTGCAAGCTGTGGTGAGATACAGGCATTTGTAAAAGTTGGGATGAGTGCTTTCCTCAAAAGAACCCTTCTTTGTGTATATACAAAGTTGGAAGAAGAGATATTTTAAAAATGCAATGAACTATTTCTCAAGACATTATTTATTGGACTTGGCAATATGTCTCTGTGGCCTGCTGTTTGGAGAAACTTGATTGAAATGATTGCAAATAGCTTTCTCTTTTCCCTTCACTTTGGTTCAGCCCAGGGTTGTGTATTCTCTTACGTATAATAAATGTCATGTACTCGTGGGTGGTTTCCAGACAGTGAATGTGGTTTTTTATATACTAATTGCCAAGTTGGGGTTGCACAATCAGACTTCTGAGACAGGGTTCTCTGAAGCTTTGATCATGTCTTTTTTAGTTAAATGTGTTTGGAATGAGTTTAGAAGCAGTCATTGCTCACTGGGGGTTCCTGTCCGTCTTTCTGACAGCCATTCTCTCTTCTTTTGCTTTGGTTCTTTCTCTGAGCCTGCTACATTAAGTTCATTGTGTCCTTTTCTTGACCTCTGATTGGTCTTTAATCTTGATTATCTACTGGTACCAATTTATAGGTTGTACTGATTTGAGGTGTTATTTGATAAGGGAGGAGTCCACTTTGTCTTCAAGTGCTTTCTTGGGAAAGAGTCTAATCTCTGTGCCAAATTCCTCACTCTCATTAAGCTACACAAATGAGATTTCTGTGTGTCATTTTCCTAAAAGAATTCTCACCATATTCCCCACTGGTCTCTCACTGCCAAGCACAGTAGAGTCCCTTTCTCTACTCACAACAACTGGCACTTTTAAGGCATTTGTATCTCTGAGTTATTTGAGATCCATGGCCTTTATGTGCCCAATGTCCCTTCTTTTAGCTCACTTAACTTTCACAGGCGATAGTATGCTCCTCACTCTTGCATGACTCTTCAACCATATTGTGACTTATATTTTCTGTCCTAAGACTTTTCTATGATCTGCTGAGAAATCTCATTTTATCCTATTAGACTAAAGACAATATAATGACTATACAATGTCTCTAATTTTTTTCCCTTCAGCTCCAGCTCTTATACTGAGCTCTAGACCTACATATAAACCAGCCCAGAGAAGAAATAAATACATCCAAATGTTAGCTGTACTTCTGAAGCATCTATACTCAACCCTTCGAAGTCAGTGTTTGAGAGATTAATGTCCTTCCTTCTTTTGTCATCCCCTATATTTACCTTGTCCTTGCAATTAATCAGCATCCTAAAGACTGAGCAAGCAATCAGCACCAAACCGTAAGTCTAATCCATGGCCTGAAGGATCTACTGAGCAGGTCTATGTTCTCTCCATAACTTCCTCCTCTAAACTCATTCTGGCATGCCTAGATGACTTTGCAGTTCTCTCTCTCTTTTTTTTTATTTGCTTGTTTGTTTATTGCAATATCCAACTAATCTCATTCCATCTTCCTTTCCCCCTACTACTCTCAAACAATCTTATAAGAGATGATGTTTATCATACTGCCTAAAAATTATTATTTAAATATAACAAAGTCTTGTTCACATTTTGGTGCCCAGCTTCCCTGCATGTTTATCATTATATGGTGTTTCTTCCATCCATGCAATTAATATCCTATCCTTAGCTTACTATTTGTTTGGTTATTTGTCTTGCCAGAATACTGATATCCCTGACTTGTCTGCTTCTCTGTCATCGCCTGAAGTTATTGCTAATTCTCTAACTCAGTACATTTCCTCTCCCTTGACAGCTTCTCCCCCAAGCACTAGTTTACATTGATTACTTCTTCTTGGTCTCCACTTAATATCTATGTTATGTTAATCACTCTATTAAAGTGCTTCCAAAAGACAAGCATGACCTTGGAGTTAAAAATACAGTCTAGCTCCCTGCTCCAACCCCATTGTGATGAATCAAAATGTCTAGAATAAGACCCAGAATTTGGCAATATTTCTAGATCATCCTCTACTCATAAAAGCTCTATTTCCACTGATCAGCCAATGTCTTTTTTGACATATTTTTTGCCATTAAATTATCAAATACAAATGGTAAAATTCTGTTAAAAAGATAATCTGAAAGACAAGGGGTGCCTTTAGGGCTTGGATTCTTTCTTTGACCAGGAGGTGAAGTGCTATGTAAAGAAAAAAAAATGAAATGCCTGATAGATGAGATACTCATCTCTTCTCCTCCAACAGAGCAGCAGGGTACTCGTGCTGTGTGAGCACACTGTGTTAGAGCAGGCAAAGCAGGTTGCTATGAGATCTGTGTTCTTCGTGACAAATGGAAATAAAACAATTTCCCTCTGAGACATGTAGTGGATGGCCCGAGAAGAAGCAGGTGATCAGATCCTGTAGAAAGGTCAAAGTGTCTGATGATCTTCTCCAGAGTGGTATCTCTGTATATGCAGTGGCAAAATAAGATGCTGTTTTCTTAAAAGAAAAAAAAATGTAAAGAAAAAACAAAAACAAAAAAGAAATAAAGTAAAGGAAGAAAAGAAAAATGAAAAAGAAAAGGAAAGGAAGAAAGAAAGAAAGAAGTGTCTTCTTAATTGCTGACTATACCAAGTGAGCCGCACAATCTCCACATTGTGACAGAAACTGCCTACAGACAGTAAAATTCAAGTGAAAAGGTCAAAATTAAGCAAGAAGCAAATCTCCATGAAACTAAATGACAAGCAGAGCTTTTCAGAATGGCACTAAGTATGTAATAACATGTTTCTATCCATTCGCTCAAGAAAGATGCATTATTTGAAGAAAAAAATGTTTTGTGTTAAATGTGGATGTTTATTGGGTGGGGTACATGTATGTTCAGGTGCAAGTGTATGAGTTTGTGGTTCAGTTGTCTGCATGCATTTGACTGTGTGTCTGTATGTCTCTCCATGGTTTCTAAGAGAGACATGTTTCCCTCAATGTATATAAGCCAAAGGGCTATGTTGGTTATCATTTCTTAGATATTATTTGTCAAGTTTATTAAGTGAAGTCTTCATTTGACCTGGGATTTGCCAAATACATTAAAGAATTTGTCCAACAAGCTTTGGAGACACACCAGTCTCCTTCCCTGTAGTACTGAGAGCACATTGCCATGACCACATCTGTTTTCTTCTTATTCTTTTACTGGGATCTGGGGATAAAACTCTGGTCTTATCTTGACTGAGTTATCTCCCAACCACAATGTCTGAATTCTGAGCAAGGAAAAGGAGTACTTCTTGGCACATGCAACTCAGTCAAGAAAAACTTTCTGAAATGAATGGGCAGGAAGATTTTTCAACTGGCAAGAATTGTAAAATTATATTTAACTTCAAAAAAGTGTTTCTGTAGAAAGATAATCTGTTAGCTAATTTGAATATCATACTTGAGAATCCACACATTGTGTCCTGTTTAATTGAGTTATTCCATTACTGGTTTTAAGATTCCTACTCACATGATGTTCTGAATGTCTTTCAACACTGAAGCATGAAGAGGAAACATTAGTGCCTTCCCATGTCTGCACTGAGAAGACGGCTGGCCTCAAGTGTACTTGCATATCCACAGGTTTCTCTTTATATTACATTGTGTTCAATGGTCTCACATGTGTCTACTCATCATCAAATGACCTTTGTAAAGTAACTTGCTTACACAACACACAATAGTGCTAAATATTGTAATTTTTAATAATAGGTACAACTTAAAAATTAACTTCAGTTGGTGAATGACGGTAGCGCACTCATGCCTTTAGTCCCAGAACTTGGGTGGCAGAGGCAGGTGGATCTCTGTGAGTTTGAAGCCAGCTTGATCTATAGAGTGAGCTCCAGAACAGCAAAGGCTACACAGAGGAACCCTGTCTTGAAAACAAAACAAACAAACAAAAAACAAAGTAAAACAACAACAACAACAAAGGCTACACAGAGAAACCCTGTCTTGAAAAGAAAAAAAAAAAGCAAAACAACAATGAACAACATAAGAATACTTAATATTGCATTTTAAGTGATTTTCAAAGAGATAGAAAAGAACTTAATAATACTATAATCTTCAATCTCTCCTTCAAGGGATGTCATGAGCATTTATGTTTTGATCAAATCACTGAAACATGGTCTGATAGAGTGGTGACTTAAAATAAATTGGAAACAAAATGTTCTCTAAAATATTTTATTTTCAAATGATTTTTTTCTACACACAATATTCCATAGAAGCGTACATTTTCTGCTATTTTTATTTTTTCTTAATATCCATATTAAGCAAGCTCAGTGAGCTATAAAAACTCAGATAGATATTAAATACAGATAAGGAAAATAATTACTGAAGCAACTGGAAGTTTTACTGAACAGAAATTACAAAGTGTTGACTACCCAGTGATCCCTATACTTGCTACGTAAAGCCATATCCTATATAGAAATCATTTCCCTTTGTCTTTCTAATCGTTTCTGCTTCTCCACTGCCCTTACATAGCAGCAGCCTCAGTTGCTTTTGCTTTTATTTGATGGCCACTATATGGTAAGTATGAAAGGTTCACCTAATAATTAATAGGACTCCTTCCAAACATTTTCTCAAATTGTGAGAGAGAGAGTGTTACAGCCAGGTCGTTCCTATACAATGGGATGGCTGCAGTGGGCCACAGTTGTTATGCATCATCTGAAAACTTTTCCCTTGGAATGGCTTTTGCTGGAAGGCCTGCACCTTTTCACCATTCATGAATTTTGACTAGTTTTCCTGGAGTTAGCCTGTTCCTGTATACATTGTCAGAGGTACAGGATTTATTAGGTATCAATCCTGGTCTCAGTTTCAAGCAAAGGAAACACAGAAGTTACAGTTCAGTTATTTTGGGGGGAGGGAGACACAATAGAAAGGTGGCCAACAATTTTCAGCAATGAATTCGGGAAAATGAAAGCAGTACAGAGCATCCACAGTGACTGATTTCCAGGGACCATCCGTTGTCCTCCCAGTAGACAGCCAGTCACCATAGACACCATGCCCCTGACCCCATCCACTCTTACACAGTGAAAAGCACAGATGTCTTCACACTGACTGTGTTGTCAACAGGGATACATCCAACCCTAGCTTCTCTGGAGAAATAATGAGATAATAAGTAAGCAGTGAATAGAGAAATTGGCAGGAGCTATGGTAATTGCTGTAATCAAAACAACGATGCCACTGATGGCTTCGTGTTTGTCTGCTCCAGGTAGCTTTGTTTCTATTCCTGATACCTCAGAAAAGCTCTCTGTCCTTACAGTGACTTGTTAGACTACATGGTGACAAAGCTCGCATTTATTTCTCAAACTTGGGCAAAGTGAGAGACACAATAAAACTAGTTTTAACCCTTCATTGTGTGATCTCAGAACAATGGCACAGACAACCCAGGTTCTCTCCCTTTATATATATCTCTTACAACTGGGGGCTAGGGAGGACCTTCTGCTTTGACCTACTAAAGGAATTGTTTTGCAGTTCTTTGTAGATATCACAAATGATTACTTACCACAAACAAAAAAAAAAACATTATCTCTAACATACATTTTTGATGGAACTAATTTCATCATTTACTTTTGACAGGGCAAAACTAAAATTGCATTATGTACATATGTATAAATATACAAAGAAATATGTGTGTTCATATTTATTGCCTTCTCTAGCAGATAGTCTGTGTATGTTCATGGAATCTCATTTATTTTTCATTTCCTTCACAATTATCTATGAGCAGACTGACATTTTATAACATCAGAAATCTATTCTATATTTGAATACAATGAGAACTATATACTCTATATGTATGATATACAAATACATAGAAAATAAACTTTCATATATGTTTTATTGAAATATATTAATCAGCTAATTTTTATTCTTGTTTCTTATCTCACATGCTAAGCAGTGAATAATCTCCTAGTATAATTCATCCCATATAACATTATTTTTTATTTAGAAGTGCTGTTTTTTTTCCATTCTTGACTCAGTCCTAGAAGGACAAAGAATTTAGTTTCAAGCAAAGAGTCAGTCAGTCCTCATAGCTATTTTGATGCCTAGGGCTTTAATCTTCACACACACACACACACACACACACACACACAGAGAGAGAGAGAGAGAGAGAGAGAGAGAGAGAGAGAGAGAGAGAGAGAGAGAGAGAGAAGAAACAAAATTAAATTTTTCTTTCTGGTCTTATAACACCAGAAAAGAAATATTGTGGAAGGAGTAGCATCACACACTATGCTGGGTTAGGCTTTTTAGAATGACCTCTGAGTACAGGACCCTAACATTTGATGATGACCAGTTATCTATGAGGTTGATGCTGAACAAAGAAAGCCCTTTACAGTGACCAAGTCTTTACTACAACTCCAGAAGAAAGAAAGTATATTACCCAGCACTGATGCAGCGAGGACTCAGAAACTCATAGAGAAACTAAAGGACTCATTGACTGTTCCCTGGCCCAATGTTAGTCCATGTTCAAGACCATGTAAACCTGTCATGTTTCTCAGAATGTAGAACTTACACAAGACTAGGTTCCTCCCTCTTTTCTCTGTACCTATGACCTTAAGCTGTAGAAGAATTAATCTTTGGCAGCCCCTGGAGCAGAGTTAAAGGTGTTTGAAAGAAGACTCACAAGGGGGTCAGACTTTGAAGAGACACCTTGGAGGTTTCCTCACCATTGCTTTCATTCTAGAACCATAAAAACAGGTCTTCCCACCTAGGAAAAGTCAGAGGAAAGGGCACACCAAAGTCAATGAGGTTTCCATCCTATGTTTCCTTGCACCACACAGGAGTCACATGGTAGCTTAATTCAAAGAAATATCATTAAAAGTTGTTCTCACCTTCAAGAAAACTTTTTAAAATTTTTTGCTGATGAAAAGTATATTATACTTAAAATGGAATTGTGAAATACAAGCAAATTCTGCCATAAAAAGCAAGAATAAATGTGCACAAGTTCAGGGCAAGAAACAGTCTCAAGGCTGTATCAAAAGCATGTCAATCAAAATGTATGCTGGGTTTTTCACTCAAGGGGAGATGAAAAGAGAAAATTCATTTTGGATGAAAATAAAGTGATTTATAGGTTTGTTTGTTTTGTTTTTTGGTTTTTTTTTGTTTTGTTTTGTTTTGGCTAAGATTATTTATTCTTATGTGACACTCACCCAGTTATATCAGTTAAGATATAATATGGTAAAATGTAAAATCAGTATCCTTAATTTATACCTAAAAATATCAGGGGAAAATGAGTCAAAATCAGAAGTATAGAATTTATTAGTATGAAAGTCGAAAAGAAAAAAATAGGAGACAAAATGTTGTAAGAAATCAGTGGTAAATATGCCTAGAAAAAATATCTCCTTGATACATCGCTGATATATCATCTAAAAATCAGTTCATTTCATGGATCATTTCCATAGAATAGAAGACAACAAACATTCAATCAACTCTGTAGATGCAGAAACGCTTTTTGCAAGTATTTACTCATCCTGATTTAAATTCTCGGTGTGAAGGCAGCTTGGAAAACCTGTATCTAAGATCATATTTACTGATGAATGCCAGAATACTGTCCTCTGAGACAAATGATGAGGCAAGATTGGCTCTTCTTGACACTTGTTGGATTACATGCAGCGTTCTCATCTGGACAATCAGTTAGCAAAACAAACAGGATGCACTCAATAAAGGTTGAAAGGAAGAAATAAATCTCTTAGCAAGAAGCTTGATCCTGTATCAAAACACATAAAACTCCATGCTGAACAAATTTCAAAAATACCTGCTGAGGTCCTGCAGGATGCATCAGCACATAAAAGCATGACATGTAAAGAGCTTGTCGACTTGAGTTTGATCTCTACGACTCGTGTGAAAATGTGAGATGGGGTGGATGGGGTAGTTCTCCTGGTGTGTATACACAACAGTTCCGTGTGTGGAAGCTGGAGACCGGAGAAGTACAGGGAGCCCGACTAATTAGCACAATGGCAGAAAAGCAAGAGAGCCTCTGCCTCAAGAACCAGGTGGAGAGAGGCACCCCAGAAGTGCCCTTTGGTTTATATGCTCACAACTGGAATGCATGAACGTTTCCATGTATGTGTACACGCCCAAGCACTAAATAAACATATATTTAATACCTACTAATATAAGTGAACATATTCATGTCTTACAGGTTTTGTAGGATCCGAAATCAATTACTAAAAGATGAAGGAATGAATCCTATCTCCACGGGCAATGGATAATCTGTACACAAACATCTGCAGGCAACTACGAAATGCTGAGAGTGGGAGAAACCACGGAAAAGCACACTAGTAGCTGGTTAGCCAGTATCAAGTGGTCAGTCCTGAAAACATACTTATGAGTAACACTATGCAAACTGAGCAGCTTTTATTTAGGAATATGTATGTATATAGAGATATGCATGTAATAACAATGAAAAAAGAAGCCATGAATCTGAAAGGGAGCAAGGAGATATATGGGAGTGGCTTCGAGAAAGGAAAGGAATGAAAAAAAATATTATGATGATATTACTCTCACAAAACTAAAATTAAAATAAATAAAAACTTTCCTTTTAAATGAACATGGAAGAGAACAAAGTATAAGGAAATTGTGTAGGAGGTCGTCTGCTCTTGCAAAAATTCTGGGGAGCCATGCAGCTACAAAAGCATCTCCTGCAGGAGGACCTAATTGAGGACTGCCTGAGAGACCAAGGATTGCTGATGCAGACAATGCCAACCAATCAGGAACTTCTGTTTGGAGGGGATGCCTTCCTTGGACCAATGGGGCACGGGTTGAGGGTATTAAAGGAGCTTGCTGCAGCGTTCAGAGGAGCTTGCCGAGGTGTTTCTCACCTGCTCCCGGAGTCTGTGATTTTGATTCCATGCCATCTCACCTCCAACCTGCAAGGGCAGGTAGGTAGGATCAGCAGGCGGGTGGTCCAGGGCAGAGGCAGCAAAATAGAATCATACAAAAGGAGACAAGGCTAAATTAAATAACGGGAGTAATAGCACATGTGCACGGATTGGAGCGCTCGGTGTCATCCCTATGGAGGTTTCTCAAACTGATCCGATGATCACAGCAATTATTAATGAAATCCACATGGCTTCTTTTGTTTTGCAGATATTTTTAAGCTGATCCTAAAATACATATAGAAATGCAAAGTTCTGAGCAGAGTAAAAACGATTTGGAGTCAAACTCATAGGAAATAAAATGTTCCAATTTCAAAACTTTATAAGCTGCGGTCATCACAGATGGTGCTGGCAAGGGATAGACAGAGATCAACGGAACAGAAGCAGGTCCAGAAATAAAACCCTCATGTTTATGGTCAATTGATCTTGTACAAATGTGCCAAGGGAATCAATGGGGAAAGGATAGTCAATTTGCTATCCAAGACTATAAATTAAAACCTTCCTGCACACCGTATGCAGTAATTAACTCACAGTGGATAATAGACCTAAGAGGAAGAGGAGAAACTACAAGCCTTGTGCATAAAACCAAAAACTTCTAAGAGCTTGAGTTCTGTGAAGAGTTCGTAAATAATATGTCAAAAACACATTAAACAAATCTAAAAATCCCCAATTAAAATCTGAAATTTTCCATCTCATATATAAGATACCACCAAAAACATAAAATAAGCATAGATGGGGTGAAAACCATTGTAAATTATATCTTTGAAATTTAAAATAAAAAGCTTCAAAATATGAAGACACAATAAGTATCTCACTAAAAATAAACCCATGGTCAGTAAGTATGTAAAAAGATGGTAATCCACACTCATCATTAGAAGAATACAAATTTTAAACTTTTTATCTATGTTCCTTAGGTAACTATATTCAGACAAACAAAAAAGGTAAGGGCTGGGTCTGTGGGATGCGGAGCATCCTCATCTCTTGCTGAAGTGGGAAATTTTATAGCAATTTGTATAGCACATTGGCACTTTGAAAAACACAAATGTAAATTTGTTATGTGATACAGAGAAGGTATTGCTAGGAACCTACAATATATATACAATAAGATACTAGTTTACAATGCAATATCCATAGTAGCTTAAAAATGTACAAAACTCTACTTGGAAATGCATAAGGTTTATGTCCACAGTTTGGGATATTAACTATGAAAAGGGTATCAGTGTTACAGAATATTTACTTGGTGACTGATCCTCATAGTACTAAGTGAAGGAGTCACATGCAAAAGACTTCTTATACAATTCTACTCATAAGAAATGAGTAGAGCTGGGTGGTGGTGGCATATGCCTTTAATCCCAGCGTTTGGGAGGCAGAGACAGGTGGATTTCTGAGTTTGAATCCAACCTGGTCTACAGAGTGAGTTCCTGGACAGCCAGGGCTACACAGAGAAACCCTATCTTGAAAATCCAAGAAAAGAAAAAGAAAAAAAAGAAATGAAATGAAATGAAATGAGTAGATGAGGGAAATCTACATAGAAATAAAGATAGATGATGTTTCTAGTATTCAAGGATAGTAGTAGACATGGCCTGCAAATGATCATGAGGAATTTTGAGGGTGTGTAAATGGTGGGGAAGGTCTACTCACAGATATATATATATATATATATATATATATATATATATATATATATATATGCTAAATTATGCTATTAATTATAATGTCCTGAACTGTCCCCTCATTTTTTAAAACATTTGATAACCTAGATTTCATTAACATTTGCCCTTTTTAAAACATTTATACAGAAAGGTATAAGACAGCATAATAATGGAGACAAAACACAAAAGAAGCCATTAGTATCAGTATGTCTGACCTTCTTACTTTAAATATGGGTGGCTACCTGGAGTAACAATAGCCAGACTGAAGCTTCTGATAACATGAATAAAATTTAATCTACAAGTCTCCACAGTACCAGTGTGGGAAAGAACTGACAGGAAATGTCTATATCATTATGCCACTAATAACTTTGATATTTAAGAAAAAATAAATGTTATGGGCTCTTTCAAAAGGCTCTGATACCTGCTTCATGAGCACCATGCAATGATACAGGATTTGTGTAGACAATTATGATAGACCAGGTTATGTATATTGCTCCTTGCTTGTGATAGAGAGTGTAGACTAATTGCCAAGCTTCATGATGTTTCTCCTTGTTATCTGTGATAAACTAGGTATCAAGGCTATCCAATGACCTCCAGTTCTTAAACAGGGGAGACTCATTCAGCCACCAAGCTCAAGATCAGAGCAGAATATCCAATTGAGCCAAATTAGTATGTGCAATGGTTCATCAGAAAACTAGACCAAAGGTTGGAGTATCCAGTTATTCCTCAGGATCCAGGGAGAATTGGCTCTTTTATTCCATCGGATACTGACTCTATGTATGCTTGAATACCCATTTAAGGTGATATAGCACTTGTTTATGACATATACATATTCTCCCATGCATGTTTAAGCCATCTATATATTATTTATAATGCCTATCACAATAAAAACACAATGTAAGCACTTGTTTGTAGAGTATTTGAATAGAGCTAGTAAGTACAAGATACTACCTGACACTAGTGGTTTTCCTATCCTTTTTGCCTCTGAGTATGTAAAATCACAATTGGTTAAATCTACCTATGCATAACAAGCAGACATGAAGGACTTACAGTATACAAGGACATAAATAAAGAAATTTATTTTAAGGAAATGACTCATGAAATTGGAAAGACTTATCAAATCCAACATGTACAGTTTATACTGGCTGACTGGAGTCTCAGAGACTTCCAGATTGAATTTATAAATTCATTGATCTACCTGCCCATCTCTGTCTCAGTACTATGCAGTTTTTATCAGTATTGCTCTATGGTACAGCTTGAGGTCAGGGATAGTGATTCTCCCTGAAGTTCTTTTATTGTTGAGAATAGTTTTGGCTATCTTGGGTTTTTTTTTTGTTATTCCAAATGAATTTTCAAATTGCCATTTCTAACTCTATGAAGAATTGAGTTGGAATTTTGATGGGAATTGTGTTGAATCTGTAGATTGCTTTTGGCAAGATGTCCATTTTTACTATATTAATTCTGCCAATCCATGAGCATGGGAGATCTTTCCATCTTCTGAGTTCTTCAATTTCTTTCTTCAGAGGCTTGAAGTTCTTGTCATATAGATCTTTCATTTGTTTGGTTAGAGTCACAACGAGGTATTTTATATTTGTGACTATTATGAAAGGTATTCTTTCACTATTTTCTTTCTCAGCTTGTTTATCCTTTGAGTAGAGGAAGGTGATTGATTTGTTTGAATTAATCTTATATCCAGCCAGCTTACTGAAGTTGTTTATCAGGTTTAGGAGTTCTCTTGTGGAGTTTCTGTGGTCATTTAAGTATACTATCATATCATCAGCAAATAGTGATATTTTGATTTATTCCTTTCCAATTTTTATCCCTTTGACCTCCTTTTGTTGTCTAATTGCTCAGGGAATGACAAATCAAAACAACCCTGAGATTCTACTTTACACCAGTCAGAATGGCTAAGATCAAAAGCTCAGGTGACAGCAGATGCTGGTGAGGATGTGGAGAAAGAGAAACACTCCTCCATTTTTGGTACAACCACTCTGGAAATGAGTCTCGTGGTTCCTCAGAAAATTGGACATAGTACTTCCTGAGGACCCAGCTATACCACTCCTGGGCATATACCTAAAAGATGCTGCAACATATAACAAAGACAAATGCTCCACTATGTTCATATCAACATTATTTATAATAACCAGAAGCAGGAAAGAACCCAGATGGGCCTCAACAGAGGAATGGATACAGAAAATGTGGTACATTTACACAATGGAGTCTTACTGAGGTATAAAAAACAATGAATTCATGAAATTCTTAGGCAAAAGTATGGGACTAGAAAACATCACTCTGAGTGAGGTAACCCAATCACAAAAGAACACACATGATATGCACTCACTGATAAGTGGATATTAGCCCAAAAGCTCAGAATAACAAAGATACAATTTAAAGACTACATGAACCTCAGGAAGAAGGAAGACCAAAGTATGGACGCTTTAGTCCTTCTTATAAGGGGGAATGAAATACTCAAGGGAGGAAATATGAAGACAAACTATGGAACAGAGACTGAAGAAAAGGCCATACAGAGACTGCTCCACCTGGGGATCCATCCCATATACAGTCACCAAATACAGACACTATTGTAGATGCCAAGAAGTGCATGCTGACAGGAACCTGATATAGCTGTCTCCTGAGAGGTTCTACCAGAGTCTGACAAATACTGAATCAAATGCTAGCAGCCAACCATTGGACTGAGCAAGGAGTCCCCAATGGGGAAGTTAGAGAAAGAACTGAAGAAGCTGAAGGGGTTTGCAATCCCATAGGAAGAACAATAATATCAAACAACCAGATCCCCCAGAACTCCCAGGGATTAAACCACCAACCAAAGAGTACACATGGAGGAACCCACAGCTCCTGCTGCATATGTAGCAGAGGATAGACTTGTCGGGCATCAATGGGAAAAGAGGCCCTTAGTCCTGTGAAGGCTCGATGCCCCAGTGTAGAGGAATGCCAGGCCGTAGAGGTGGAAGTGGGTGTGTGGGTGGGGGAACACCCTCATAGAAGCAGAGGGAGGAGGAGTGGATGGGTGGTTTCCTCTGGGAAACTGGAAAAGGAGATAACATTTGAAATGTAAATAACAAAAATATCCAATTAAAAAATAAAAAATAAAATAAAATTTAAAAAGTCATCAGATGGCCAAGTTCTTTTCTCTTCTGGAGTAGCAAGTCTTTATGTATAAGTATTTAATCAGCTTGGTTGAGAACTATCCATGTAATAGAGGATAATTCGCTTTACCATGAGGCTAATATCACTGTCTTCTAAAGGAACAATCACATACACATACCTAGAATAACTTTTGACCAAATATTTGAGTGCTATGTCCTAGTCACCTTTGTAATGATTTACATATAAGAAGCGAGCACTGGATAAGATTCAAGGACTCTGCATTTAGCAGGCCATCAATAAGATGCCATTTGTGGATCTAGGCCACAAATTGTGGATCTTGGCCAGCAAAGGTAGAATATGTAATTCAAAGGAAAAAGACGAACAAATTCCCAAGATGGTGAAGCTGTGCTCAAGAGAGATGAGCAGTAAGGATAAATCAAAGGAAAATCAAACACAGAAATCAAAGAAAAAGAGCAGACATCATCCTGGGATAAGCATGAAGAAACTGAACAATGCTCCACAAAAGCAGAGGGATGAACCAAAATGGGTGAAGAACGCAAACAGCTTAAGGGTTAGGCATAGGGAAGTCACCAGCTGCCATTTCATTTCTGTCTAAAAGATAAATGACATCATAACCAGGAAAAAAAAAACAGAGGGCAAAACAAACACACCAAACCTCTAAAAAGGAAATATATTCAAGCAAAAGATGATTTGCCATGAGTCCTTTAGCCTAACAGATCTTGTCTGTGGTTCCCTTTGTATAAACAAACTTGTATTCTGCAAGGCTAATAACAAATTGTGTTAGTGTGTAAAATTGATTACTTTTAAAAAACATTTTTTAATTATCTCAGAATTTCCTATAATGCATTTTGATAACATTCATCCTAACTCTTTTCTCTACTTCTTTCCAGCTCTGCTTTCACATTTTTTCTGACTCAACCCCACAACTTTATGTCCTCCAGTATGTATTGTCCATATGCTTCTGAGTATACAACCAACACCTAGAGCACACTCACAGTACATGTCTGATGAAAGCTGACTCTCTATCCAGTCAACAGAATGGCACGGGATGGATGGGATTCATGAGCTCCACCGGCTGGCTGAGACGCTGAGGTCAGTGGCTTCTGGAGATGCCACAAGATTCTAAAGATGATTCTGTTGAGCAATAGGCCATGTACTCTGTTCTCATTGTTGCTGGTTAATAAGGATTACATATTTCCTAATTTGTCTACAGTATTTTGCTAGTTCTTATTAAAACCAGTGTCAAACACTGATGGGGAACAAACTCTCTCAACTAAATAGTATAATGTAAGTTGAATTTGATTTTAAAATGAGGAAGAGTGGGGTAACAGAAAATGAGTGACACAAATCCATTATAATCCCAAGTTCCTAGCAATATGAGCAATGTTAATTGTGGTTTTTATTTCTCTCAAATTAGTTTTAAGTTAACATACAAATAATTATTTAAATATTTGAAAGTATGAGATCTACCAAAGTAATACTGAAATTAAAAAAGTTATTTTTATAGGGATAAAATGAAAAGTGACTTATACATGAAATTAATCTATAAGATTTTTTTTTTCAAATTACAATTAGGACCTTAAAATATATTAGAATTTTTAAAATTCGATGTTGTTTGCAGGAGCTCTAAATTGGCTTTACATTTAATTTTGCACAATAGCATATCGTGTTTGTGTTGTGACTTATTATTTTCACACAGATATTCATTACAGTTACTTAGGAGAAGATAACTGGAAAGTTCTTGACTTACAGATTTTGAAAGCTTGCTCTTAATGTTCTAACAGCATAAGGTTTTATAATTAATTCCCATAGTACAAAATAAACAAATGAAGGAAAAATTTAAAAGCTCTACAAATTTTTATACTCATAATTCAGTCATAATAGGTTTTCTCTGAATATTTGATTTGAACTTCAGCATACATAATTTTAACTGTACATCCTTTTATAAATTTGTACTCATTGCAATAAATGTAGCGGCCACACTTTGCTCTGTCCTAGAATTTGGTACCTCAAGTAAGGACACATTCCATAATTTAAGTGGTTAGAGTTTTCAACATAAAACTCCACAAATAAGCTACATAAATGACTTTTGTTAAACAAGTGGTAAATCCAGATCTGTTTGGAGAGCCTTGAAGGTTCTCTACCCAGTTCTTCATCGTTCATCAGGGAACAGCCTTACATCCTAACACCTCCTAGGATACCTCTTTTGTCAATCACTGGATTTATTTTTGTTTATTTATTTATAGCACATCCATTGCATTTGTCACTTTGTAGTTTATATATGGTTACTCAAAGAATTTGGAATTCAACTCTGGTCCTAACAAATGAACTCTATTCATACCCAGAGATGTATGTGACAGCCAAATGTTCTGACCTCAAACTCCATCTCACAATAAATCTGACAAATGCTTACCACTTTTTCCCAAGTCCCACATTTATCATGAATCCCCAATTCAGGATACTTAGCTTAGTTTACTTAGTAATATACAGTGCATAGGTATGAAATATTTATGAAGATGTTATCATATTTTATCTATTCAAAAAGAACAATGGAAATTTCTTACATAAGATTTTAGTGATCATTGGACCAATAAAATCTCAATAATAACCAAGTCAATACTTTGGATTTGCTGAAATTTTCAAAATAAAATTTCAAAAGAAAATGCAAGAACAATGGGTTTAAAAGGAGGGGTAAGACAGTGTGACAGAACAAAAAAATTGAGGAATTCTGTATTGATTAATTAGGCATGTGAAGCTCTGGGAATCAAGAGCTGGAAGATCAATACTGGGTAAAAACTAGACCAGAAAGTGTCTGGCCTAAAATAAACATACTTGTAACGTAAGGTATGTGACAGAATGTGATAGGGTTTATCACATTCTGTTTTCTTCTTTGCATGAGAATAAGTATATACATAAATGTTTGATTGGCTCATTATGTGCTAGGTTCAGCCAATGTAAATGAATTACAGGAGATGAAAACAGGAAGTTCAAGGCTTCTCTTTGCTTTCTCCTCTTTTCACTCTGTCAGTAAGCCTGTGCTGCAGAAACGGGCTGTGGCCTAAGACCAAGGCTTACTCAAGGAAGACGAAGGGCATAAACATGATGTGAGATTTGAGGGTTTGGGCTACTGAAATTCAGGGGTTGTTTGTTACTGTGGAAAGATGTATAGATGAGAGATCATCTACAGTACTGGCTAATGATGCTGTCAGAAAAGCTGCTCTGTCTGTCACCTCACACAATGATGGTAATCATACAGCTGATGATTGTAGAAAGACTGAAGGAAATATTTTAGCCGATACTACTAGAGCATGCAATTACATTACTAGAATTTTATGAACAAAATAACAAGATGCAGCCATTCTAAAAGGAAATGACTAAAACATCAAACAGCATGAAAATTACTGCTTCTCTTTATCAACTACAATATTAAACACCCCAAAAGAGGTACCTGTAGCATATAGAACTTATAAGGAGTACCTGTAATACTAAAATTTCTTAAACAGGAAAACGTTAGCAGCTGTTTTGGCAATAGATTATTCTCCATATACATGAAAGGGAGCACAACGTCACTCATAACTCATGACATATAAAGAAATAACAGAATATAACACCACCACCGACCTAACCAGAGTGATTGCTCTCCATGTGTCTTTCCTTTGGAGATATGAACAGAGCTATTCACACTGGGTAGGGCTCTGAGGTTAGACTAAGTCAACCTGAGGGTCTATCCTAGCATGCTTTGATGAAAGCGTTAGTTTATAGGGGTAAGGTATTTGCAGGAACATGAATGACTTGGGGGCTGCAGCATCACAGAGAACTCCACAGCAGCATTGGTGACAAGTTACAGGAAAGCCACATCACTTAGCTTACTCCATGACTCTCTCCAGGAGGGAATGTCTTGATCCTTAGGAAATAATAGCTTTATTTCATAGGAATGTCTTGATTCTTAGATACATAGCAAGGACTAAAGTAAAAACAAAAGACTATGTCAAATGTTGACACAGAGATAAAACTGCTAGACTTTTCAGGAGTCTTGTGACTACCCTGTATCCGTTCAGCATTATCAGTTAATGAGACATGAACTCAGGTTCTGCAGTGCAGAAATTCTATGCCGGAGACACTTAGAAGACTAGTGCTCTTGCTGTACTGGGAGACCTGCCTTGCAAGATACTCCTTGAAGAAAGGACTTCCTCCCCAGCTGTGAGGACAGCCAATACCCTCCCGCTGCTTGATTTGTCAAAGTACTCTCACCATTAAAAAGGGAACACCTGGTTGAGGACCACAGTTCCCAGGGTTACAGAGTGAGATAAGAGTTTTGAAACTTGGGCTATTTGAGTCTTGCGTGAGATGGGGCTCAAAGCACGTTTCTTTCCCTGCCCACACCTGCTGCAGCCCCCTCGTTATAAAGCATGCCGTGAGCCCCAGCTCAGTACCTGCTTCTGGACAAATACATCCACAAGGCACAGCTTGTGTTCAAGGCAATCTGAGAAAGCAGCTGACAAGCTGGAGTCTGAGAATAACTCTTTCACTGCCCAGTTGGCCATCAAGACAACACCAGTGGTGACCACCTGTGTGTAGGCACTGAACATAGATTAGAACTTTCCTTGGCAGGGAATTGGGAGGTAGGCACTAATTCCAGGAAATGCACCTGTCTTGGGCCTTGGAAAGGCATATAGAGAAAGACAACAACTAGACACTGAAGGATTTTGATAAGCAACTGGTAATGAAAAGCCAGTGGTTGTGCCCTGGGGGGCCTTTTTATTTACACATATTAACTGAGAGATTATGAGAAAGTAGAATTATCATCTCCATATACTTTATCTTAATTGAAAATTTCTTCATCATATTTATCCACCCCCAATTGCTCTAGAACCTCCCCATCTCCCCACCCATTCAACATTTTGTTGGCTTTTGCTTTGTCTAAATATCAAAAATAAAAAGCAAGCATAAAAACAAAACAAAGCACCCATAAAAATGAAATTTAAGCCCAACAAATAAAGACTAACAAAACAAAACAAATGTCCAAACAAAGTGGAATGGAACAAGAATTAGACAAAGTTACAGTGGAGCTCTTTTTTGTATTGACCAAATAAGGGTGGGCCCCAGTTCTGCCCTAAACCATGCTCCATACAGCTAAAGGGACTCCACTGAGAAAACTGATGTTTCTCATGGGAATGTGGATAAAGGGCAGATAGCTTCTTGGTTAGGGGTAGAAGTCCAAGTACACTTTTCCCTCTCAGCGTATGCCTTATACCCATGCAGGTCTTGGACATGCTTAGGCACGCTTTCTAAGTCCATACGTGCATTATTCTGCTGTGTCTGGAAGCCACAAATTCACTTGGAGTCACCCATCATCTCTAGCTCTTTAGAGCTTTTCTCCTCCTATTCTTCATAGATCCCTGAGCCTGAAGTAGAGAGATTTGATGAAAACAGTCCATTGGACTGAGTACAAAAACTCTCTAACTCTCTCTGTTTCCAAGTTGTGGATCTCTGTTTTGCTGCAATAATAAGCTTTTCTGATATGGGTTGAGCAGAGCATTGACCTATGGGTATATCAGAATGTTGTTAGGGGTCATTTTATTGCTATATTCCTTTAACAGTGTGTTAGGGTTGTCTCTAGGCCTATGCCCTATTTAGTCTCAGGTTCTTGGTCATGTTAGCAGGGTCAGATGTGGATTCCAGCTCATGGAGTGGGCCTTAATTCCAATCAGAAAGTACTTAGTTCCAATCAGAAATTACAAGCACCCATGATGTTTGTGCTGCTGTTACACTAACATACCTTGTAGCAGGTCACTATTGGTGCTTGTAGAGTTTATAGTTGGGGCAAACTTATGATTGCCTTTCAACTTCGGTAGTGCATAGAGTACCTCCCAGTACTTTGAACTTGTGTGCGTGTGTGTGTGTGTGTGTGTGTGTGTGTGTGTGTGTGTTTGTGTGTGTGTGTGTGTGTGTGTGTGTGTGTGTGCGCGCGCGCGCACATGTGTAAGCTGCTGCACCAGTTAGTTGGTTTTCATATTTTTTCCAATAATCCTTAGTGTCCTTCACATTAGACTAGTCTTCTCTCATACACCCCATATTTAATCATAATCAACTCTTGATAGATTTGATGACATTCAAAGAACATTAAATTGACAAGGAAGACCTTTATGAAGTTTGGCAGAAATAAAAATCAACTTAGCACCAAATGGGATACTTTAACAAAGATTGGACAGAGACAAAAAAAAAGTTGGAACTTGGGTCATGGATGATGTAATGGGCTGAGTTATATTCTATCCAAAATTCCTATGGTGAGGCCTTTCTTGTTAGAGGCAGGCTTTCAACAAAGTAATTAAAGTAAAATGAGGTAGAGTTTGTTTCTGTGCTGTCCTTAGAACTGTGGTTCTCAATCTTCCGAATGGTGTAACAGTTTAATACAGCTCCTTATACTGTGGTGAGCCCACAACCAGAAAATTATTTTGTTGCTATTTCATAATTGTAATTCTCCTGGTGTTGTGAATTGTGATGTCAATATCTGATAATGCAGAATATCTGATATGTGACCCCCCAACGGGGCCGCAACTCACAGGTTGAAAACCACTGCCATAGAATAATATATGAGAACACAAACAAAATTATCTACATTTATTAAATTGTTTGACGAATGCAATCCATAAAAAGTACAAATGAAGACAGCTACAAGACAAAGACATACACTTTGACAGTTACTAAAAATGTAATGAGACTTTGAAACAAAGGGAAGATGTTGGAAGAGTTTTGAAAAAGTTGAGAAAAAAATCTTTTGCAGAGATTGTTGGTAAAATGTGGACATTCAATAGGATTCAAGACAAGACTCAGAAAAAAATATTGTGCACCATAGAGAAAATAACTATTGTCTTAGCAATGCACAGCTATTCTCAGGAAGAGCACATTGGCAGAGATTTGAGAGCAAAATGTGCTTCTAGTGAGGTGTCGGATAGAGTTGAAGAACACACTGAAAACAGAAGAGCCATGATTAATGCAGATTTATTGGCTCAGGTTGTAGGCACTGGCTGAACAAGAATGACAGCTCTAGTACAGGCTCACTCAGGGATGGATTTGAAAAAATGGGGAGAGGAAACAGTCACTGTGGGTAGATCTTTAGATGAATCACCTACTTCATGTGAAAGAGTGAGTTCGAACAATACAGGGGTTTATGGTCAGTGTAGGACAGTTTGCCTGGCTTCCAAGACACATGGAAAGGAAATCGCCAAAGAACAAAATTATCTGTGTTTGTAAATTTAAATTTCATATTGTGAAATATGTTTGAAGAATGAAAATGAACTACAGTTCTATTCAGTGAGGAAGAATGAAAAATTGTTAAGTACCAGAAATCAGAGAGCAAAGGGACAGCTGCATGACTTAGCGTTAACTGGCATGGGTTACTGCCATAGGGAAGGAAAGGAGACAGACGCTCTAGGTAGGCTCAAGTAATGTGTTTTTTAGTATGTTGACAGTTAAGCATTTCCTAATAATTCACACTTCATATGCATTATGTGCCTTTTTGAGTTTATGTTTTAGCTTGAAAGATTGTTACAAGGCTTGGTACATGGACTTCCTCAAACTAAACTTCCAAATGGTGCTGGCTTACCAACTCTGGCAAGTAAGAATGCCAACTACCACAATGGCCACCAAAAAAGGTCATTCAGAGGAGAAAAGAAATTAACGGACTGATCTGTTCATGTCCCTTCCTTTCCTGTCCCCAGTCAATTGTTACTCATTCATTATTGAGAAGAAAGATACATGGGGAAAAGAGAGACCAGAAGCACTATCTTCCAAAGCTTTCTTGAGTTAAAAGGAACATTAAGAAAGAGAGCAAGCATCAACAGTACACTGATATTCTTACTTAGGTTCCTATTATCTTAACTCACTGATCTTAATCCCTACGTCCAGAGCCTCTTGGCTTCTAAGACCCTTCTTTTGCACTTGGTAATCTCATCGGCAGTTCTTGGATGATAAAGTTTCTAGCTATAGAGTGTCATTACCTATAGAGTGTCATTACCTATAGAGTGTCATTACCTTTTGAGAATCTTATAGCTGCTGGTGGGCAGTAAAGATCTGAGTCTTGATTGAGTTTAGTACTGAACAGATTATTATTTGAAATTAATTACAGAGTATATTAAGTATTCCCATTCCAAAGTCCAATTCACAGTCAATACACAACATTTATTCCTCATACTTGTATTGTCAAAATACAATGTCCCATATAATCAGTTTATGGCTTCAACATGAGATTAAATGAGAATGTTAGGATAATATCATGATGAGATGCCAGCTGACAAATGCTCTAATAATAGAATAATAAAACTGTATATAAACTCTCTATCATTAGTCTGGCAGCCAGACCATTAATTAAAATCAAATCCTAGCATAGATTTGGTTAGGGACTTTCTGGACCTGACAGAAGATGAACAAAGCAGAAGCAAGCTGTCAGGTATATTAGAAAAGCCTGCATGGTTTTCCACACCACCATGAGTCTTGAGAAGGCTGGGAGCATATGATGTCTCTGGATAACTAAACATGAAATGCTGAATGGTCCCAACAAATGGCACAAGAAGGTGAGGCCTGCATGTAAGAGCAAACAAATCTGAGACAAACATAATGAGTTGCAGTGAAGCGATGCGTCACTATCCAAAGTTCTCCTCCAGAGTCCAGTGCTCAGCCCCCTTGCTGTTCAGAAAATCAAGTGACATGATCATTCTGGTGGCAGTTACTCCAATCACTGGTACCATGAAATCCTGGTTTGCATCTTTTAGTAACCATATTGCATATGAGCAGGGCCATGTCATTTGTATCTGTTTTGTGTATAAATGTTTGTAGATTATACCAGCATAATAGAGTAGCCACAATGGAAACAAGGTAACACCACTCCTGTTATAGGCAATAAAATATGGCCTCTCCAAGGTTACCCCTTCAAAAAACAGTCCACACTTCAGTTTGCCAATGTCGGAACAAAAGACATGGCCCTCACCCTTCCACAAGGGAAAACTCTAAATCTGTACAAGAACCAAGTGGGATGAAGAAGCCATTTTGGGTACTTTATAGAGCTATGTATGTATGTATGTATATGTAGGGAGTGTCTGTTGCTTTTCAATTCTGCCCTTCCTGTTTTCTCACTTGCCTACAGGAATTTCTTGAGAAAGTTCCTCTCAATGAATCTCTATATGCAATTCTCCATCTTGGAACCTATGACCAAAGAACTAAAAGTCAAATGTATGTAATAATTTAAAAACACCATTCTATAGTATAGGAATATACTGTAGTATAGGACTATACTATAGTCCTAGGATTTTAACATAACCTTCTCTTCTTTTTCATCTCAAAATGCTATTTTCCAAGTTTTAACAAATTCCTGATCAATTTTCAACTTTATATCAAGTGTGTTCCATTCTGAATCATACCAAACTCATTAAATGTTTGTTATCCTATTACTATTTCTGAAGGTTGGAGGTTCAGAGAGACAGAGTAACTCTTGAAATCACACAGCTAATAATGATAAGTTCATCATCAATAGGCAACAGCTTTTAACACTATTTTCTTAAATTCTGAACAATTTCCTATTACAATAGATTTACTTTTCCTTATTTAATAAAATATTCATGCTGCTAAAAGCAATCCTTATAAGAAAGAGATTTACTGAACTGTTAACTACTTCTCTTTGAAAAATTCTGAGAACTCTAGATCACCTACTGCTATGAGGAATAATAGAGAATGCCATAGCTGTGTTTTCAGAAAGGAGGTTGTCCTGAGAAAATGAAAGACCAAGAAAATCTGCTGTGATGAAGGGAGATACAAGCGGACCATAGTGACAAGATCCTCGAGACTCATAATTATTCTCTACCTTAGAGTTTTGCAGCATCATCTACACTCCATGTGTATGAAATAGATGACCTTGGCTCCTTTTTGTTCCTAGATCAAAGCTACTTGCTTCTTGGACATCATGGTACAATGGCAAAAGTCCACATTAATTCCTGCTCACTAACACTACGCCAAATAGACTGTCCTTATACAGAGTAGGCATAAGATAAACATCTGTCTCATTTAATTTCAGTATATCTTATACACATGGCTTCTCTGTGTGAGGCTTAGGTTTTAATTTCAAATAATGCATAGAAAATGGAGCCAGACAAGTAATATATCAGTATAAACATTTAACACGCTTACTGCAGTGGACCCCTGATGGAAGTAGAATGTATGGGACCATTTTTAGATCATGCGATAAACATAGGAGAATTTTCACTTTTGGTTAGGGGAACAGAGTTTTTACATTTATTGTAGTGAATCCTCCAAAGCAACAATCAGAGACTACATTCTATTCTTTTATGTCCCTTGAGGGATTTGCACAGCATCAGGTAAGTTAAAGGCTTTCTTTAGCTTCCTTATTTCAAGAAAATTGTGAGACTTCAAAGAGATTAACTATGCCACATCCTTCAAAATAATACAGCACGTCATACTATCCATAAATTATATTACGGATAATCCATATATCCATATTATAAATAAATCCATATTATAATTAAAACTAAGCTCTTTTATGATGGCATTTCAGTGAAATACACATATATTTCTCCCAATTAACAAATATCTATTAATAAATTAATTAAGATACCTTAGATTTCTATGGTATTTAGATAATCTCTAGAGCAATGCAAGGTCTCTGTTCTTGCTATGCTGGCTTCAGATATGATGAGAGCAGAGGTTCTGTAACCAATCACAAAAGTTCCTAAGAAGTCACCAAATAGACAAGTCAGCACTGGGCATCGATACCTGCATCACTTCTATCACTAAATACCTCTTCTGTTTGCATAGACTTTTTCTAAAGACAATATTCTCAAGGCAGAAAATATATCCCCTATAAAATGTAAACAATTAAAATCTGTTTTAAAGGTTGATATACAGGAAGACGAATAGAGGGAGGGAAAAGGAGATATACACACCCATACAAAGAGACAGAGACAGACACGAAGAGACAGAGAGAAACAGAGACAGGTAGAGAGACACCAAAACAGACTTCTTAATGACGAAGCCTGGCTGCCTAGGAATTTCTGGTTGTGGAGCTGCTTCCCAAATTACAATTTCTTTGCCTTATTATCTCTACTTTCAAAATAATACATTTGGAGCATTTCATTGGGAAAGAATTTACTGCTTGAATACCACTAAGATAATCAGAAGTGATAACCTGAGGGATAATATTGTCACAAATCACCTTCTCATCATAATATGACCATTCTCCCAACACCTCTGAAAAAAATTAAGGTTTATTCAGACAGGAGTATTTATTTTAAACAGAAATAGAAATGTGTGCTGAACTCTTCATAAACCTGCTGATCACCTGTGAACCCCAGAGGCAGCCATGTACATATTAGCATCAATGATAATTGCCTGGTTTTGATGATGTGTGTGAGTTTGACATTCCCACTACCTATTTCAGTGAACAAGTATAAAATATTTACCACTTCTGGCATCTGACCAACTAATTACCTTCAAAAATTCAACTAGAGTCTGCATAAAATATAAAATTAAAACTTTCAAAATAGTTTCCTTGCAAACTTTCACTTCATATTCTCTTTTAATTTTAAGAAATCCTTGGGGCTAAAAGTCTCAGGGTGCTGAGAAACTTATCCAATGATCCTAGAAAAATAACGAAGGCTATGTTAGTGGCTTTTAAACACATTTTATATATTTAATTGAAATCACACTTCTTTGGCTTCTTTCAGCATATATTGTGTTTAATGCTCTGAACATTAGCCCTTGGAATAAAGATATGAATTATATATGAGTTGCTCTTTATTATGATTTTGAAGCCTGATTTAAAATTAATTTTCGAGACTGTTATGGAATACCAAATGTCGTATTCACTACTACCTGCATGCTGCTTCCCAATCTCAATGTACTGCTTGCCAGAGCCATCTGCTCCCATCCTCTCTTCCAACTTGAAGGAATATTGACAGAACCTTTTTCAAAGGGGAAAGAAATAGGGACACAGATCTCTCTGTTTTTGCAGAAAGTTCACAAAAAAATTGTACTCTGTAGGCAGAAATTATACAAAAATATACAGTTATAGAAACTAACATAAAATGATTGGTGATATGCTTAGATGTGCCAGGAAAGTCTGCCATTCTAGTTAAGTAATATATCTGTTTTGCACACATGTCATAAAGGATGTAATATGAAGCCTACAGAAACAGTAGACAATAGATAATAACTCAGTGTTTTCAAACCCCTTCAGTTCACCATAATTATATGCTTCCAGCAAGAACTACTTCTTCGAATGTAAATAAGGACTTCTTGGCCATTAGATTCATCAGTAACTGAAGAAGTGATGCCTCGTATAAACATTTGACAATTTTAATGTATGAAGTTATGTCTATCTGGACAGAACACCTTTTCTGCATTGAAAACTTTTTAAATCAACTTTATATGGAGTAGTGTAGTAATTCGAGGGAATGGAGAGGACAGAAAGAATGCAAGAGGAAAATAATTGATAAAGTACTTATCTTCAAATTTCCTTTATATCCAATAGGAAGAATATAGGCTAATGCACAGTTAGGAGAGAGAAAATAGAAAAATCATAAAGTCTAGTAGCAGAATAACACAAACATCCCTCATCTCCCCCAATTCAAAAAGCAATATATTTTATGCAGAAACTGTCCTTCTGTAAAGAAATTAATCTAAAAATAATAACCCAAGGAGATGTTATCATGGAGTTTCCGTATTCCCAGAGCAGATTAAGAAGATGACTTTGGCAAAGTTAACTATGACAACGGCAGACACAGGGGGACTCTCCTTCCCTTGCTAATAAGTACAGCAGGGCCAAGTTCCTCTCTTGAATCAGTATCTCACTGCTAGGAAAAGATTCCAGAAGTGAATGGAATCCCTGTATGTGTTCTCAGACCTGTAGCTCACCACATCTCAGAGAGCCTATGGGACTGTGTCTCTAGACATTGTTTTCTGACTATGTGTACATCGATCTAAAGCTGCCCCTCTGCTACTCCTTGAATAAGAACAAATCGTTGTTACTGCAAAGCCTGTGTGCTGAAGAAACATGTTGCTCTTTGTTTTCTGTTTTTTTATGCTCCAGACCCATAAGCTGAATCACATTTTTACAGGCTTTATCTCGAATTTGCTTTATCTCACATTAGCTTTGCGACTTAGTTTTTGCACTGGGTAAGATGTTCATTTTTCTGATGGCACCCACCTTGAGCTAATAGAACAGTGATCCAGAGTGTTTCATGATATGCTCAGATGAAGATGGACTGGCTGAGAGGCAATTTTAGTTATTCTTCTTTATACCTCATGACTTAAAAAACTGTACTTTAATACAAACACCTGAATGGCATAAGTGACAGCTCACTGTAGGGTATTCATGTCGAGACCATGAAAACTTGTGGACAAGCATTGGGTTTCCTCGTGGACCTGGAGAGTGAACAAAACTGAGAATGAGTTCAGAACAGCAGTAAGTAGTCCAGTTGTCAAGAAAAACCATACTTCATTCCTCCTGAGAGTGACCAGCATGCTATTTCATTAATTTGCTGGCCCTGGGAATGGTTATCAAAGACAAAAATGATGTGGCATGCACATTCATACCTATGTGTATTTAAAGTTATTTGTCCATTACTGAAAAGAAATTACTCTAAAAGGGGCCCAAGAGAGCTGAAAAGGAGACGCTAATGCCCATTTTTCTCTTCTCAGACCATCAAGTAAGCCAAAATAAAGAGCTTGATATATCAGACAGGGTTTTAGCTGAATGTGTCAGCATGAAATGCAGGCACTGTGGCAGAGGAGAATGGATTATATGTTTTCAAAACCAGTGTGCATTATGTAATCTACCCTGTGGTGACCACAGGGGGAGACTCATCAGGTGGGGATAATCAAACGAGCTTTACCAGTAAACACTGCCATGTAGATTTTTTTTCAGTTGAAACCACATTTCCAAGGGTAGCTTTTATTCAACTCAACAAACTCCTGTTTTTAAAAAGCTTACTTAAACCTCTTTTTAAAAAATTTTTCATTATAGACTGCAAAAAACTCTGTGAAGCATTTTGAAGTGGGCTTTGCGCTAATGTGATAAGAGATATCATCTGAAAAAAGTGAAATAAAATAAAAGCCAGAACAGCATATGGTGCTTACCAGTCAGATATTTCTGGTTTTTATATCTTAAGATCCAGCGGATAACACTGGGTCTTCAAAGAAACAAACAAAAGCTTGTATAAACTGAAACTAGTCCATCTTTGGAAGCAATCTTAAAAATTCAGTAGGGAGAAACAGAATGGTAATGTCTGACCTTACTATTATGTATAATTATTGTTTTTGACATGTTTTTTCCCAGGCAGGGTGTCATGTAGCACAGGTTGACCTTGAACTCCTTACATAGCCAAAGATGACATTGAATTCCTGATCCTCCTGCCTCTCTCCCAAGCGGTGAGATTCCAGGGATACTCACTACCCCCCGGCCTCTGCTGTATATCACACTGGCCATTTTGAATGTAATCTCCCACTGAATGCTTCCATGACCTTTCAGAGGGGGTATGATTATTCTCTTTTACAGGACACTGGACACTTTTGCAGCATCTTCCAGCTTTTTGAAATGAAGATCTGTACTGTCAGAACCTTCATTTGTTGCTTCAAAAGGAAAACAAAACAAAACAAAACAAAACACTAAGGACATTGTATACGAGAAACCACAGCCATTAAATCCAACAGACTCTACATTCCTAGAACTGACAGACTGATGTTTGTGCCGAGAACTGTGATGTCCTTTTAATTTGTTCTGCTAAGCACAGTAGGATATCCAAGAAAGTCCCAAAGCCTTCCATCCACCCGAGAACTAAAGTGTTGAGAGTCAAGAAGAATTTCATAGCACAACGTGTATGAAGCATTCCTTTATAACCTGGCTCTTCTCAAAATGAATGTGCTACTTGTGTGCAACAGAAGACTAGGAAAGGGTAAAGAGTGGATCTGAAGAAACACTCTGATTGGATTACATCCTTAGGCATGGCTTCTTCCACATGTTCTCATTTCAACAAAATACATAAGTGGAAGTAGTTTGAAAAACTGATGTCATAGAAGAAGACAAGGAGGAGGAGGAGGAAGAGAAGAAGGAGGAAGAAGGGGAGGGGGAGGAGGAGGATGCAGTGCAAAGAAAAGAAGTGGAAGACTTGTATATATGAACTGGGTGACTAACTTCTTTTATGGTTGAACATATATATGGTAAAAGAAACATTTAGAAAGACAAGCCATAGACAAGAATGCATAAGAGGTCAAAGGGCAGCTCTCAGCTTTACAGATCAACTGCTATTTCCCAAGTGAGTGTGCATGCGTGTGTATGTGTATATGTGTGTGTGAGAGAGAGATTATCATAAAATCATACAATAACCCTAGAACTAAAGCACAGAATTCCCATTTTTTTGCATAATTTAAAACAAAGATTTTTGTGCAATAAGCCCAAGACAACATAGGCTGCTGAAAAAACTTTTGATTCAGAAAATCTACCCAGCAACGCTTCCTTATAGCTGAAGAAGATACTGGTATATAAAACGGAACTGTGTGCATGGTTTGTTTCGTTTTGTTGGACAGTTTTGAGACATGTTTTTGCTGTGTGGTCAGGTTGGCCACAGACCCACTACATTCCTCCTCCTATGGTGTGCCGCGTTGTAGGCATGTGCAGCTACACGCAGCATTGTATGTATCCTCTTACAGAAGAAATCACAAAGACACTCACACATTACTGGGGACCTTGTTGGCATGTCACCTCCACAATTTTTTGCTCAAATTTCCTAGTAAAGTATCTAGCTGCCCTCTCCCATGACTTCTGACTGTCAGCACCATTGATGTTCTGGACACAAGAGGGTCCTATTTAGGGTGAGACCAGTTACCCTGTGACTAAAACACACTATGTCTCAGGGGTGTGTGACTGAGAACATGTCTGAAACAATCGTTATCTCTAGGTGGGAAACGTCTAAATCCCTCTTAGGACTGAGCCTCAGTTTCCCGGAAAGATACTTATACTTTTATGCCCTTTCCTCTGTCACTTCCCCGTGTTCTGTTTCCTGGAACCATGTCTTACATACACCACTATGTATAGACCTTATTTCAGGTATGGCCATGGGGGAAGCCTGACCTAAAAGCCATCAGAGGAAAGGCAGAATCCATGCTGAACTTTGAAAACCGCTAGTAAAATTACAAATGTGAGGTATCTTTAATGGATGCAAACAAGGTCTAGAAGTACATGGGGAGGAAACCATCCAGGAACCACAGCAAGCAGAAAAATGGCATGAGTATTCTTAGCTAATTTTCTTTTTTCTGGACGAGGATCTTAAACAAGCCATGGATTCTCTCTGCTGTGGTTGACTCACACCTTATTTACATCTTGTCTTATCCAAAGTGGATGAGAGAAGACTATGCCAATGTAAGTCACTGGCCTACAGACTGGAAAGTTTGGCAACAATCCTGTGGCTAGGATTCTACATAATAAAACTCTTCAACAAGGAGAGAGAGAAGCAGTGTTAGTGTGTTAACATAATGCAATGCTGCTCAAAGCCTTCTGGCCAAATAGGATTTCGAGGCAACCTTAAAAAGTGAACATTTACATTACTGCCCTACAGATTATATATTGCATGTATCGTTGAAGACTCCTTTTGTTGTTGTTGTTGCTTAAAATGCCATCATGATAGATAGTTTTGATGTCCCAAGGCTGCACAGAGAAATCCTATCTTAAATTCCACTCCCCCCAAAAAGACGTTTGATGTCACGAAGAAAAGTAAAAATATTAAAACCTTAGTAGAAAACAAAGAAATGTATATCTTTATATTTCCTTCTTAAGTGTTAAGGTGAGGAGATTATTTTCTAATTTGGATAAAGAGTTATCAGAACTAAATCGTTAAATGTGTATTTGACAAAGGGGCTCGCTCCTTTTATGATTTTTCTCCTCATGTTTTTAATTTATTCCGAGCCACCAAATATTTACCCTGATTTGAGAATCTTAGATTTTCAGCTGCAAATTCCAAGCATGTCAAACTGGAAGAGAGACTACAGAAAACATTGGTTCCTTGGGACTGACAATCAGGAAATCATAGAGCATTAGCTACCTCTCTAATTGTGAAACACTGCCAGACAAGAGGTAGCCGACTAGGCGACCGGCAGGAGAGTGCTAACTCTGGTTGGCAATTTTACAAGACAGATTTCTTCACTGCAGGGAAAGCACAGAGGAAGAGCATGGAGGCTTCTAGACGTTCTGTATCTGTAGTCAGAGGATGAATAGGAAGTGCGGTGGGATATCGACGTTAGCATCAGTTGCATCAATGGACAGCCAGAAGCTCTTTATACCCAACTCCTGGACCCAGCGAGGAGACACGTCATCTCTAGGCGACATGCCGTGGCACTCACAGCACATCCCTTTGCACATGGATCATGTGCCTTACGGCTCCAGATAAAAGACTCAGCCCCCAGCCTGTAGTCCTTTCTTACTTGTCTCCTCTTCTTCCTCTTCCTCTTCCTTTTCCTCCTCCTCTTCTTCTTCCTCTTCCTCCTCCTCCTCCTCCTTCTTCTCTTTTTCTTTCTCCTTCTTCCCCCTCTTCCTAGTCCTCCTGCTCCTCCTCCAGCTCCTCCTTCTTCTCCTCCTTCCCTCTTCACATCCCCCCTAGAGACCACCTCTGCCAATCAAACTTCCCAAGTGAGATCTGCAGCTAGCATTATCTGTCTGAGGTTGCACCACAAATTAACAATTGAATCCCACGTCTTGTCCTGACAACTTAAGCAAGGCTTCTACTCTTAAAAGTTCTACAGCCTTCCAAACAGTGCCAGCAGCTGGGAACTAAGAGTTGAAGAAATGAGCCTGTGGGAGATGTTACATGTTCAAGCCACAACAGGGACATGTGAAATTTATAAAATAATCATATTTTCTCTTTTCTTGGTTCATGAGATAATTGGATACAGAGAAAAAACTTTCCTCTGTGTGTCCACCATCTTTATTCTGAATGGCTATAGCTCCACTGACTGAATGGTATTTGGGAGTCCTTGGATTTTGGAGTTCATTAAATGATGAATATATTTTTCAATTCGTGCTGCTCACATTGTTGTCTTGAGGACATTACCCAAACTTAAAACACAGTGTTAAGCACAAAGCACACTGCACCACCAAGCAAAAGAAGTGGAGGACCTTGTGAAAATGTGACCTGGAAAAAGTTTACTTTGTATTCTTTTTTCAATTCATTATTATTATATTCATTTACATCATAAATGTTGCCTGTGCCCAATTCTGGTTCCCACTAGAAGAGTTCTTCTCCATTCCCAGCCCCTACACCTCTGAGAAGGAGCCCTCTCAGGCATCCCCCTCCCTGGGCATCAAGTCTCTATAGAAGAATGCTACCCTCTCCCACTGAGGCCACAGAAGGCTCCTGTGCTTCATATGTGCCTGGGGCCTGTACCCAGGCAGTATATGCACTTCGGTTGGTGGGTTAAACTCTGGGGGCTCCAGGGGTCCAGGTGAGCTAATACTGTTGGTCTTCCTATGGGGTTCTAATCACCTTCA
Source organism: Mastomys coucha (assembly GCF_008632895.1). Classification (NCBI taxonomy): domain Eukaryota; kingdom Metazoa; phylum Chordata; class Mammalia; order Rodentia; family Muridae; genus Mastomys; species Mastomys coucha. Next base: position 97,150,025 of record NW_022196898.1, on the reverse strand, counting down.
GTTCCTTCAATTCTTCCCTAAACTCTGCCATAGGGGTCCTGGGGCTCAGTCCAGTTATTGGCTGTGAGTATCTGCATCTGTCTCAATCAGGTGCTAATCCATTGAAATCAAAGAAATGAGGGAATGTTTTATTTTGTAGACCACACTATCTGAGATAATCCCAAACCTCAGTGGCATTTGGTGTGCAAATTCTCAAGGTTGCAATGAAGTAAGCTCTTTTTCCCTTAAGTAACAGAAGCAAAAGTTGACACTTGCTTTTTTTGTAACTATGAGTCTAGCCACTGTAAGATTTCCTGTTAAATACATAGAACATAGTCTATATTCCTTCATCTCACTGGGGATAGCTTAATTAATCAATTCTCATAACTAACTATAATATTTCTTACCTTAACTAAATAACATCTCTAAACAATAGCTGCTTCTTTTTTAATAGTAACAGTTATTTTATTAACTACTAATATTAACTTGAACTTCACAGCCACATTAGGAAAAGATTCTGAAAAATTAAACCAGCTCCTATAAAAATACATTTTACCTCCAACGGTACCCCAAATAAAAACTTGAGTCAGCATGACTTTTATCATTCTTTACACAAAATATTCTAAGAACTGTTTTTCAACTGTCTGTGTCAAGTAACTTTTTAAAAATTGGTTCATTTATTTTCACATATATGGGTATGTTGTCTCCTATATGCACGGGCATTACATGGATGAAGTACTCATGAAGAAAGAAGATAGTGTCAGATTTCCCAGGATTAAAGTTACATATTGTTGTGAGCCTTGACATAAAAACCTAGAACTGAATCCAGGTTTTCTGGAAGAGCAGCCTCTGCTCTTATAACCACTGAGCCACCCCTTCAGCTCCTCAAGGAAATGTTTTCTGATATGCTTAAGTTCTCATGTCTCATTACATTATAAAATAAGTACTAAAAAGTAAAAGGGAACATAGAGGCTTATGCTAAATGACTTAGTTAAAGTGGCAGAACAGAGTAACATGAAATTATTGTTTGGATGAAATTTGTATGACATTTCTACCAAAAATCTAACAAAATTTATTTAGGCCTTTGGAAATGGTGAAGATATATAAGTTAGACATGTTAAGAAAAATTATTTCCATAGATGTTTAAGAGAAACGGGGTGCTATCTATAATATTCGGGAATTCAGTCTAAAATATGGATCTGGGGATAAGGCTTTAGTCTATCTGTAAAATGCTTATATCTCAAACGAGATCTGAATTCAAGCCCCAGAACTCACTGAAAATGCCACACATGTGGAGCTTGCTTGCTTGAAATCCCAGTGCTGGGAAGGTAGAACAGGAGTTTACTGGATCATTCAATGCTAGTAGTTTAATATGGTACAGATTAAGGTGTGCTCCAACGGTTTAATCCTAGTCTTCAGAGTCCATGATGTACTGATTATGTTACATGGAAGGAGATGTGGGGACTGGGCATAGGCTGAAAGTGGGACTTCCGGAGACCTTTGCACAAGGAGAGGATACTCTCTGTTCACCAAGGAAGCTCTGGGTAACCAGGAATCCCTTACAGTGCAATGAAAGAAGTAGAACAAAGATATTTAAAGCTGTTGTGCTGTTGGGTTTGAAGATTGTGGAGGGAGCCAAAGATTGAGGGTTGGATAATCTGGAAAAGTCAGGGACGCCTATCTCCTCCCACAGAAAGAATCCTATTTATTATCCTAAGTTGGCCATGGACATTTTGACATTCCTTCTGTGGATAACAGATAAGGTCCTGAGAGAGTACGCCAAGTTGACAAGTGCATGGCTCAGACTTATGATACTAAGAAGTCAGTCCTGTGTAAGGATGCTGGCAGACCACTGACCTTTAGCTAAGCACAGTGAGAACATAGAGTACTGACCACAGCCCCTTCAATCTAGATGACTGTGAGATCACATAGCCTGAAACCATGTTCCAATAGAGACTTCCTATTGAGATTACCTAACTCATCTTCTTGTTCATGCAGTATATGATACACTCAATGAGAACCTACACTTCTGGCATCTCCATACAATTGCATTACCAAACTGATCCAAACTTTACATTACTTGTGTCTGTCTCCTACTTTCAGTTGCAGCCAGGTGTCTGGGACCCAAGCTGTGTGGACTCAAGCATGCTACCTTTAGAATACTTCAATAATAAATCTGTGTTGTTTAAGGCTGGTTAAATTATACAAACGCATTGCAGGAGTGATAAGAAATGAATACAAGCACTCAGCCACAGTGAATCTACTTTATCAGCATGGCAGTTGGTTGAAAACACCTTGAAAGCATAGAGAAGGGTGAGCATCAGTGGAACAAGGTTGCACAGGTCCACACAGTTCCTCACCCTATGAGAGTAACCTTGCAACTCCAAGGTCTAGATAACCAAATTCAAGATCATTTATTGTCTCTGTTCTGTCCAGTACAGGCTCAATTAATTTTCTTTTGCTTCAATTTATACATGCAGTTCAATATTCTTAGTCTAGAAATTTATTTGTTCTTTGGATTCTGGTTTGAATTGCATGTAACGCCTCAGCAGCTTTCTTGTTAATGAGTTAAATAAAATCTTTCATCCATGTTCAATTTTATATCTCTTAGCTAGGCTAGCTGTGATATTTTTTTTACCTTTTTTAAAAGTTTTTTTTTTTTTTTTTTTTTTT
>NW_022196898.1:97123159-97147326 GCF_008632895.1 Mastomys coucha | reverse complement strand
TTTTTTTACTTTCAGTATAAGTTATGGAAGTCTATTTCCACTTAAAAGTAGACTAGAAAATGAAGGAAGAGACTAAAGGAATACAGTTTCTGAGCCTCTGTTGTCTCAGTATGCCCTGTAGATTCCTGGCTTTTGGGACAGATGAATGACCATGCTCAGAAAATTCCCAATAGGAAGAGCTTCTCTTTCTGTTTTATCCCGTGGTGCTAACTCTCAGGGAAATTCTACAGGAATATGAAGGTGCTTTTCATACCACTGTACCACTGGGTCTCAATATATGTGTCTCAAAGCAGACTCTTGTCTTAGTTGAGACCAACATTCATGCATACAAGTAACAGTTCGATATCTATAATTTATTGCGATGCATGATCAAGAAACTTAAGGTAGATCAGCAATACAAATATCTTCCCTGTATGGACTGTATATTTAATTGAGGAAACAGACTCCCAATAACCAAAATAAATAAGACAATCATGCAGCATGTTAGGAAAGAAAAGTCCTATGTTACAAGGAGGGATGAGGTAGGATTGAGATTACCATAAGTAATCTTAAAGCATCTTATAGCGTTTATGAAGAATTAAATGGGCCCCTCAGGAAAATTAGATTTGAACAAATGTTGAAAGGAGATAATCATGAGAAGCATGGGTGGAAAAAGACAATGAAATCACCAACATGAAGGCTCTGCTGCAGGTAAGCTGAGGAAATTACTCAAGGCTGTCAGTCAAATAACTGTAGCTGGAGAAGAGTGAGCAATGATCAAGAGATGTTTCACGTAGAAAGATAAAGGGGGTTTTATTCCAAACAAATCCTCTGATGTAAATGAATGGTTCCAGGATGATTCCACAAGACCTGCTGAATAAAAAAGAAGATTGACTTAAGAACTGTGAGTATGAGAATGAGACAGAGAATTTATGTCTGGTGTTCCTGAGTTTGAGTTGTCCTGAGAAGACGGTTGGTCCCATGAGTCTGAGATTTAGAATACAGTTCTGGACTGGAGATGGAAGTGGGCATTGTCAACACAGATTGTATTTGAAGACAAATTAATATCAGCACAGGCTGATATTTGTACAGAAGACAATCACTACCACTCACTCCAACCTCAAGAAACTAAGGAAAAGAATTCTCTATATAGATAAGAGGGAGATTGCAGGAAATTCAGACTGGTTTTACAACCCCAGTGACAACTGTATGACAGAGGAAATGATCAGCTTGCTCAGAGAGCAACAGGAGCCAAAAACTGGGCTCAGACTCAGATGAGAAATTAGCTAGTGGGCTAATTGCAAAGAGGACAGGTGTTTGTTGGAGCAATAGAATGTGATGTCTTATAATATTAGATTAATAAACATGAGGAAAGGGGAACTGTGTTGTCATTATTTGGTAATTTTTTTATATTCTTAGTATAAAAGAAGCTTGGGAGGTAATGGGTACCAAATAAAAGTTTTGTAGTTTTATGGCTTAAATAAAAGTATATGACTATCAATCTAGACTTGGTCATATATATACATACAATTTTGGGCAGCCAGAATAGACTACCTCAGATTGAATAATTTATAATAATATTTTTTTTCTTTCTTACAGTTCTAAGAACTAGTATGTCCAGTGTTTAGAGATCTACATCCGGCGAACACTTTGCCATCCTCTTGCAGAAGACAGAAGGTAAAAACACACAGAGATAATGAAAGACCATATTGTGGCCCAGAGCCCTTTGATAACTAGCTTTAACCCATTTGGAAGGTATACCCTTCTAATCTTCATGCCCCCGACTTGGTCTACATCCCAATATTGTTACACTGGTTGTTAGTTTCTGTTGCCTACTTTTAGGAGACATTCAAATCATAGCAATAGCCTAAGTATAGCTTCCAGTCCTCATAGGATACGAGTACTGGTGTAGAAGCTAGAAGGAGAGAAAATGAAAACTGTTGCTTTGAGTCGGCTTGAAGATAATTAATCTACTACAGTTGCACTCAACATCTATGGAATCTGTATTACTGGTTCAAGTAGGCACAGAAAGATAATATGTGAACAAGACACATGGATGGAATAAATACATACACTTTCTTAAATTGTTCACCTAAGCAATACAGTGTAACCATATCATAAATAACATTTATATGAAATTAAGACTTAAAAGTATTCCAGAAATTACTTAAGAACAGGAAAAAGCCAGGCAGTGGGGATGTATGCATTTAATCCCAGCAAGGTGGGTTGAATTTGTTTAAGTTTTAAATTTGGCAAAATGAGTTTAAGTTTTCAGGACACAGAAGAAATATTTAATGTGGTTGTCCCAAGCATATAATGCTGAAATAATTATAAATATCTTATATATCATGCAGAAATCAAAATTCTTTATTCTTAAGAACTTATGTACCCAGAGTTTGTAAGTTTCCAATGTATTTGCAAGATTCAGGAGCATATATTAACTGTAATGTTGCACTTTAAAGTTCATATATTAGTTAATTACTTGAAAAGAATACTTTTTAGCACAAGGAAAAAACTGTATAAAGATAGAACATTTTAGCACGACAAATAATTCAGCATTCTATTGCCACATCGACAGACGATATGGATACACACAGCTGTCATTTGTATTTATTGTTACAAGTGCCTGTGTTTTATTTCCCAACTAGAGTGGATGATTATTTTAGACAGATTCTCAGTTCTAGTCTTTTTATTCCCTGCTGAACTTAGCGTATGATAAAGGACATAGAAAACTCTCCAAATGCAACAAGAAAATATTTATTGATTACAACCATCAAGATTTTACTCTTCCAGTTATCATATTTGTGTCTCTAAATAAAGTCTCCACACAGTTCACTTAATACTATGAAAACATCCCAATTTATCTTGTAGATTTTAAATGATCTTTTAAGCACATTTTCCAGTTGAAGACATTTCTAAGTATTGGCTACACGAAAACATTTAAACTCAAGTTCCATTACTACCTGTTTCAATATGTTGAATATAACTCAAATTATTTTTCACGCATACAAAATACCTAGAGGTAAGATCTTTTACTAGGCAATGGCCATAACTACTAGGAACTTTTGAAAACCATCTGAGGTAGAATTTAGGCTTAGTAGGTAAGCCTATGAAAAATAGTGTTAATAGTAGAAATGCTGACAGAAATACTCATAACAGCCGCAACATGAGCAGGCAAGGCTATAGTACAGAACATCATCAGCCAATTACTTCCTCATTCATGTCTGCTGCTAAGTGTCTAGTTACTGTAAATGCTTTAGATTTTGCATAATTTATGTAAATTATTAAACACCTGTTCTCTTCCCACAAAACAAAGATCTGCAACAGTCTCCTTAGTTTAATTGATTCCTGGCTCGAGTTCTGTTGTTGTATCCCCAGCAACTACAAGGGTGTTTGTACACCCTAATAGTCATGTACTGTTGGAAAAATCACAGATTTTTAAGAATTGATCTTTCACGCACACATATCTGTGTGGCTTAAAGTGTGGATGAGTGGGAATGGAAATGAATGAGGGAAAGTAGCATTGTTTCTTGAATGCACTGAGAATATGTGTATTCTGTCAAGAACACTCGTCCTGAAGTACATCTGCTGTTTGGGGTAGACTTCTGGTACTTTCTGCATCAAGCTTAAATTTCAGAAGAATAGAATAAACTAGCCATTTTCCTTAATAAGGCAATTTGTATTCATTTCTAAGTACCCAATTCAAATTATTTTGAATAAAGATTTCCAAGCATGCAATTTAAGAGAACTGAGCTTAGAGTCTAGAGTCAACTCAACATAGTCAGGAGAGTCGGACTAGAGAACTGGCATTTGCTTAAGGACTTGTTAGTGCTTGTTATCATTGGCTTCTTTACTTCGAAGCCAAATAGTATCTGAGCAAAATAATATTAGAATTCCTTAAGCTCCATACAGCACACCCTAAGACATATTTTATCTCTGTGACATAAATATAAGAACACAATAGACTATAATTTAGTTAAATATATGTACATATATAGTTACAATGGAATATTTTATTTATATGTGTAAAATATTCCTGTAAGGTTATACTCATTAATAATTAACTTTAGCAGTTGTTTTCATTAGCAAATTTTATTTAAAATTACTTGTAAGTGAGAAGTGGGGCCTGTAAAGATCTTCTGTAACAAAGAGGGTTTGTTGCAGTTTCCTTCAGCTTTTTGTAGATTTGTAAACATAAAAATAAAATAAATTAACATATCCAAATGATTTAGTAAAATGACTGTACACAGGAAGTGTTCAATAAATATCAACATCATCATCACAATTATAATAATGCCTACATAATTGTATATAATAATATTAAAAGCAGGGGCAGGTTATAATCACTTTGGTGATATACTGGCTCTGTCATGCAGTAGACATTTTTTCATCTATTTGACTTGTCTCTATGCCATGTTCTTTTTTGTAATTCCTAAAATGAATACAGACATAGTGCCTATATAAATGAATACTTATAAAGATTTAAGAGATTGCTCTTTACACATATATAAAACCTTTCCATGTAGTAGGACTGATCCTAATCCACGGACACCATTGCATGTGAAATCTCGTAAACTTAAGCACCTTCTCAGATTTGCCAAAACAAAATGAAATCTGCCATTCCTTGCTGTCAAAATTAGACCTCACACAGAAAGTAAGGGAAGCTTGTAGTTAGTATTTCCTGAGAAAGATTCTTACCAATGTGATTCTGCTAGGTTCCTTCATTTAACAATGGAACTACTAAAGTAAGCAGGTCTGTCAAGGATAGATGTTAAGGTTTTTTTCCACTGTGATCTAAATCCATACGGAGAAAGGGAAAACATTTTCCCCCAATTAGCAAGGAGCCTGTCTGCTCTATGAGTCAATGGACCCCAATTAGTCTGTACAGAAGTATTTGATTTCTTCCCTGCCTTACCCAATGGTCCAACCTGAGCCATAAAAAAGATATATTAGCTTTTAGTCTGTATGCCTCTGGTTAAGACAGAAGAGAACTCAATCTTTATTCCTGGTTGCACAGACTAATGGAAAATGGAATGAGTAAAAAGAGATTACCATTCCTCCACCAGTATACCTAGAAAACACAAAAACAATAAAGAATTCCCAGTATCCAAAATTTTCAAGGATGGCTTTGTACTTCTTCCTAGAGAATATGCACATACCACCCAATCATGTCCTTGAATGAACCTTCCCCTTAGGTCCCTTAAACTAGAATTTATGTAGCTTAAATGTGTTCTTTTCATAATCCCTGAGTAGATCTTTATATGCATAAAACTAGGTGCTTTAGTTCATTTTTAAGAATGCATAGGAGCACCATGCTGTGTTTATCTATTTATCTGCTGCCAATTTTTCTCTTCTGCTCAGCATACACTTATAAATTAAAACACAGAGTGATATATGGGAACTAAAATATCATTCTGCACTGCTGAAACCTAGCAATGTGAAGACCTTATTATTTAATTCAATGTACCTCTTCCAATGGATTTTGTCTCTATAAAATGTAGAAATCTATACTAACTTGCGTTCCAAGAAATTAAGTATAAAATTTGCATATGTAAATTTTAAGTATGAATTGTAATCTTTTCCTAAATTTTAGTTTTCTACCTCTACTGTCATTAACATTCTGAGGTTTAATTTAGTTCTACTTAGGCAAATTGCAATAGAAATTATTCAGTCAACCAAAGATTGCATTTTGGGGAATGAAAGATAATGGATAATTGTTTAAGCAATAAAAGTGTGTCTTGCAGCAATAGTTATCATCTATTTGGTTTTGCCACATTCCCTCTAACTCAGATTGACTCTTGACTAGCATGACATTTCAGCACACTGCCAAATGAGGGCTCTTCTATTACTAGCTCTCCATGGTGTGCTGCAGCGCTGTATGAGTGAGTGAATATGAAAAGAAAACCGAACAGTTGCAAATATTTCTGTATGCTAGACTGCTTTCTTCAAACCATATTTTCAACAGAATCAGTGGATACTATGCAAAGGTTAGGGAAAATGTAGAGAATATTCTTCCCAATGACTGTCTAGATATAACAAATGGTTGTGGTACGTATCTACTTTTCCTGTTTTGTTTAAAACCCATTAATCATTTATAACCCTATGATTGTAATGGATTTAAATATAAAAGTTGACAGTCAATAAGCTTCATGAGTTTAAAAAAATCTATTTGTTCCTGAAACTGCGTGATTTTATGCCGTACTTTTTATCAGCAGAAGGAATCTTTCCTTAGTAATGCTGTTAGATATTTTGTTCTGCTAACAACCTTGACTATTCTGTAGGCTAACAGCAATTTGAACAAACCTTTTTCTTGCACATGCTCCATTCTTCAAAAGAGTAATGTACTCCCAAAACTCCAAGTACATGAACTTTAGGTATTAAAATGTGAAGCATGAGTTCGTTGTTTGTGTGTGATACATACCGGGTACTTGCTAGTGTGGTGGCTTTTGATGTGGCCACATGCATGAGAGAGGGAGGTGCTGAGGATCCTGAAATATAATCCTTACGGTAACCATAGGAAACTGGCCATTGGACCCAAAACAAAAAGAATTAAGTCATAGAGCACATTTCCAGGAATTAGCTGACATTGGGGACAGAATGTTTTCAGTGAAGGCATCATTGCCCTTGAGCCTTAACACTTTCTTTACCCTTTCCCACACTCTGAGTGAGGCTGATATTTCTGTTGCTCTACTTCCCATGAGTCTCTTGTGGTGATTTATTTATGAATTTATTGGGGTTTTGTTTTTGTTTGTTTGTATTGCTTGTAGCTTAGAAAAATAAGCATGAAAATTTATCTTGTGTGTTTTTATTAATCCTGTTCACTTTTAAGGAAATGGTGTATGTGTGGTCTTGAATTCCTAATAAAATAATTAATACTTAAGCAGACTTAGAACATAAGTGTGTAAATTCTCAGGATCTCACTGGTAGTCTGCCAATCTAAATACATTACAATTCAATGGTTTCAATATTCATGGCTTCTCAAGCACACACACACATGTAAAGCTGCCTTACAAGTCAGTAGTGTTAGCCATGTATGGTTGCAGACCTCTGGCAGTTACATGAAGCGAAAATGGCCTATAATAGAAAAACAAAATAAAAGGTAAAGTATCCCTGGTCTCCTCCTGGCCTGCTAACTATATGATTTTAATGTTTGTGCTTCAGAAAGAGATTTCAGGATTTATGAAACGAATGTGTATTAGACAATACCTGGACAACATCACATAGGTCTCCAACTGAAGCAGAGTTTTATAAACTAAAGGAAGCACAGTGCTATCAATCTTCGTGACTTGGCCTAGTTTTCATTTTTTTTTTTTTGTCTCTTCTACAAAATTTGTGATTATGACAGATGGAAAATGTTCTAGCTTTTCCTACCTCTTGTCAGCCCAACTGGTATAATACCATCCCATCCACTAATTTCTGGGGTCATTCCTTTTGAGCTTTTATTTACAGGACATATAGGGTAATATTCATACAGGAAGCCAGAGACGAAGACAGAGGGAAGGGTCAACTCACTTTTATATTTGCCTTTATCTTTTTTTTTTTTTTTAGCTTTTCCTAAATCTCTGATTTTTTTTTTGCAAATCAATGAACGAGTTGTGTCTTTAAAAATATTAGAGCTCAATGAAAGAATATGATTGCTATAAATTCCACAAGCCTTTATGCAATAGTGGCTTTAGCAGTTCCTTCCTACGATGCTTCAGGAGCAAGGTACCTATGAGGATGCTTGTTTTTACCAAGCATGCCTTTGGATGTTGATGCTCCAGCACTTACACAGTATGCCTTTGGGCATTGATGCTCCAGCATCACACAGTATGCCTTTGGGTATTGATGCTCCAGCATCACACAGTATGCCTTTGGGTATTGATACTCCAACACTTACACAGTATGGTTGACTGGACTAGGTCTGCACTGGGAGGCTGATACCTCATAGCAGAGCAAGCAATTCAATTCTGAAAACTATTTCTTCTAGAAATGTGGGCAAAACTACCCTTCTCTCTCTGCTTCTGGTAAATTCTATTACTTGAATAGATTTGAATTCTCATATGGTTTCAATAAATCCAAATGAAATGGTCTCATTAGTGACTTGGGAACAAATCTCTTGTAATTTAAAAGGAAACAACGGTCTTGTGGTGCTCATTTTGCTCTCTACAGCTCAAAAGACAATTTTATTGTCTACACAGTAACATGCTGTTTTAATTTACAACCAACCTGTTCTTGTAGCCATCTACTTTATGTCCCAGCTCTCATTCATCAAATCTAAGAGCCTTGGTTTCAAGACTGATTTCTTTCCTATATGACCAGTATACACCAGTCATGTTGCCCAGAGCAAACTAACCCTAATCTGTTCACAAAATGTTGCCACAGACCACAACATTGTTATCTCAATTCTTTCAAGATGAAAATATGGTAGAAATGTTTGGAATTTTTTAAAACTAGGCAACTGACTATATCTTTTCTTGATCCATTCATATTTCCTCTGGATATGACATAAATTTTTTGGCAATATGGTAACTGGTTAACTTTAGGAATGGTTTCAACTCTATTCTTGTTTGGACTAACTAGACTTTGAACCAGAACCTCTCTGGGGCACATGCTATTACAGAAAATGGATGAAAAAGATGGTAATTTAGCACTATGTGCCTTATAATTAACTTAATCGTTGTCAGCATGTAGCTATAAACCAAATACCAATTAGTCCTATTTGTATATCCATGGGCATTTCTGGTTGTCTTTGAGTTAAAGTTTCTTATTTGTGTAACTTACAGCCCCCCCGGTGTGCAAGGAAAAATGCTTTTTCATACATTTTAAATGTGCAAATTAACGGCATACTTAGTTTTCCTATGCAAATGAACTAAGCTGATAAGCTCTTATTAGCAAAAGACAGGTTCTGCAATGCTTAAAACTCAACAAATGTAGAAAAGCAATCTGTGAAATGCTTCAATAGTCCAGGAATGTATATTAGGTATTATCAGAGATTCAGGAGCTCTGCAACAATCATTTAATCCCTGTAGCTTCCTGTATTTAACAAAAGCCTATTTTTCAAATTGGAGAAATTGTGTGTGTGTATGTGTATGTGTGTGTGTGTGTATGTGATTGAAATGTTGCACTAATACATTAAAACAATACATATGCCCTGAAAAAAGTACATCATCCTGAGGAGAATTGACATACATGGGAATGGTGCTATCAGAAAGCAAGCCAAGTCCACTAGTATTCAGAAGAACAAGAAAGAGTAACACAAATGAACATTTAGGTCCAAAGCCCTCTAGAATCATGGCTAATGTTGTCTTAAAGCTTTTTCACCATTTTCAAGGAAGATAGAGCATTCGCGGCCTTCCTTATAGAGGCAGCTATAGGCATGATATATACAAGGAGATGAAGAAAAGCCCACAATCACTTCCTGTGTGCCTGGATGGCTGAATGGAGACAGGACAAGCTCTATGGTGACCATGGAATCTCTTCTAAGATGAGAAACTGATGTTGGATCAGATCAAACCCAAGTCCTCCTGGATTCTTTCCTTTGCCACTATCTCACCATCCACATTAAACTGAAATAAAAAGAAGTGCATGTGTATGTTGCATGTCCATTTATGACTTTGATCTAGAATATCTGGTATATCTTTATGAATTTCTCCTCAAAGTTTCTATTTTCTTTCAAGGATTGTTAGAACTTGCTGAATGGCAGAAAATGTTTAAATAGATATGTGCAAAATTTCCAGAATAACTTTGCATTCCAGGCCAAGTAACAGAAATTAATCAAGAGATAGAATAGTCTACTCTTGCCTAAGGCAAGAAATTAACAGTGCTTCTATGTGCATGCAACTTCCTGATCAATTAATCTTTCCTCTGTCTCCACCCCTGAACTGATAAACACTTCAAACACATCTTGGGCAAGAACCCCAAAGCAGAGGCAGTCACAGACATACACAAGACACTAAGAAATACCCAGAGATTGAAAAATAATCATTAAATCAGTATTACTCCATACCTACTATTCTGTAACTGCATATTCAGGACATTCGAAGTTTTAAAAAGATTCTTTTCCATGAAACAGATAAAAACTAGACAAGAGCAGACATCATGCCATGTGCTGTTCCTTTCATCTTTCACTCCTTTCTTTTTTCTTTTTCTGGGCATCTTGAGACTTAAGCTCACATCCTGATTTAAATCCTGATTTTGTACTTATCAGTGACCCCCATTATTGCAATTCTAAATGACAGTGTGAAATGGACAACTACTAAAATTATCTCTAAGCCCCCATGCACCATAAGACTAGAAAATATCAAATGTTGGTGTGACAGCAAGGTCTCCTATTGGAAGTCCTGATAACCACACCCTTCTCCAATCAACAAAGGATGACTTTAGAAAATCATGTGAAATAACACAAAGTCTCCTTGACGTTGCTAGACCTCATTCTCCCCTGATGGTGAGTGTTGTTTTCACAAGGACGCAATGAGAGTGTACGTGGAGCCATCCGGAGTTTAGCCAACCCATGTGCCCACCCAATGGAGAAAAACACAGCTGACTGATTCTGCCTAAATTCTTTGAGTTCTGAAATAGTTAGAGTAGTTAACATAGACTAACAAAACAGTGAGCACAGAGTAACAGCAGAAAGAGTATCACTTGAAGAATCTGTAGGACGAACTGATGACACTTCCACCGATAGCATGCACTTTGGGATTAAGATAATAGATTCAATTATTGCTCTGTTGCTGTTATTAAACACCAAGCCACTTTTTTTCTTTCAGTGTAATAGTGGTGATTGACATTTGCTGATCACATTCTAAAAACATGAGATATGTTTCTTTCTCTCATATGGGATTTAATCTTCACACCATGTTAATAAAAAAAATAGTCAGCGATAGTACATTCTCTGCTCTGGACTTCATGTGGAGTGAAACCCCACATGAAGAGTTGCCTGTCTCAATAAGTGAGGTTTTTATTAGGTTGCACATAGACTTTGAACAACGAAGCCAACAACACCCTTAAATCACAGATCTGTCACTAGTGAGGGATTCACTCACCATTCCGAGGAAGTGAGTTCATATACTACAATTCACAAAAGTAAACCCCAGGGCTGGGTGTGGGGGCTGCTTGAACTTCTGTGCTGAACATAAGTAAGGGGAACATTTTCCAAAAATATTTTAAATGTCTTTATTTATGGGCAGACAGAAAGCAAGCAGGTCATGGTATCATTTTGTAGTGTGGTCACGTTAACGATAGCATGGTTAGCACATCCAGGAGGAGGAGAAACTGTGTGGTGATTCCTTTGTATGATGTCACTTGAGTCTTGTTCAGAAAAATCTACAATTGACATCTGTTTATCCATTTGTGAACAAGACAAAGCCAGTTTTTGCACCAGACCCTTCTCAGTCCCTGGAAGGAAGGCTTCCTAAGTGATGATGTGTCAAAAGTCACAAAAAACTGTTAAAATCCTACTTCTGCTGAGAAAATAGTGCACTTGACAAGATGTGTGTGAAATATATTAAATCCAGATGAATGTGGTATTTCTGTCTCCATTAGCAACAAACACCCAAGTGAATGAAATGTTTAACTTAAAGAAAAAATTGTTTGTGATCAGAATGGCAATTTCCTCTAGAGAGACAGAGATGTAGACAACTTCACCAGCTGGGTATGCCTCCACAGCTTGGTTCCCACCGTATCGCAAAATATCACATGCATACCCAACAACACCCTCAGAGAAAGTTCTACTGTTTTGTATGGAAAGAACTCCTTTGTTTTTAGCAATGCTTTTCTAAGGATTTCTATTCATAAGACATGCAGGAATTGCTCACTGCAACTCTACAAATAAGCCTTTCTTATTACATGTAGTTTCTAAAATGTTTTTAAAGTCTTAATTTGCCCCATTCACTTACTACCTATATAGCATTTATGCACCAGAGAACCGTGTTCTTGAATCAGGGAAGAGCCTGTGCTAAAACTAGGAGACACTGTTTCATGATTCATAGTGAACTGGATCGTCACAGCTACACTGACCCACATAGTGGAGGGAGGATTATTACTTGTGGTACATACCTGTGCCTGCGCAGGTAGATGGTAGAGATCTGCACCCACTTTATCATTCTCTGCCTTATTCTATTTTAGACACAGTCTCTCCCTGAATCTGGTGTTCATCATGTCAGGTTGATTAGTTCATCACCAAGCACCCTGAATCCCCTCCAATGCTCCAGCTGTGAGAATACAAGCATATGCTTAATATACTTCATTTGGTTCCTAGGATTCCAAATTCAGGTTCTAGGAGGTTTGTAGTTTACACCTTACTGTAACAGACATATAAAAAGAACAAGAGATGATGTCTAAGATACATATATGCTGGTGTTTATTTGTCTTATCACTTGCTGTTAAAGAAAATAAAAGTGCACTATGGCTTAAAGCAGGAGTTCTCTGTGGTCACAGCTCTACACGTAAGCAAGTTAGATTGTGTTCAGATGCAGGGTTCTTCTGCCCACCCTCTCTGAGACAATCCCATAAGTGAAGTCACCTTTCAGTTCAACTGGAATGAATTTGAGTCAATGTACTCGCCTATCTAGGGTTCCATGCAGGTCACGGGTGAGAATACAGCTCACTGCTGAGTGTTGTTTCTTGATGAAGGACAGACAAGACCCATTGGAAAGGGATGGATGTTCACCTGCGTACAGTTTGTCTTCTTGGTTTACAACATTTGCTGTACCCCTACATGGGTAGTCCTTACCCCAACCCAGAGTGGACATCAAAATATTCTCTCCTCTTGCAACTATTTATTTCTACTCTATTTCATTCACTTTTGTCTTTTGGGTTCTTTTTGCTCACTCATGAAAGTTGACTTCTTTTTTTTTTTAACTCTTCAGTCATATATTATAATCAATCTGCAGTTACTTCCCTGTCCCTTCTGATACCCTGATACCTTCCCTGTACCCTAATCCTCTGGTGAGTAGAAGGATAGAGAGGAGGATGAACCTTTATTAAAGCAGGCTGAAAAAAAAAAACATGCCTACAGAGATAACCTTCACTCCCATTGTTAGGAGTCCCATGAGGACACCAAGTTACATAACCATATGTATATACAGAGGACCAAGGTCAGACCCATACAAGCTTGTCCATCTGTCTTTTTGAGCTTCTATGAATCCCTGCCTAGTTGATTCTGTAGGTCATGTTTTTGTGGTTCTTAACCTCTCTGTCTCCTCCAATCCTTTCTCCTCTTCTTCTAAGAGTTTTCTGAACTCCACTGAATGTTCACTGTGAGTCTTTGTATTGCTGGATGAAGTCTCTCTGAAGACTGGGCGAGGCACTGATCTGTGCACATAACAGAAAATCTTTAGGAATCACTTTACTGCCTTTTATTTCTTTTGGTCCACCGTGTTTGATTAGATCCTAGTTCTCTGGGCTATCTAGCCTCTCAAAGCTGGCCACTCAAGGAATGTCAAGCATGAGCCATTTCTCATGGTATGGTCATTGGTTGACCACTCCCACAAGCTTTGCACCACCATTATCGCAGCTCATCTTGGAGGCCAGAAAAACTTATAAATTGAAGGCTTTCTGGCTGGGTTGATGTCCCAGCCCTACCACTGGCAACCATGCATGGTTTCAGAAGATGTGCAGTGCAACCTCCATACCCCCCATTATTATGAGTCTTTGATAGGGTCACCCTCATTGATTCCAGGGAATTTGGATCTCCCTGGGAAGGGGAAATAAAATAGATTTCAAGGGTAGACTAGGGATGTGTAGATATGGAAACAGAAAGGATGAGAGAATGGAAGGAAAGAGTACTAAGAGAAGCAATTGGGATTGGGGTACATTGTGGGGCTATGGAAAAATACAGTGCATTGTCTTTGTTATTCATTCTTCTCACCTTCTATCCATAAAGATAAACAAGTTCTTTGGGTAGTCAGTTCAAAAATATTAGAGTACTACTCTTTTATGTGATGAATATATATTCTAATTCAATGGGAAAGGACAATGTAGTGGTTATTCCTGGTTGTCAACTTGACTATATCTGGAATGAACTACAATCCAGAATTGGAAGGATCACCTGTGATCCTAATCTGGAAGATGAAAGATACAAGTGTCTGACCTTGATCTTGACATGGAGATCTTGAGGCAGAGTGGCAATGAATTCCAGAAGATTAAGATGGGAAGATCTTCAAATTCAAGGTCATTTGGGATTAAAGGTGTAATAGCACACACCTTTAATCTGGGCCACACCTTCTGCTGGAGACCTATGTAAGGACATTGGAAGAAAGATTTGCTCTATCCTAAAGGCATATTTGCCTTGTGTGACTGAGCAACTGCTAGATCCTTGGACTTTCATTCACAGCTGCTGCTGACCACTGTTGGGAGTTGAACTACAAACTATAAGTCATCAGCAAATTCCTTTACTATATAGAGAGACTACCCATAAGTTCTCTGACTCTAGCAAATCCCAACTAATACAGACAAAAAGGTCTTTATTTCGTTTCCACATTCTTTTCCTACTGCATTTTCAGTCCTACCTACTACTGAGGCAGGTACAAAGATTCCTCTCACCTTCAGATATTGAAAGAACATCCATTTTGGTCTAAGTCCAGTCAGAAGTGAACCACATTTAAAAAAAAAATCATATTAAAGATTTTCTTTTTTTCTGAACTAAAACCTGAACTACTAATTCCATGTCAGCACTGGTGTCCTGAGTGTCTTTTGTCAATTTAACACAAACCTAGACATATGAAGAAAGAGAGAATCTTTTGTTTTGTTTTGTTTTGTTTTGTTTTGTTTTGTTTCTCTATGTAGCCCTGGCTATTCTGGACCACACTCTGTAGACCTGGGTGGTCTTGAACAGAGAAATCTGCCTGCCTCTGCCTCCAGAATGCTGGAATTAAAGTTGTGGATCACCATGCCTGCCAAGAAGAGGGAATCTTAATTGAGAAAAATGCCTCCATAAAACTGGCCTGTAAGCAAGTTTGTAGGGACATTGTCTTCATTAATAAAGGGGTGTAGGAACATTTAGCTCACTTTGGTCCTGAGGTATATAAAACAGCAGGCTGAGTGAGCCAGTAAATCATGTTTGTTCATGTCCTCTGCCTCAGTTCCTGCTTTCAGGGTTCTATCTTGAGTTCCTGACCTAAATTCCCTCCATGAAAAAGTGTGACCCTAGGGTTGTAAGATGAAATAAGCCCCCCCCCCGCACAGTTGCCATTGATCATGTCTTTAATATAGTAGACATCCTAAATATGATATCCAGATTTAAAAAAAAAAAGTGGTAAGTCTGATATCCTCCATATATTGAAAGGATGGGGAGATCAGAGAGAGAGAGAAAGAAAGAGAGAGAGAGAGAGAGACAGAGACAGAGACAGAGACAGAGACAGAGGGAGAGAGACACAGAGAGAGAGAAATCATAAGAGCTAGAGAAATGGCTAAGTGGATAGAGTACTTCCCACTTAAGCATGAAGACCAGAATATAGATTCCCAGAACCTATGTAAAGCCTGCACAGCCATAAGCTAGTTACTTTTCTTCATGCTGTTACAAAATAGCTAACAAAAGCAACTTAAGAAACAAAGAGGTTGGTCTTGCTCATACTGTGAGAGTACAGGCTGTCAGGGACATACAGGTATCAGAGTAGAAGTTTAAGGTAATGATTACAATGTATTCACAGTCAGAGAGATGTCATTAATGGTGAATGCTAGTGCTCAACTTGCATTCTCCTTTTGATTTAGTTCAGATCCCAGCCCATAGAATGGAATAGCCACATGTAAGCTGTCCATCTCGTCTTTCCTAGCCAGTTAATTCAATTTAGAAAATCCTCTGCAGTCTCATTCAGATATTTGTATCCTAAGTGATTCCAGACCTGTCAAGTTGACATCACATTCATGGAGCCCTGTGAACTGTGGTTGAGTTTCTGGAGAATAAAACATACCTGTAAAGGAATTTTAATCCAGTACATGGGTGCTCTGGCCATACCCTAATCCCTCTGGCTGGAACATAGACTTGCCCTTAGTACATACCTTTAATTCCAAACAATATAGGAAAGTTTATTTGGCAGAAGAAGGTAGCCATTATTGAAAGTAAAGTCATTTAGATGGAGAGCAGTCAGTGAGTGCTAGACACAGATGAAGACAGAATGAACCAGAAAATGAAGAAGAGCCAGAAGTTTAGAACACTTTGCCAGAGTTTGTTTGAGGCCAGGCAGAGCAATTCAGTGAGAACGTGAGAGAAGTCAGATTGAATCAGTCAGCTTGGAGAGATATTTGAGCCAAGAGATATTTGAGTTGAACCAGTGATCCAGAGTTCAGAAAGAACTAGGTAGAGTAAGTTTATTCAGCAGCAAGCCTAATGACTATTACCTCCGGAAAATAAAAGTTACTTTTACACACACTCTTCTGCAGTGGGACAGCAACTTGCCCCTTCTGCAGAGAATGTTACTATTGTCTTGTGGTTTCTCAACTTCCTTGCTGGTTAGACTTGTGTAGGAATACCTCCCTTCTGTCTCTCAAAAGCAAGGAGAGGAGATCCATCTGTAGTCTGAATGGGAAGAGATATTGAACAGACCATTGCTTAAATATTTGTTTAGTAGTTTTCCTGTCTGCACACTTAAGTTCAACAGCAAATATAGCAGGCTTTCTGAAGTAACTATTGCTACTGATCCTTGTTCAGCATATGTCTGTGTGCTATGGGATTGTATGTCTGTGTGTACATACTCATACCAAAAGACTATTCCCCAGCATAACCAGGAAGACCTAACTTGATTCTTGTTTATGTTGCTGTGTTTTGTGATTGTAGCAGACACTGTTACTGTTTGCTTCATTTCGATTTTCTTTGCTGAATTAACTGAAGTTTCTAACTTACAGTGATTTCTAGCTATGGATTCTCTCTGCTTAATTCCTCCTGGGAATGTTTTTCTTCTTAGGTTATGTGGTCAACTGGGCAGGTCTCTGATAGGTCCTGGTCATTTCATGAGCTCTGCCTCTAGGCATGAGCATGGAGAGATTTCATATCCACTTATAGCCTTGTGAGTCTTGGGATTACTGGACTTCACAACACCCAGGACAGCCTGGTATCTAATAATTGTCACAAGCTGCTATGGTATCTAATAATTGTCATAATCTTCTAAGCTGCTCAAGACTCCAAACCAAGGCATTCCTACCCAGGCTGACTTTTCTCAAATATTATCTAATCCCTGCCAATCTGGATAGGAATTCTGGAATTCTCCTCTGAGGATAAGCAGCAGAACACATCTCTTTATTATTCCATTTCTCCTTTATAGGTGTTTCCCCCCACTAGTACTTACAAGGTATTCAAGTCACAATGAATGTATGAAGTTTTAGTTCTCAGACAACCAGTAAGATCTGAATTTTATAAATTGAATCTGATGGAGATTTGTCTAGGTCTGCATATCTAGAACCTAAACTTAGACTTGAAATAACAGGTGAAGGGATTTATTTAAATAGCTTTCTGACCACAACTACCGTAGGCAGTAGTGCTATAAAGACCTATATTCCCACCTTGTAAATTAAAAGTCTTTGCATAAGATCCAGCAAGGTGTTCACATAGCTACACAGTTTCATTTGTAAAAGCATAACAATATATTCTCTTGCTCACATTTGTCTATATATGTCATTTCTTTGCCCCACCTCCCCATAGCCCTCTTAGTCACATTTCACTTCATGTTCTCTCACTCTGATGTTACTGAGACTTGCAGAAGGTAAAGAAAACTATGGAGTCTCAGATTTAGGTTTGACAGTCACTTCTGAACTGTGTTGGTTAGCCTGGACTTTTAACTTGATGAGCTTGGAAATCACCATGAAAAGGAAATATCTGGCCATGGTTATAGAGGATTATCTACACTGAGTGACAGAAGGTGGAAAGAGCCATCCTAAATGGGAGCAGTACCATTAGATGCATTGTTGGTCCAACGTGAATATAACTGAAAGTGGGCTGAGTCCATGTCCCACGGCTCTTTCCTCTCTAAATGTAGATTATAGATGCAATGAGACCCACATCTACTATTGTGGTGGTCACACCTCCACAGCCAGCATGGACCAAGCCTCCTGGAGTTGCAAGCCAATACCTACCTGCCACCTTGGAATAACTTTTTCAGCTATGAGGCAATAATTCACACATGAATGTATTGCAGAAACCATACCGTTCCAACCTATCAGAAATGACTGACACTTTGAAGTTTGAGATCAGACAGCAGACGAGTGTTCCAGGATGACTACCATCAACACTAAACAGCCCTCAGGATGATTGGTCCAGAAAATAGTAAGCATTATGAAAGGACAAAGTTCCTTGTGTTTTATAGCTCCTATATGAAAGCATCTTGGGGAATATTATTCCAAATTAGACAATAACCTTAAACATACATTTAGTAGTATTAATGATAAGAAGCTGAGATATATTTTCTAAAACCCTCCAAAACAAAATGCCTGAAATAATATTTATCTGAGAAAATATTGGGTTACCAGTCTAAGAAAATATCAGAATAATCGCATATAACTACATGACAAGAATATGCTTCAAATATCTAAAAAATATGTAATAAAATATATAACAAGAATGTTGCAAAGGATACATTTTAAATTTTAAAATTTTTAATTTATATTTAGTGATATTGTGAATGCTTCTTAACAATGTATAGTTCCTATGATTTCCTTCTCAAGTTCATTTCTCAAATTATATGTGCTTTCATAATTACATGTTTTTTTGCTTATTTGTTTGTTTTGTTTTGTTTTGTTTTGTTTTTAGTTTTTCGAGACAGGGTTTCTCTCTATAGCCCTGGCTGTCCTGGAACTCACTCTGTAGACCAGGCTGGCCTTGAATTCAGAAATCCGCCTGCCTCTGCCTCCCAAGTGCTGGGATTAAAGGCGTGTGCCACCACCGCCCAGCTTTACATGTTTGTTTTTAAGAGACTAGAAAATTATACAAGCTTCATGTCCCTTCCTTGTGTTAAGATATGCAGGTCAATAGATATAAAGATGATAGAAAGATAAATGACTGGCACATGATGTACACATAGATGACAGAGTGAGGTTTGCTAGTTCAGTTTGTAGAAAGTAAAATTGGCAAATGCAGACAATATCCAAAGCATCAGGACTTTATGGACTTAAATCAATATTTCAATGCAACCAGCTTGTACTTAGGAGCTAAGTAGGAGCCATTGCAAAGCACATAGATGACTCTCGTAAATAAAGCAAACCTCTTAATGGAGAAGATGTGGAAATGAAGACAACAACAACATCTCACTTAGGAAAGTTATCTGAAGCATTCAGTACCCTTTGCAGAGAGGATATTCTCAGAAAAACCCAGGGACACATTAGTGGCGTGGTCTTCTCTGCCTAATGAACTTGAGTCTTAATGAAAGTGAGATTAATTTAGGAGCTTATTGGATTTGGGGAAGAGTTTGTTAGGAGATAAATTTATTTATGAGGTAGAATCACAAATAAATTTTTGATTTTGACATTATGATTCACTTTTGAATCATAATACTTTACTATTTGGCATTCAATAAAACTACGATATTTAGAAACAGGGACTCAAATTCTTTTAAGAAAATAAAATGTCCCTCCAGATTTCTGTGAGTTGTAAATTACCAGTAGCTAAATGGTGGAATAAGGTAATTCCATTGTCTAGAGCTTCTTAAAAGTTAACAGCCTTTGAGGAAACACATGTTGGTTAAATTCCTGATTTCTAACTGTACTGAGGAGCTCTTCTTTAATATTCTTGAACAGAAAAAATCCAGTTTGTTAATAAGTTCTGGGCAATATTTATGTGCTTGCATAAAACTTTCTTTTCCTGTTTTAATAAAAAAATAAATTCTGAGACTAACCTCCCTAAAACCAAAACCACATAGCAGGACACGGTACATACTCCAGAAGAAGGCAACTGCATACCTGCACAGCGGCATTGGCTTTGCACAGAAGCCCCAAGCAAAGCTCTCAGCACTCGGAGCCCCATTACCCAGCCACTGAAGGACACTGTCATACTTCTCCCTCCATTTCAGTCTTGCTGGGTGGGTTACATTTGATGCCCAATGGGATATTTTTACCTGGGCCTCTATAAAGTAATTAGAGGGATTATAGACTCCTTGAAACTTTCTGCTTTCAAAGCTAATAACTGTGTCTAACTTGTGGCTAAATAGCATCCAAAAATGTCAGGAAAAATTTCCCAAATCAAGTAAGATACGGGAATAACAGAATTGAAATTGTGGCTGATAGAAATAAAATGTCACCCTGGTTAACTCAAAAAGACACCTTACACAGTTTAACTCAGAAAGGCACCTTTGCACAAATACATACACACAAACTCTCTCTCTCTCTCTCTCTCTCTCTCTCTCTCTCTCTCTCTCTCTCTCTCTCTCTCTCTCTCTCTCTCTCTCTCTCTCTCACACACACACACACACACACACACACACACACACCACAAATCAATGACATCAAACACAAGTGCTTTTCTCCTGGAGAGTCTCTTCTCCAGCCCCAGCTCTGTTCTATGCTGTGTTCAGGGAAAGACAGAGTAAAAGGAACCTCTGCTTCATGGGTTTTCATGCATCAAGCATGCGAAGGAACTGTTCAGCCTGTTACTAATGAGTCGGGTGTCTACAATTTGGACTTTGCAATAAGGAAACAGAGAACACACATTGATTTCCAGCATTTTTTTTAATTCTCCTTTTACTATGTAGATTACTTCCCTTCTCCTCTAAGTGTACAGTATTTTAATTTATATTGAACTGCAAGGGGAGAAAAAAGAAAAATAGACAAGAAAAGAACAAGCTTAAGCTACTTTTAAGGAAAACCAAGCTAAACAACCCTATAGAACCTAACGACATGCCTTCAGCTTTAGATATGCTAGTAACTGACTATAACCGACTCATGTGCATGAAGTTAGTAGACTCGAAAGGAAAATGTAATAAGATTTTTCTGATGGCACGACATTGCTTGGGCAGTGCTGCTCCTTTCTACATAATGGGAAGGAAAGTTGGAAGATAGAGCTAGAATTTCTCCCAAAATCTTATCGACTTTGCTCTAGGCCAACTACCTGCTTCATGTGTAGTGTGTACTAGCAGCGTGTGATCGAGGTCTCTTCACATTGCACAATAAAGGAGCACTGGGAAGGTTGTCCAAAGTACTAACCATAAACTAAACAGCAAACAACCGCGAGGCAGAAAGCATCTTAGTCCCCTGGAGGTTCAATGGAAACTTTGAAGAAGGAAGACCACAAAAGGAATGAAATCAGGGACCTCCAAGTGAGCTCGTGTGTAGGTCAATCAGGGATCTCCAAGTGAGCTCGTGTGTAGGTCACCTTATTCATATAGGCGGACAATTCAAATAGTCACAAGGAATTTTATTCTATCGGCTACACAAAGCATCCTTCTGTCCCAGTAAGAAACAATCTTGCCTCTGTGTCCTCCTGGTTATTTTACTGGTCCTCAGACTCAAATCAATATGTGTGGAATTTCCATTCTAACTTAAGCACTGGTGTTTCTGCTACAACACTAAATAAAAGAACAGGGTTGATGAGAACATAAGCACTAAAGGCAGGGTGGAACATTAGATAGATAGATAGATAGATAGATAGATAGATAGATAGATAGATAGATAGATAGATAGATAAAAATGAATGGTTGACTGATTAATTAAAGGAATCAGTTATTGTACCTTAATATTAACTATCAATATTTGGTTGCTTTAAGTCTCCAGCTTCCATATTAGCTATTTATACAGGCAATAGAAAAAAACAGGCTACTCTGATGCTTGAAAATTAGATGAATGAGTTCTGCAGTTACTAGAAGTTCATTTTAAATTTAAAATTAATGTGGTGAAAAATTTGTAGTTTATCAATAGAATAAAATATGTTAGCAACTATTCATAACAAAAAGGCCATAAAACTGGTGTGTCCCAAATAGAGTAGTATTCCTGAGGAATTCATTTTCAAAGCCTCTCCATCATTAACACACTAGCCATGCCTTACCCCACCAGGACTGTGGCCTCTCCGTCATTAACACACTAGCCATGCCATCCCCCACCAGGCCTGTGGCCTCTGTGTCATTAACACACTAGCCATGCCATCCCCCACCAGGCCTGTGGCCTCTGTGTCATTAACACACTAGCCATGCCTTCCCCCACCAGGACTGTGGCCTCTCCATCATTAACACACTAGCCATGCCTTCCCCCACCAGGCCTGTGGCCTCTGTGTCATTAACACACTAGCCACGCCTTCCCCCACCAGGACTGTGCCCTCTCCATCATTAACACACTAGCCATGCCTTCCCCCACCAGGACTGTGGCCTCTGTGTCATTAACACACTAGCCATGCCTTCCCCCACCAGGACTGTGCCCTCTCCAAGGACCTTCTGCACCTTGAATCACATGGTAAAGAGTCATTAACTTTTCTTCCTTGTTTGTTTTTTCATGGTCCCTGAATTAATCTGTCTAGGTAGAATTTCCATCACTATTGTCCTTTCCCAGGTCAAATTATAGAAGAGTATATTCAGTTTGAATAAAAAGTGTTGCCCAAGCTCACACTAGTTCTGCTATCATTTACAGCTGTTTATAGAAGAGCAAAAGGCAGCAGGAAAGCAAGGCTCTCTTTGTATCCGTGGTCCCAAGCTTTCTCAAGGAGATGCGATAGACAGTAATCTTACTAGCACAGGAGGAATAATCCAGTTGCTGATCACCCATTTTGAAGTTGTATAAAGATAAACTCAGTACAATTGTTAAGTGGAGAAATGGAACAATATAATCTTTCTGAAGGAAAGCATAGAACTCTATTGAGTCACTTACAGCAATTCTGAAGAGAAGGTATAAAAGCTCATTTTCTTAATTTAATTTGAATCAGATTATTTTTTTTCTTATTTTGAGCTAAGTGTGAGGAATCAGGTTTATAGATGTGTGAAGTGAATAAGAAGCATACATGGGCCATGTGGATCTTCCAGCATGTGATTAAGTTGGCAAGATTTCCAAGTGTGAGGAGATTAAGTTTATGGTGACAGTCAGTATAGGAAATACCACAGATGTGTGTGTGTGTGTGTGTGTGTGTGTGTGTGTGTGTGTGTGTGTGGTGGAATTGTATACTTGCCTGCTCACATGTGTTAAGTACAGGTGCCTGTGCACTTGTATGAGTATGTGCTTAAAGACCAAACACCCGCATCACACACCTGCAATTTCTCTCTAGCTTATATATTGAGTCACTGCCTCTCGCCTGAATGCAGAGCTCACTTTAGGCATTAAACTTAACCTTAGTAGAATCAAGCCCTGGCCCTAGTTTCTTCATACTAGGATTACAAGGGGTCCGTCCATTTATCATATGGGTGATAGGTTAGCAGGGATGAACTCCTGTCATGATATTTAAACAGCCAGCCCTTTATTCACTGAGCCATCTGAAAACAAACAAACCTGAATCAGGTCACCTATTTTAAGTTAAATCTGTGTACGTGCATATTTGAAAATATATTCTGTGATAAATTATACAGCAGTCTGGTTTATGAGATTCTCGCTAGAATGTATGTCATTTGCACTCCACCTAACAATCTGCTTTAAGTACAGTTTTTTTTCCTTAGCATGTTCTCTGTGAATTCTGTTCAAGCTGACAGTAAGAGGCATTACTCACTTCATGCCTGCATTCTGTCCCTGCTCACATAATCTCAGTTATTTCTTAATATCGTATCATTTTTAAATTAACATCTTATTTAAAATGCCCTGATTCTTGATATGTTCTCAGTGGCTCAAAATTGTTGCATATTAAAAAAAAAAAGCTTTTGCATAAACCTACATAGATCAGAGATGTTTCAGACAATATCCTTCATGTTTGGGCTCTTTATGTCTCTCTCTGAATGATTCTTAACAGGATCTCACTGTGTAGTCGTGGTTGGCCTAGAATGCATATTCCCACTCCTGGCATTTGTTATTTCTTGATTTACCCTGTTCTGAACTTCTAACCCTGAACTCAGAATCTGCCGTATTTAATAGTGTAGGCCAGCAATCACTACCAATATGGCAAACTCTCATGCTTCTTTTCAGAGTTGGTTAAACCGGATGATGCATAATGCTTACCCCCAGATATATTGCTAGGATGCTGAATGAAGTATGGAAGGCCCTTCAGATATGATTCCTGAGCAAAATCAATGCTGCTCCTGATAACCTGCTATGAACGATCCTCACCATTGTGTTCCTGGGTTAACCTGCTGTGAAGTCTCCTCACCATTGTGTTCCTGGGTTAA
>NW_022196898.1:97094466-97122609 GCF_008632895.1 Mastomys coucha | reverse complement strand
GTGTTCCTGGGTTAACCTGCTGTGAAGTCTCCTCACCATTGTGTTCCTGGGTTAACCTGCTGTGAAGGTTCCTCACCATTGTGTTCCAGGGTTAACCTGCTGTGAAGGATCCTCACCATTGTGTTCATGGGTTTTGGAATCCACAGTGAAACTGACTGGGACTTTTTGTTTTATGTTGGGATGCTTGCTCCATTGTGATCAATTTTTTCTGCAAAACTGTTTGATTCTGGTTAAAGTCAGGTAGCAGGCTGAGCTTGGCAGCATCATGTCTCACAATTCTTTATCCACAGCCCTCAGAGTGACCTGCATAGGTTTAGAAGGTTGCTGTTTGGGCATTTTTGGAATAGCTAATACAGAGAATATACACTCATATTAACCGGCATCTCCTGAGTCCCTGGTGTATGTTCTTCATATATTCTGATATGATGTATCTCTCAAAGAATGAGTCAGATGTACTGAAAAAAAACACAGATATGCAGCAATATCAATTAGTAGTTAGCAGGATGAAATAAGAGCTCCTCTTTGGGGAAGAATGAGAATGAGATTCTCTATAAAATAATAATAATAATAATATAGGATATAATTGGATATTATATTTTGAATGCATTTGAGCAAAGATATCTAATGTAATGTATACTAGATTATACTTTCAAATAGATGAAATATATTATGACCTTGATATAAAAATCTGTATTTGTCAACAAAAAAAGTTCTGCTTAGAGGGCTGCTGTGGTACCTGCAACCTTTGAATCTCTGAAATAACAGAGATAGTATTGGCCTGTGTTCTAGTCTCTGTAATGACAGAGCTTGCATTGTCATTCACTTGTGATTTTTCAAGGGTAGCCTGAAAAAGAGAAGAAGAAATGAATGGGCTTGAAAGTTAAGTTCTCACATCAAAATCCAAAATCTGTGTCTCAATTATGCTCACATTCTACTAAAAATCACTCCATTTTGATACCTGAGTGGCAGGAGTTGCCAGTCTAAGCAGGCGCTTCACTATCAGCAATGGCTGGCTGCATCAAACATAATTATACAGTTGCGGGCAAAGAGTTTGCTGGTGTAGGTCTCCCTCCAAAGGGAACAAAGATGATGTTGACCCCACTTGCTATATTTCTTGACACACCAATGCCTTAGAATGAAATGCATCCATTCAAGCTTCACTCAGCTAGGACTGAGCAGGTCAGGATGCTCAGAGCTCATCCTTCAAGAGGATGATCCTTTGTTTCTGCGCTCTCCAGAGACCTGTCTGAACCTTCTGGAGTTCACAGTGTTTTCAGTATCCTCCTCCTCTGCCCTGCTGCCTTCTTCCTCCTGTCATTCAGGAGGAAGCGGAACAGCATGCCAGCATGCAGCCATGGCCTTCTTCCTTAGTTTCTTTCACTTGGTATAGTTATTTCTCTGAGCTCAATACTTTGCATATCTGTTCTCGTCCCAATGTCTTAGAGAACTCAAACCAGCACAACTGTTCTATTGTAACCAACTAAACAGTGCTCATCTGATCAATATTATGCTCTTCTCTGTGAGGAAACAAGCAAGACCCTCTTCACTGAGGGATAATATCCAAAGTTCTGCTATACTGCTGCATCAGTCTCTAACTAATGGTGAGCCCTCAGAGACTTATATGGCTCCTCATCATGCTATGACCTGAAACCTGTGCCCAGTCCTACAAATGTGGCCAGTGATTAGGCATGAAAAATATAACCACACTACTGTTATTATTTACTAGTCACTTATTAAAGAAAGTTAAACCTTTGTCAATAGGATGAGAATGACATCAAGGATATTATAAACTCCCTTACCTTATAAATTTATGTGAGCATAATTGCAACACAGATTTTGGATTTTGATGTGAGAACTTAACTTTCAAGCCCATTTATTTCCTCCTTTTCTCTTTTTCAGGCTACCCTTGAAAATCACAGTGCAAGACAATGCACTCTCTGTCATTACAGAGACTAGAATACAAGACAATACCATCCCTGCTATTACAGAAGCTCGAATGTGAAATCTGTGAGCTCGGTTGGTCACTTTATCATAGCTTCATTTCTGCCCTCTTGAGATGCTCCTTTGTACTCATCTTCCCTAGACCCTCCTGAAATGGGCTTTGACAGTAACGACTGGAGAGACAGAGGTCTGGATGGCCTTGGCAGCTGATTTAAACACTGTGCCTGCTTTTATCTGAGAAACACAGCAAACAGAGTCTGCTCTGCCCTGTTGGTGTGGAGGCAGAAAGATAAGCCACAGGCAACACTGAAAAGACCGTGTCGTCTTTTCTTTTCTTTCTTTCTTCCTACCTTCCTTTCTTCCCCCCTTCCTTCCCCCCTTTCTCTCCCTCTCTCTCTCTCTCTCTCTCTCTCTCTCTCTCTTTCTCTCTCTCACTCTCCCTCTCTTTCTTTTTTTCTTTCTTTCTTTCTTCATTTTTCTGAGTAATATTGCTGGTTGTCAAAGGATGAAATTAGATCTTTACCTGAACTGAAAAGAAATTCCAGGTGAGTTCCTCACTTGTTTGGCAGTGAGTTCCTCAGTAGAGCAAACTTCTACTGTTTGCCTTAGTTGTTAAAAAATACTTTTCTTTTTTGTTTCTTTCAATCTGTTTATATGGTGGATTTCATTGATGGACTTTTGTATATTGAACATTCCCTGCATCCCTGGGATGAAATCTACTTGATCATGGTAGATGATATTTTTCATGTGTTCTTAAATTCAATTTCCAAGTATTTTACTGAGCATTTTTCTATGAATGTTCATCAGGGAAAATGACATGAAATTCTCTTTCTTTGTTGCATTTTTGTGTGGCTTAGGTATCAGAGTGACCTATAGAGTGAGTTTGGCAATGTTACTTATTTTCCTATTTGGTGGAAAAACTTAAAGGGTATTGGTAATTGTTCTTTGAAAGTCTGGTAGAATTCTGCACTAAAAACACTTCATTTAGATATTCCAACTTTTGGAGTAGACCTAATTTTAGAGAATACTCCAATTTTGAGGATCTAATAATTATTTGGGTTTCCTCAATGTCTATTATTATGCCCCCTTTTTATTTCTGATTTTGTTAATTTGGATATGGTCTCTCTGTTATTTATTTAATTTGGCTAGGGCTTTGTTTATCTTGTTGATTTTCTCAAAAAGGAAAAAAACCCTAGCCCAAAAAGAAAAGAAAAAGATCATCTCATTAGATGCTGAGAGTTCAAACTTTTACAACCATTTTTGGAAATCAATTTGGTGGTTTCTCAGAAAAATGGGACTAGTTCTACCTCAGTGCCTACTTATACCACTCCTGGGATTATTCCCAAAACATGCTTCACCATACTACAAGGATACTTGCCTCACTATGTTTACAGAAGCTTTATTTGTAATAGTCAGAAACTAGAAATAACCTAAACGTCCCTCAACTGAAAAATGGATGAAGAAAATGTGGTACATCTATACATTGGAATACTACTCAGCTATTAAAAACAAAGACACTATGAATTTAGCCGGCCAATGGATGAAACTAGAAAAGATCAACCTTGGTGAGGAAATTCAGACCCAAAAGGACTTACATGGTATGCACTCACTTATACATGGATATTAGCCGTATAGTACAGGAGAACCATGCTATAATCAACAGACCAAAAGAAACTAAGTAACAAAGAAGCCCCAAAGGAGCATGCTTGAATCTCTCTCAGAAGGGGATATAAAATAGACATGAGAGGCAGGTGGAGGGAGGGAACTGGATGGGAGAGAGAGTAAGGAGGGGAAACAGGGTGGGAATCAAGTGTAGAGAGAGTAGGGGACAGGAGAGGTCCGGGAAAGAGAATGGAAATATATGGGCAGAGCATCTCTGGGTCAATACTAGACCTGGACTGGGGAAGGCTCCCGGGAGTATATGAGGTGAACCCTGCTGAGGATATGGAGACTGAAGTGGGCACCTCCTGTAGCCAGGTAGGATTTGCAGGGGAGCGATGGGTACACCAAACCACCCACAAAACTTTCAACCTGAAAATTTATCCTGCCTACAAGATGCTCGGGATAAAGACGGAGCAGAGATTAGGGTAATAGCCAACCAACTGGTCCAATCCTAGACCCACTCCATATGAAAGAGCCAACCCCTGACAGCATTTAATGATACTCTGCTTTGCTTGCAGACAGGAGCTTAGCATCACTGTCTTCTGAGGGGTTTCAATCAGCAGCTGATGGAAACAGATGCGAAGAACCACAGCTAACCATTAAGAGGACTCAGGGAAGACTTGTGGAAGAGTGTGGGGAAAGCACCACAAGAAGACCTACAGAATCAACTCACCTGGCCCTACATGGGCTCAGAGACTAAACCACCAACTAAAGAACCTTCATGGGCCGCACCTAGGCTCCCTGTCCATTTAGATGTGCAGCTTTGTCTTCATGTGGGGTCTCTAACAATTGGAGAGGAGGTTGTCTCTGACTCTCTTACCTGCCTTTGGATTGCCTTCCCCTAGTTCGACTGCCCTGTCTGGCCTGAATGGAAGAGGATGCACTTCGTCCTGCTGCAAATTGATATGCCAGGGTGAGTTGGCACTCATGCAGGGGGGAGGGGGTGACCCTCTAATTTTCTGAGGAAACACAGAAAGGTGATAGGGAAAAGTGTATTTGAAGTTAGCACTGGGAAGAGAGGAGGGAGGGGTTGTACTTGGTTTGTAAAGTGAATAAATAAATTTAAAAAAAAAAAAACATATTGTGGCCAAAGTCATAGTCCTCCTTAGTCAGGTGAGCATTGACATAGCTTATCAGACTGTTCTTCACATAATGTGACTACAAACATTGTCTCTCTTCTCAAAGTCCACTTATCAACCTAGACATGTTACCTGCATATACTACACACACACACACACACACACACACACACACACACATGCAT
This sequence comes from Mastomys coucha, assembly GCF_008632895.1. Taxonomy (NCBI): domain Eukaryota; kingdom Metazoa; phylum Chordata; class Mammalia; order Rodentia; family Muridae; genus Mastomys; species Mastomys coucha. The sequence goes on along the minus strand of NW_022196898.1, from coordinate 97,117,742 downwards.
GCACAAAAGCACACATACCCCCAAACAGTGAACCCAAGATGTTAGCAATCTAGGAATCCCTCCACCACACTGAACATATACCCCACTCTAAGCAGTGCAGCGACTTTCTCCACTCTTGACAACCATCTAATACAGACAGCCTCTATTCAGATGTATTCATAGTTATATCTGGGTACAAGGATACCCAGTGCCAGCCTAGACCAGCATTGGATCCATGTGCAACAAGGAAAACTGTGTCCCCTGAATAAACTTCTAGGGAGAAAAATTTTTTATCCACACATCATGTCTATACATAATTTGATCAGCGTATGGTTGAAGACAGTTTCATCGTGGGAACGGATATCTACATGAACATGCTTACAGAGTCTCAATCTGTCCTTTAAAACAGAGAACCAGTTGCCCCTCTTAGAAACTCAATTCGTCTGTCTCTTGAGCCCCATAAAAGAAACTCCTGAACAATCCTCAGGTACATGAGCACCATCACTTATGGGGCCCAGTGTCACTCCTGACAGCACTGGTTTTGGTTTTGGTTTGTTGTTTTGTTTTGTTTTGCTTTGCTTTCTGATCTGGCAGTCACTTCGCTTTGTATAAAACTCCCTTGCTACTCTTTCGTTTAGTTAACTCTTAAGAAGGTTCCAAGAACATGGGAACACTGGGCCAAATCCCAGCCACTCTTCATAATCCCAGGAATCAATACAACGACTACTTTGAGGTACAAAGAGTGAGTCACCTCAGCTATTGCTGACAATGCAAATCGGCTGAATCTGACAGATTCCAGAGGACAGCCAGCCGTAAGGGTTTGTCTGGCCTACCTACAACTGAGCTACTTCCTTGCCAAGTTTTGCCCATTCCTGTCCTTCATGGGAGTGGTTTATCCCCAGTAAAGAACCTACATGCCGTTCCTGTTGCAGTTCAGGATCTGCTTCTAGACAACCAAACATGTAACCAATGCTTTAAAAGATTCTCACAGCAAACAAAAGAATCCATAGGCCTCTCTACTGTCTACTCTATAAAGATCTTTAGTTTCTTTATGAATGGAGGATAATAGCACAATTATAGAAAAAGTTTCCTAAAGATTAGGGCTTGTTATATAAATAAAAAGGTTTTTCAATATTTAACTAGATAACTCTATTGTTTGAATTATTAATAGTTTTAGGATTCACTGTAAAGCCAAAAACATGCAGAGAAAAAAATTAACAATTTTCTTTGTAATATAAGTTCTCAGAATATAAAACTAACAATATGCATACCTTTTCAAAATAAAAAAGGAAGAAGGTAGAATACCCAAATTAAAAAGAAATTCTGTCACTGATAAAGCTTTTAGTAATTATTTACTAACTGGCCCACATTCTTTGGCTTTGTCTGTTTCAGCTGGACAGATAAAAATCCCTTTAACAGAGACTCATATGGCAATGTTTACCTCTGTCTTGAGCATGCAGCCCCAACCTGGCAATGCCCGCAAGAGTCTGAGAAGCCTAGAGTGACAAGATCTACTTTCCAGAGACTCTCTTGATCATCCACATTGTTGAATCCTCTTAATAGTAAACTGAAATCTGACTATAAAAAAAAGAAAAATCTTCCATTGATTTTTCTTTCTTTTTTCTATTGGAAAAAAAATGGCTGTATTCTTAAAGATTACAGTCTTCCAAATATTTGCAGACAGCTCTTGAACTCCCCTCATAGTGTTTTCTAAGAGAATAATTCCTCAGTCCTTTCAAAGATACTTTTTTTTTTTTCAAAATATTTGCCATCCGGCCTGTCTGGCCCTAGCTACACAATCTTTACTCAGAATCTATCCTAGTTATGTCAGTTAAAACTCAAAACAGCACAGTCCAGTTCTCTGGGGCTACAAGTCTCTCTGTCCTTGTCCCTGTGTATGTATAACTGTGTTAATTGACTTTTTTCCATGGCATTGTTAGATTATATGGCTGATCATAGTGGCTTGTTCTACTATATTCTTATAAATTGAATTTTCTTTAACTTAATTGGGATTTTACAGCCTGCAGAAGCCCTTCTTAAGAAATTACATGTCATACCAGTGTGGAGAGCATTTTCTGTATAATATCATGAACATCATTGGATCAGTAGGATTAACATAGTAAAAATTAACAACTTACCAAAAGAAATATACAAATTAAATGCAATACTCATCAAAATTCCAACACAATTTCTTACTGACCTTGAAAGGACAACCCTTAACTTCATATGGACAACTAAAAGAACAAGGATAGCTAAAATGACCCTGAGCAATAAAAGAATTGTTGGAAGTCTCACAGTTCCGGATTTTAAGTTCCACTGTAGAGTTATAGTATCAAAACCACATGGTATTGGCACACAGACTGGTTGATCAATGCGATCGAATATCACATACACTGAACCTGATAGAAAGGAAGAGGGAGTAGCCTTGAATGCATTAGTACAGGAGATGACTTCCTGAACAGAACACCAGTGAGTGGGTCAGGCACTACGATCAACAATTAAGAAATGGTACCCCAGGAAACTGAAAAAGGACATCGTGAACTGGACAAAGCAGCAGCCTACAGAATCGAGAAGAGTTTCACCAATTTTGTATCTAATAGGGAAGTAATATCTAAAATATATTAAAAACTTCAAATCAGATATCAAAAAAACAAATAATCCAATTAAAAACTGGGATACAGATCTAAACAGGGACTTCACAATAAACAAATCTCAAATAGTTGAGAAACACTTAAACAAGTGATCAATATCCTTTGTCATAAGGGAAAAGCAAATCTAAACTCCTTTGAGATTCCATCTGACACCTATTAGGATGGCTAAGATCAGTAATACAAGAGACAACTCATGCTGCCAAGAATATGCAGCAAGGTGAAATTTTATACAGCAACTATGGAAACCAATATGCAAGTTTCTTAAAATATTCAGAATCCATCTACTTCAAGACCCCACTATACCACTTTTGAGCATAAAACCAGAAACTAGAAGCAATCTAAATGCCCCTCATTGGATGATTGGATAAATGAAATGTGGTACATTTATACAGGGAAGCATTACTTAGATGTTAAAAAATAAAAAAGACATGAAATTTGCTGCAGCAGAAGATGGAACTAGAAGAAATCATCCCAAGTGAGATAACCTTGACCCAGAAAGACAAATATGGTGTGGATTTGAAACTCACTGGAATCTATGGAGGTCATCCTAATAAAGACTCCATACACTGGGGGATATGGAGTCTCAAGTTGTCATGTCTTAGTGCAGGCAAGGCTTCTAGAGCTGGGACTGAGTTGCATTCAGTTCAGTTGTTGGCCAAGGATGGGTCCCCTGGAAATCCCAAAACAACCCTTGTGTTGCTTAAACAATGATTTGCTTCCTCCCCTTACCCCAAACTGGCTGTGTGACCCCATTGAGAAAGACAGCACCCACACAATTTATTGAACATGAGAAGTGAGCTTGTACCTGCATGGAGCCTTCATCCCTACATTCTAATCTCTGGTGTGGGAAGATACTCTGCAGGATACCAAAAAAAAAAAAGAAGCACGAATACTAACACAGCCACAGAACCCTTGACCTGCGATCTTGCCTGCCTGCAAAACACTCTCACCCAATGGTGTCACGAAACTAACCAATCTCTAAATTGACTTAATGCCCACTCCACAAGAAAAACCTCCTGCTTGGGTAACCAAGAAGCAGAGACTAAATATTCTAAAGACCTAGACACAATTGGTCAACAGAATCAATAAAATGATATTCTGCTATGAACATAGATCAGTGCCTCACCAATCTTCATCAGAGAGGCACCCTCCAGCAGCAGGTGAGAGCAGACTCAGAGACCTGTAGCCAGAAGAGTCTATTATGGAGAGAGTCTAAATTGCCATCAAATCCTTCCCCTCAGAGTTCAGGGAATCTCCTGGAAGAGGAGGCAGAATGATTGTAAGAGTCAAAGGGGGTGGGTATCACCAGGAGTACAAGGCTCCCTGAATCAACTCTGTAATGCCCATAGGAGCAAAGACTGAAGCAGCAAGCACAGCACCCACAAGGGTCTACCTTAGGTCCTCTGCTTAAATAGTATGGTTATGAGCTTGGGATTTTTTGGGACTCCTGAATGTGAGAATGAGTAGATCTCTGATTCTTGTACTTGCTCTTAGAACTCTTTCCTTCTTTTGGGTTGCCACATTGATCTTTGGTGTGATAGCTTCTACCTCATCTTATTTATTATATTTTAGTCATATTTTGTTATCTCTTAGGAGTCTGTTCTTTTCTAATGAGAGATAGAAACCTAGTGGATTCAGAGGTGGAGGGGAAGTGGGGAGAATCTGAGAAGAGTACAGGGATGTCAAACTATAATCCATATATAAGGAGAAAAGAATCTACTTTCAATAAAAATTATATATAGCATGAGCATCTTCCTATCTGGACTGTTTAAAGAAACATTGTAAGTAGCAATTTTATATTCTGAGTGACATTATTCTAAATGCTAGCTGTGTGTGTGTGTGGATTGTGGGGTGTAGGATCACGGTGTATGGACTATGGTCTGCAAAATAAACTTTTATATTTATAAAGATAAAATGATTCAAAAAAGGGGCCACCAGCTCCCTTTCAGGAAATCAGAGGCAGAGTTCCTGCTGTTATTTGTGGGGTTGTTTAGTTAAGTTTTATGTTTGTTTATTTATGGCTGAGTCTATGCACCTTTATAGCATCCAGACTCTTCAGTAATTGCTTCAAACATGCTGTCTTGTGAGACTCTCAGTGCAAAATATTGTGCTAGCTTTTAGAAAAAGTCTTGAGTATTGGACTGCTCTATAGTCAGGCAGCAGGTAGAGCTGAGAACTAAGTTCTTTAAATTGCCACACAAACCTAATATAAACCATGATGGTTTATTGACTGCACAAATTTGATTATTGCTTTCATTATTTGTGAAGAACTGATAATGTTCAACATGAACGTAATCACCATAGTTCCCTCACAGATGGTTACAGAATAGCTAGTGGCCTTGATCTGAAGTTCACGGTCTCTGTCTCTCACCATGGCAAGCCTTCTGTCCCCCTTTGCTTTTTATCATTTGGTAATTTGAGAAAAGTAGATTTAATAATGTACTCCAAAGCAAATTTTGTTTGTGGTTTGAAATTTTATAAAATGAAAACAGTGATTAGGGATCCTAGGATTCATAGTCTCCCATCCAGAAGTCAGGACTTTAGGTTCCTGAATAGGGCTTTGTCACTTCTTAGAGTCCTGCCACTATGCCACAATAAGCAAGCCCTTAAGAAGTGCCTGTGGCTGTGTGAATAATGAATGAACAGCCTGTGCTGATGCAAAAGCAAACATCCTGTCATAATCACAGACATCTATGGAGGACAGCAGGGGCGCGTGGTGTGGAGAGCTTCATAGAGTCTGAGGAGGTGGTGGAACTGGAATGGAATTTGAGAGACCAGAAGACCTGGCATAGCAGGAGGATGGAAAGCCACCAAGGACTGCTGCTGATGACAGAAATGGTCGGCCATCAGCCACATAGGCAGGACATGAGCCAAAGTACTGCCTGGAAGGCTGTGTGGAAGAGATTCACCTCGTGTGAGGCAGAGCTGTGCAAAGACAGGCAGAACATATGTAGCTTGTTAATTTGGGGGCTTAAAATTATATTTGATATATAAAATTAATAAAGATAATGAAAAATTAAAACTAAGAACAAGGAAATGAATGCAAAGAAGTCTTTAACTACATGTGTTTAATGATCATAACCATTTATTACAAAATGCTTAGAGCTACAGTCATGCTCATGGGAAGGATGATTTTCATGGAATAAAAACAGCTGTGGGGAAATCACAAACTGTAGCAGTATCAATAAAACCTATAAAATTAAATGATGTACCTTGAATTACTACTCAAGTAGACAGTACATGTGCCGTTATCTTCTATGCTATATATGGGCCAATTAAAATGTAACTTAAAACAAAAAGATAGGCAAATTTTGTAAGCATTCTGTGTGAACCAACGTACCTTGCCACAGGAAGGCCTCTATGGTGCACATCTGTCTAGAAATGCATGCACTTACAGGAGGACGGAATTCTGTATTCCAATTTGCTGAAGAATAAGAATAGAAAATACCATGTGGAGCAGTGAATGAGTGCAGACTTTTACATAATAGCAACTGTGTGGGGAGTGATTGAACTATTCGGCCTTTATTAGGAGAGAAGTCCAGTGCTGAAAAAAGCCACAGATACAAGAAATGCTTACATGAAAGTTCAAATATATACATATATTTATTATTATTTTATGCTATAATTAATATTTCTAGTTTCTCTTAAATGCATTCAGGGTGGGCAAGACCTGTAAGAATAACCACACATAATATCGTTTCTATTGTATCTATTTCTATGTGTACATATGTGTGCATGCACATGTGTGAACAGATGCTGGAGAGCAGGTGTGGAGGTCAGAAGACGACTTTCAGGAGTCCGTTCTTTCCTCCTACCATGTGGGTTCCCAAAATGATCTTTGGTTTTCTGCCAAACTTGGAGAGGAGTGCTTTTAACCACAGCTATTTCATCTCTATATAACACTTAAAGTTTTAAAGAATAATGCATTAACTCTGAATGTATATTCAAATTATTTTACATATTCATAGATCAGATACCTACAGTCGATTGGTTGTATTATTTTTAAGAAAAATCTCTTTTAGCCTTCTACATAGGGTGTTTCCAAACTTACTAAGTAACTGATGTTGGCATAGGTAACCTGAAACTCCTTACCATCCTGCCTCTACCCTCAAGGGGGTGTGGCACAGGTGCGCAGTACCATGCTCTCTTTCTTTTTCTTGTTATATTTTGCCAATGATTTTTTCAACATGTCTGCTAGCCACCTCTGCTAGCCTAGCCTAGAAGGCACTAGGTAGCCAGGCTGTCCTCACAATCCTCAGCAATTCTGCCTCAGCTTCTCTAATGGTTGACTTTCCAATATGAGCCACAATATATACCTAGCTTCAGGACGTTATGTCTGTAGATTTTACTCAATTTATGATTTCTAACAAATGCATATGTTCAGGTTTTAGTAATATATACCTTTCTTCAGTTATTAGATAGCATTAATTTAATTAGAAAGTTTAAATGTTGTTGATGTAATGAAATATGTCACATTTACATAGAATCTTGTTCTAGTTAATTTTTCCCTTCAAATTTACTTCTTTCTTCAGGGAAAATCCATGTGATAAGCAGTAAACATACCATTTTATAGTAAAGTGAGACAAAGATATTTTATAAGTGAGACAAAGACATTTAAAGATTTTGATTCAAGTCACACAATTTTTGGCTTCCTAATACCTCCACTCCTCTTCATTATATTTTTGAAGCCTCTCTCTGAGCTCCTTTCTGACTTTTCGGTGACCTTGTCACAATTGCTTGTGAAATTGCTTGTGAATTGGTGCAAATCTTATGTTTATGATGGAACTAATACAGGCAGAGAACCAGTTTGATATGGAAATCAAAAAGCCAATTGTTAGGTACCTGCCTTGAAAGCCCAGGAAGAAGATGCCTCATGTATCCAAACTGATAAAGAACTGAACACAAGCCATAAGTCCATTTACCCCTTAGGAAGTCCCATTGTGGCCTGAAGTCCCACTGTAGCCTGGGAATGCAGCTCAGTTGTCATGGTGCTTGCCTAGGGTATAGGAAGTACTGAATTAGGTTCCTCACCAAGGACAGCTGGGTATGATAGCATATGACCATGCGCAGAACCCCAGCCCTGGGAGGTGTAGGCAGAGTAGAACACAAGTTGACTTTGAGTTCAACCTGAGCTGACTGAATAAATTAATCTCTCTCTCTCTCTCTCTCTCTCTCTCTCTCTCTCTCTCTCTCTCTCTCTCTCTCTCTCTCAAAAATTCCCTTTAACAAAAGCTAACAATTATTTTTTTAAAAAAACTGATAAACACATTTATTTCCTTAGAGGAAATAATTTTTTCTAAGAAGAAAATATTACACAGTAAGCTTGTGGTACTGTCATCTTTATGCTGAGCCCCTGTCTAACGTGTGCATAGATTTCAGGAGTGGAGGAGGTGCCCTGTCCTGGACGAAGGCTGCAGGCCATTCCCGTAATCCTGGACGCTTAGCACACTGATGCCCTCCTTTCCTAACGGCTCCAGCTCATGTATTTTTCAACATCCCTCTTCTTCATAATAGTTTTGATTTTTTTCTTTGACTCTCCATTATGCCATTAATATAATCCCACAGAGGCCTTTTCAAGTCGAACGAGCAGCACTTAATTACGGGAATTAGACATGACAAACATCACAGTTTTTACCTAGTTGATCTTCTCTAAGCAGCTCTGTGTAAATTTAAATAATCTTGAATCTGTGACATTTAACATTTCACAAAGACTTTGGAAATTATATTTTTAATGGACTCTTCCTTTGAGTTTCACCCAAAGCCATGCAACTGTTTTTCTCTTTGTTAATATGGGGCGTTGAGCAATGTGAGACAAGTGCTTGTCATAGTACACACATTCGATTGGCTTCCAACCATTACCTCTTTTTCTTACCTTAATCTTGTTTCTAATACATTAATATCAATTATAATTTAAAATAAACAAGTTACCCACTAGGAAAATTAGCACTGTTTAGTCCTGAGCTATAGGAACTGGCTATGGCTTGTGTAAGCAAGAAGGCATGTTGGAAAAAGAGCTAATTCCGAGAATCCAGGGAAAGACAAAGCCAGTGTGAGAAAAGAGAGGAGCGAGGTCAACTCTGATGGATAACATGTCAGAAACCACTCAGCCTTCTCATAAGATCCCCACGAGAAGGAACACACATCATCTTTACCACCAATCTGTTCAAGACTCAAAGTTCCAGCAGTAAACATCTTAACATCTTTTTGTCAAAATGGACTCACTGACCACGATAACTAATTTTAGGTAGTAACTTGACAGAATTCAGAGAGACATAAAGAGCTACCAAAGGTGGGCAAGCCTAGAGGGTGATTCTGGAGCTCAGAGGTCTGCATGGGGAATACCCACACTTAGTCTGGGGAACATTCCGCTGCATGGAAGCTCAGAGGGCAAATGCAGGAGGCAGGAAGATTGCATTCCCCAGAAGGGACACAAGGGACCTTGGAATTTCATGGTCTTTGGATCAGGACCCAGAACATATTCCTTGGACCACTGGCCAGGACTGCAGGTTTTGTGATTGTCTGCCTTGGTTCTGAGGCTTTGGGGATTAGACTCACATCTCTGGTTGCCAGCTTGCAGATTGTCTGACGAGGGTTAGAGAGACTCTATATTCAAATGAGCCGTTTCTCCCAGTAACTTCCAACAGTCTTTCTTGTCGACATGTTCACACTTTCTATAGCAACCAACTATAATGATGACAATATTATGTCCTTTTATGGTCCTTTTTAATTGCAGTTTTTATAATATACTTGCCATTCCATAGACTTGGAAATCATGAAGATTGCTAGGAATGCACATTTCACATTAGGAGGGCTTAGACATTGGGTTAAAGTTGCGGCCTTAGATTATGGAGCACAGGACAAGAACTTGTCTGTGCATAGGAAGAGAAGCCTGGTACAGAAAGATGGTGATCTTGGCAGAGAAGATAATAAGAACCAGGGCCTAGACGAGTAGGAAAGCCATGGTGCTTCTTCAAGTCCAGAACTTAGGTGTCTCTGTAGACTAGGGTTTGATGATAAAGGCATCAATATGATTGATGAGGAAATCATACTTTGGCCTGTAGGCAAATGACAAGGTGTTGAAAATAAAACAATGATAAGATTTTTGTTTCAAAAAGACTAATCTAGAGAGTGCATGTATGGGAATAGAGAGGAATAGAAGGAAAAAGACTGATCAGCAGTTAGCTCATCACTTGAAATACAGAGGCGGAGGTGATTGTACTAATATCATTAATATTATATGGTTGTTATACTAAATCGCCACACAATTAATGACACAGAGCTATAGAAATTTATTCTCTTGAATGTGGAGACCACATATCTGGATTCTAGATTTCATCAGAATAAAGGGAGTCTCTGGAAATAAGTTCCTCAGCCCCCCATCCTACTATAGCTGAAAGCACTTCATTCGGATTTCTTTCTTCTTCCATCCCCAACCTGTTTTTGAGTTGTGTTTCCCCTTGAGACCCTTATAAGAATACTGGATCATTGGATTTAGAGACCAACAGGATAATCCAGGATAATCTTTGCTTCTCAACATCCTTAACTTAATTACATCAGCAAAAATCCTTTCTAAATAAAGTAAGATGCACAGATTCTGGGTATAGAAATGGAGACTTGCCTTTTAGGAGGACTCAGGGTCAACACACTGCAGCAATGGAATGGAAAATGAAGCAAACAGTGGCACATTTGATGGGAATTGATAAAGCATGTTGTCTGGTTAAAGTACAGAGATGCAGGCCCAGCAACTTAAGGAAATGGAAAGCAGAGAAATACAGGGACTCTCACTAAGTGTACAATGAGGAGTGTGAGAGAAACGACCATGCTGTGGCTCTGTGACTTTTTCAGTCTTCCTGTGAAACTTCGATGTGGAACAGATGATTTTGCATCTGGATATGATCACCTCCTTCTGAAGGTTGTCCTAGCTGGGGTGATCTTAATGGCCAAATTCTGTAAACAGGAGTCTCCTGTCTGGGACTAAAGGATGCTTTTTGAGAGTTCCCTTTTAATAGGCATGTATCTCTCTCTCTCTCTCTCTCTCTCTCTCTCTCTCTCTCTCTCTCTCTCTCTCTCTCTCTCTCTCTCTCTCTCTCTCTCTGTGTGTGTGTGTGTGTGTGTGTATGTGTGTTTGCCCTTCACATTCACCTTCCTCCTTTTTTCTGGCAGAAACAGTGATTCAATCAAGCCACTAAATGAAGCCATCCTGTGACCAGGAGGCTCAGAGCCAAATGCTAAAGAATGGACAAAGGATCTTTATAGTAGAGTGGGAAGACGGAAGGACACTGAGTCCTTGCTAGTGACATTGTTCTGACTCTGCTCCTTCCTGTCATAACCTCCATGCTTTTTTTTTTGTTAAATGAGAAGAAAAAAAAAAATGAAGCACCAAAGCAAGCCCTCTTTTCCAGCCTGCAGTGTAAATGTTGTTTTCGTATATGGTTTGATTTTCTGTTGCTGACAATCAAATGAGCCCCAAAAGACAGAGGGTTTCATTTTGTTATGTGATTAGCTGGGAGGACAGATTACAAGGGGAAAGTAGCAAGCTTTGTTTTCAATCTGTTGAGAATAAATTCCTTTGTTGTATGGGATTGGGATTAGGGAGCTGTTACCAGAAACAGAACTATATAAATGTTTAGGCATTAAGATAGCAATTGTGTAGGTAAGATCTTATAGAAAGGATGCAGTTAGCAGGCCAAAGGATACAGAGAAGGACAGGAATTAAAAACAAAATTGGCCAAGAGAAGCAAGGAAATAAAGGGAATAGAATGATGTTATAAAGCAAAGATGGAACATGCTTTCTAAGCCACCCAGTTCCTTCCAAGTACATTCTGATATATAGGAAATTACACCTATGTTCCTTGAATGTCGATCATGTGTGTTTATTCTTGGCAGGCTACTCTGCATTTCCACTTACATAGTTGTATACCTCACTGTCGCTTTACTTTCACAGCATTAGATTGCTATCCTGCCCATTTTCCAGCTCTTTATAAATCTTTCATTTTGGAAACTCATATCCCTATTGGTCATGAAAAGAAGTCCCATTGTCCTTCACCTACTTCCTAATATTTATGCTCAACTTTGCTTTTCTCCCATCAGTTTCTTAAATTAGATAATAATCAGAAACTTTCAAATTTAGGAGGAACAGCTGCGGCCACCTCTACATAAACACTGGAGGCTTCAAAGCCACAATGGCATCTCCTGCAGGAGGACCTAATTGAAGACTGCCTGATAGGCCAAGGATTGTTGATGCAGACACATTGGCCAATTGGGAACTGCTTTCTTGAAACTGGAAGTGATGCTTTCTTGAGACCAATGGTGAGTGTGTGTGATGTGTTATATAGGAGCTGGCTGCAGCATTTCTCACCTGCTCCTGTAGTCTGTGTTGTTGACTCTGTGCCACCTCACCTCCAACCCTCAAGGGCAGGTAGGGTGGGGCAGCGACTAATCCAGGGCACAGGCAACACCAAACAACATAAATGCATTTACTATAAAAGAGATAACAATCTCTTTTTTCATGGGAGTTTATAGTGATACTTGACCCATCTTATCTCACACAGGTAATACTCAAGAAAGAGAAACATAATCTCTTCTTGTTACTATGTCATAACTACTTTGATGAATTAATACTCTCCTGAATTTAACTGTATACCCAGAAGAGAAATATTACCTAGAGATCTCTCTCCTCTGAAATCATAAGCTAAAATGATTGAAGTTCTGTGAGTTGTCTTTGTTTAGTAAGGATCTACATTTGGAACAATCTTCATCACAACTTTTTACAAAAGGTGATCTCAAATAAGGGAACTTCCTAATGGTGTCCTTGCATATGAGATTAAAGTAATTACCCCAGGGCTAGCCACTGAAGACAGGTATTTGCACAGACTCAAGATATCACTGATCAGGCACTGGGAAGGGAGCGGCCTGGAAGTTCTCACCTGAACTCCCTAAGGTGGTTATAGAAGCCATCAGCTCTTGAGCTATCCAGATGTCTCACTGTGTGGCTGGTTCTCAAGGCTGGCCAGAGTGCCTCATGTGACTCTTCCTCCTGGCAATGTCTAGATAGGTGAACTTCTTACAGGACAGATGGCTTTCCCTACAGGCTGTGTCCCAAGAAAACTAACCAGAGATCACAGGAACTTTGAAGATCTCACTTTGTAAGTCTCCATCTTTGCTTTTGCAATGTTCTTTAACTTCCTGTCACTGAGGACAAAACAGACCTAAACAGGTCAGTTCTATAAATTTTATGTTCATACACTAGTGTTTATGAGTATAAGAGTAATTTAGTTAAATTTTCCTTGAGAAAAATTTAGACGTTTCTACATGTCTTATATAAGATGTGTTAACTATCTTCTGCTTTGTAAGATGTTTTTGATGGAAATTTTAGTTAGTGTAATATATGATAATTATAGTTTCTTAGGACAAAGACATAATATAGCCTATTGGGTTATGCCTTTCTATCCTTCACTCCTGAACCAAATTAAAAAAAAAAATGAAAATAAAAAGGGTTAAATTGCCAATGTTTTAAGCCAAGAGGCAACCTCTTGAGAGGAAAGACTTAAGAAGCAGTGAAGGTCTTGTTCTTTCCAGCTGTGCACAACAATTACTCTAAGTCTTGTCTCTGTAGGAAGCAAGAAACAAACCTGCCTTCCCAGAATTGAGGTGGAGGATGTGAGAGGCACCTCCTGTTTGAATAGGGGTGTTTATAAAAAGAAATCTTCAGTCTGGGTTAGACTGTCTAGAATCCTACTCTTGGTGTACATAAGCAGAAATGTAAATGGTTAAAAATTAATTGACTGCTCATTTTACATCATGGAAATTAGTAGCTTTCATCTTAGAAATACCTTTATTTTATTTTAAAGGAAGGACAGTGATTAATTTTTTAGAAAAAAAAATTATTTACCAAATGTTCTATTACTTCTGTCATAAAGACAAAAGCAGAGACCTCAAAATGGTTCATCAGGCAAGTGTTTTCTGGGCAAGCCTGAGGAAACATGAGTTCAATCCATGAAACTCAAATAAAGAAGGAAGGAGAGAACCAACTCCACAGTGGTTCTGTGACAAAGTCAGGTACACCATAGTATGTGTGCCTCACACACACACAAGCACACACGCAATGATTGACGATGATGATGATAACAATCATTACAAAGTCAGGTACACCATAGTATGTATGCCTCACACTTGCACACAAGCACACACGCAATGATTGATGATGATGATGATAGCAATCATCATCATCATTATTATTATTATTATTATTATTATTATTATTATTATACACAAACAACTCAGAACTGGTCATTGCTTCATGAATAATATATGTCATGGTGATTTTAGCTACTTTTAAAGAAATTTAAATTGCTACTTGTGTATAATTATGGTCAATATTATTTTTCATGTTTGTAAAACAACTTCTTTAAAATTGTTTATCATATACCCACCCCCTTCAGGACATGCTAGCTGTAAATTTAAGCTCAGATCCCTGTGTCTTTTTGTCCTACAATCAGCAGAACAAAACTACCTTATATTTACAAAACACCCCCATATCTCTCTGGCAAGGGATAGCCTGTGTTTCTAGAAACTCCCTGTAGAAGGTGACATTGTACATACTTTTGTGTGTCTAGCAACACCAAGTGGGTTTTATTTCTAATATTGATGCATAGTGCTTCTAGCTTTCTGAACCTTGATAGTCATGATACTTGAACAAGCTTCTTGAGGTAATTCATCCTCCACATCAAGATGAAAAGGAAATGTTAGAAGATAACAAAAAGAAAACAAGTAAGGCCAGGCTTGGTCTTTCACAACTCTAAAGAACAAAATGCTTATCTACTTTCAAATTCCTGCATATGTGACATGAATACTTCCTCTGTGAAGGGGCATTGGACAGCCACGCTGTAGCAGGAAGCAAAGGGTATCACACAGACGCTGCTCAGTTGTAGCGTCTGAGAACACATGCAGATCTATCACTGTCTGTGAAGGAAGACATGGCGCACAGTGCCTAATCACTTTTTCTCTTCCAGAAGCATTATTCTGCTGCAGCTAACTATGTTCTGCTGTGAGTGGGGAATAATCAAAAAGAGTATTGTGAGCCAGTGGATCTGAGAACAGAAACTTTGAGAGTTAGAGATATATCAGAGTAAAGAAAAGCAAATAGGCAAAAGAGGACAGATATAGTTATTTAGAAATTTGCTTTACTTTAAAAAGGTCTGGGCGATCAAGGGCCCGTGATCAGCCCATGATCAGCCCATGATCAGCCCATGATCCTACTTAGAAAGGCCTGGGTTCAAGGGCACACAATCAGCCCATGAGCCTGTTCATAAAGACTTGGGGTTCAAGAGCACACAATTAGATCATGTCCTATTTATGAAGGCCTAGGGTTCAAGGGCACACAATTAGATCATGTCTTATTTATGAAGGCCTAGGGTCCAAGGGCCCATGATCGGCCCATGATCCTCTTTATGAAGGCCTAGGGTCCAAGGGCCCATGATCAGCCCGTGATCAGCACACAATCAGCCCGTGATCAGCCCATGATCAGCCCATGATCAGCCCGTGATCAGCACACAATCAGCCTGTGAGCAGCCCACCATCAGCCCATGATCAACCCATGATCAGCCCACCATCAGCCTGTGATCCCACGCCGGCCCTGGCTGAAATGCGGAGAGGCTCCCTTTACTCACCTCATTCAAGTGGAACTCCTTACTGAGGAGCTGCTCTTCTTCTCATCGTTAATGCACGATCACCAAGCGCCTTCAGAAAGCACAGTGCTGCCTCCTTACTAAAGATTCTTCTGCGTTTGGGATGAACTTCAGCAACGGTATGCATTCTTTGTGCTGTGTGTGTGTGCGTGTGTATGTATATATGTATATGTGTGTGTGTGTGTGCGTGTGTGATGTGTGATGTGTGTGCGTGTACATGTGTGTGTGCTGTGTATGTTTGCATGTGTGTGTGTCTGTGTGTCTGTGTGTATGTGTGTGCTGTACATGTGTATATGTGTGTGTGCTGTGCGTGTGTGCATGTGTGTATGCTGTGTATGTGTACATGTATGTGTGTATGTGTGTGCATGTACATGTGTGCCATGCATGTGTACATGTGTGTGCTGTGTGTGCATGTGAGTATGCTGTGTATGTGTACATGTATGCGTGTATGTGTGTGTATGTACATGTGTGTGCCATGTATGCGTACATGTGTGTGCTGTGTATGTGTGCATGTGTGTGTGTCTGTGTGTCTGTGTGTGCTGTACATGTGTACGTGTGTGTGTGCTGTACGTGTGTGCATGTGTGTGTATGTGTGTATGTGTACAGTGTATGCTGTGCATGTGCGCATGTGTGTATGCTGTGTATGCATACATGTATGTGTGTGTGCATGTACCTATGTGTGTGCCATGCATGTGTACATGCGTGTGTGTGCTGTGTGTGCATGTGTGTATGCTGTGTATGTGTACATGTATGTGTGTGCTATGTCTGTATATATGTGTGTGTGTGTGTGTGTGTTGTGTGTATGTGTGTGTATATATGTATGTGGATGTGTATACTCTGTGTATGTGTGTGTGTGTGTGTGTGTGTGTGTGTGTATGTGTGTGTGTGTGTATTTCTGCATGTGTATGGCAGAGGACAATCTTGAATATCTTTGCTGTTCTCTTCCTTTTGGTGATAGGAACTGCTCTATGACCCAGACAGAGCTGAACACTTAAGCTAGGCTAGCAGACCAGTGCCAGTAATCCATCTGTCTCCATCTCCCTATCTCTGGGAATATAGCCCATGCTACCCTGCCTGGATTTTTTTTTTCCAGCTTGGGGAATATAATTAGAGTCCTCATGCTTACACAGGAAACATTTTAACAGCTGAGCTGTTTCCCAACCCTATTCATTCATCCTTAAAACACTCATTTGCTATGTCTTACAGGTCCACCATTAACACAGCTTGTGTTTTCACAGGCATAACTGGAATCCTTTGTTAGGACCTCTGCGGAGGAAAGAAATAAAAACACACAAGAGAAAGGCTCTGTGGCATGAGAGATACTTCCACAGCAATGGAATGAAGAGCTTCCAGAAAGTGTCATCAGGCATAAAAGGGGAGAGAGGATGTTTAATACAGGACACTTGTACCTCAAGCCACTGAAACATGAAGATATTTTACATTAAAGATCAATAAAGAGTCTCATAACCTATACGTTATGCAGTCATGCAATATACTGCAAAATTAGAGGAAAAGCCTATAATGGTGTGCTGAGAGTTGCGAATGTCTAGCAATGGATAGTAAATCTATACATTAGAGGATAACATCAGTTAGTGAGTAAAGGTGCTTGCCATGCCAGAGGATATTTCAAACCCACCTGCTGTAATGAGAGGACTCCAGAACCTCTTCTTTTGAACCATGTGAACCATGTCTACATGTGGCTTTTGATTCCAAAGCAAAAGTCTCCTCCTAACTTAAGTGTTCCAGGCAGTGTCTGATCATCCCTTCATCGCCAAGAAATCCTCTTCCTGGTATTTCCTTCCTTAATCCGAGTTGTCCCTAATGGAAGAAAGAACTTCTTGTCTTTTTCTGAGAGTCTTAGGCATCCTTAGCAAGCTGAACTTGACACTGAGGGCAATGACCGCTCTTCAACAGCTAAAGCTGTGGACTTTAGATTTGTACTTTCTGATTTCATTTTAAGGCCTTTGGGAGCCATGATAGTCTAGGTTTACTAAAAGGCTTTAGGTTCCCTGCTCTTGTTACTGGAGTCTTTCACAGACCATTTTCCTTTGTTCAGACTTGCTTAAGAACTTCTGTCCTCTCTGCCATCATGCTCAGGCAAGTCACCTTACACTTTCTCACTTCATTGACTCCAGGTAGGCCTGCTTCCCCATGCAGAGGAACATCTTCTTAGTTTTCCTCATTTGGTCTTCCTTGAATCCTGAGGAGTCCTGGGCTCCTGATAATTGGAATAGCATAAAGAGAACAAAAAGATTCCACAGAGCAGGATACATTTTCCATAAATGGGCAAATCTATGTGAACGAAATCCTATGGGGGATTCCTTCAGCAGTGTGTCAGTTTTTACGGGAATTAGCATAGCTTAGTGGATTGTGCTTGGGTTGACTGACAGTCAGTGTGCCTGTGCCTGGATCATTCTGACAGATCATCACAGTAGAGAGTAATGCAATGGGAGGAGCCGTCATCCAGGAGTCAGAAGGCCTTTGTTCCATCAGGAGCCGACACGAACTTTGTAGAAAAAAAAAAAAAACAACAAAATATCTTCAGGCCTTACTTCACCCTCTTCATCGGTCTACATCATATACAGTCCACTGGGTGAATTTGAAACCTGTCCTTTTAACCTCTGAAATCCAATTATTCACTGAGTGCACTTATAATTTAATAGAAAACTATAGTTGTTTAAACTGTTTTGGTTTTAAGGTCATAATAACATGATTTAAGTTAAAAATCAGTGGCTAAGACAATTAAAGTATAAGAAGGACTCATTTGAAACCTGTGAAAATATTCTAGAATCTGCTATTCCATAAGTAGGCACACTGTGGGCACCTAAGCTACTACATATTTCAATATACTGTTTATCCTCAGAAACTTCCTTCACAGAGAAAGAGATGCACAGAAAAGTCCCATGTGGAAAGCAAGCAAAATTCTTTTCTAGAAACCTCAGTTCCCCGAGCTGGGTCTTTCTACACAGCGTCCTACATTTGTGAAGAAGTGCTAGACTCCACACCTAAGGCGTGAGGCCTCTGACTCCAGAGTGTCTCACAGAGCTTTGCATCCCTCCCTGAAGCAGGACACAAAGAAGAAACTCTGAGGACCTCAAAGCAGGCTTCTGTCCTTCTTAACTCTAGAGGTCTTTGTAAAAGAAGGGCTGTTTGGGTTGTGTGCTTGCAAGACCTAAGCTAACTGAAACTTACTAAGACTCGGGTACTGCAAGGACATGCACAGTCACAGATCTGCTATTCAATCAGTTAACTGGATAAGAGTTAAGTCAACTTAGTAACTCACTGACTACCTGTGGTGTAGAGGAAGCAGAGGGAGGTTTCTTTCTGTTCCATAATAGGAAGCATTTTTATTGCCAAGAAGAGATAACTAAATCTATATTTATTTTCAAATACAAAAGCAAGCTAACAATAATCATGATTTAACCATCATTTCTTCTATTTTTTCTTGTTTATTTCTATTCCTGTGTGTTTTGCTGTGTGCATACACTCATTAAGCGCAATTGATTCACACATTTATATGTGTACCCTTGCTTAATATGACATTCTTTAGGTGTTTGGCAATGGACTCATAAGTAACTTAGTAAAGGAAATGCATTCTGGGCAATTTGTCAGTAGACATTGTGTGAACAGCATAGCATTTATTTTCACTTAAGTATATGCATGTCATATACATATACATGTCATTGTGAAACAAAATCTAATGAAGCCATCTTTATATGTATGATCTGTATTTGATCAACACAGTTCATGTACCTTAAAGTATTCTCTTCAAACACAGTTTTGTCTACCACATAGTCTATCTGATAATTTTATTGTATTTTCAAAATCCTTCATAATTATCAGGATAAAATGTCAAATACTTAACAGAATTTCAAAGCCCATTTCTTCCCATTGTTCTGTGAGAACATGTGTTCAAAAGAGATATGAGAAACAAAAAAAATTTGAAGATGATTGCAATTACCATATTTTAAATATACTCAAAGTATGAGGATAATTTTTGCAGA
This sequence comes from Mastomys coucha, assembly GCF_008632895.1. Taxonomy (NCBI): domain Eukaryota; kingdom Metazoa; phylum Chordata; class Mammalia; order Rodentia; family Muridae; genus Mastomys; species Mastomys coucha. The sequence continues at coordinate 97,098,422 of NW_022196898.1, read as the reverse complement.
ACAGAATATCACAAGCTGGGAAATAAAAATTAACAAAAAATAAACATGATTAGAGTTCTGAAATTAGAAGTCTGAAATTGAGAGAATAACTTTTGAGGAACAAAGTACCATAAACTAGAAATTTAAATAAACACTGAATTAGAATCTTGGGGACTAAAGGTCTGAAACTGAGCTGGTAGTGGGGTTGTGTTACCTTTGAGGACCACAGAGGGGAAGCATTACTGTCCCTCCTTGCTGCTAGAGCTGACCGATCCTGAAGGTCTTTGTGTTTCCTCTATCATGATTGACAGTTCATCCTTCTCCCTGTGGAGCCTTACATTTTATCAAGCCATGCTTGAAGAGGAAACTTAGGGATTCTTTGCAAAGTCTGTTGGATGGTATTTGCTGGGGCAAACACATGAAGGAATGTTTAGTTGAAGCAGACATAGAAGAAAGCATGTTCGGCTAAAGCAAGCATATGAAAGTTCATGTGGTGAAGTATTCTTCAGTAACAACAAGCATGGATTGGTCTGCCTTGCATTGCGTAGTTGAGCTGCTTTTGTCAGGACTCCAGAGAAAGAAATTAACCAAAAAACTTCTAGTGGTATGCTGCAGTCTCTTGCAGCTTCCTCAGACTCAAGCTGATTGGCAGAGTGATGTCAGCTGAGATAGACACAAGCTGTGGCAAGTCATGTGCTACTGCAAGACCCATGGAGGACACATGATGTTTGGAGAGAGTATAAATAGGACTCAACAGACAGGCTGAGCTTGACTTGCATATAGAGCTTGCTGTGCGATGTTTGTTGGTCTGGAGTCTTCACTGGTCTTTGATTCACTGAGAGAAGTACAACAGAGAACTCCTGGCTTTCCTCTGGGTCCCTCCTGCTGACTTGAGCTCAGGCTGAGGCCTGGCTGACTCTGCTAGGTAAGGCCACTGCTGATTCATGTTTGCTATCCCAACTCTACCAAGCGAACTGCTGATGCATTAGTGAAGTGTTTGTGAGGGAATCGAGTGAGCGGCTGCTGCCTGCTGATCTGGGAACTGAACTGCTGATTTCAGGACAACACAGACAGGAAACTTTGCTCCAAAGAACCTTTCTAAACAGGTCCACTACATCCTCCCCCAACCCCCAACCCCACCTCACCCTCCGTGTCCTTTCTTTCCCATTACCTCTGGTGGGTGGTGGGCTGAAAGGGAAGTAAAGTGTTTAAGAGCCATCATTAAAAATAGGATTTGAAAAAATCAAAGTTACACATGTTGGTTTCAGGATGCTCACCAGTTTGACCTGGTGGGATTAACTGTGACCTTCTTTCCTCACAAGATCACTGTTTAAGGTCCAGTGTTTAGGGTCACCATGTCCCTTGGAGAGAGCCTGATTCATCTTACAACACTAGTCCTGGTCCTTCCAATGCGCAAGTCTATTCCCCGTTCTGAAGGACACTTGCTCTTTCTCCAAGTTTTCACAGTATCTCCTTCTTTCAAGGGTGAAATCAGTGTATTCTCCATAAAAGACTCTGGTCCCTGTTTGTTAAGTATCGATGAACAGCCACGATGTGCTGGTACAGTCGATTGACATGGGTTATGCCTTCCTTGTACCCAGGCTCCTGCTGGCTGCCCACAGTTCTTGTAACTCACACTGCCATAATACAGTGAGTCATTTTTAATTGTACATCTTATCTTACAAATCAGGTTGTGGGTGTTGCTAATGAATTCAGGAATACATTTTTTTCCCTATTTGCCATTGTACATCTGAGTAAAACTATTGATGCATAAATATAAAAATGTGTATTATGTAAATGAATTAATGAAAAATGTAAAAAAGAAAAAATAGAAACAATTCCCAAGCATGACTACACCTTTAGATGTCTTCCAAGAAGAGCTAGCTGTTCCTTTGTCTAATATTATCTACAGTCTTCCCTTCACTCCTATTCACATGCAGATGTCTGAAGTTTTTTTTCATGCTTTAAATATTTTGTATTCCATATATGCTGCATATCCCTCCATCACAGGGTTCCACTTCATAGTCAAGTAATTTGAAGTATTAGTGACAAATTACTTTCACTTTCATATTTCTCATTTACTGCTTTAAGTGGAAATTATTCTTTGTCATATTTAAGCTTACAAAAGAACGAATGGCAATAGCTGGAGAAATGTCTAAGGCTTGATGGGAACATCTCTACATCACCTCCTGGGTTTAGAGATTCTTTCCCATTTAGTGTTGCTGCTTTGGAAGGCTGTGGGATTAATAGGCAGTTGAACCTCCTGGGTAATTAGGCCACCATTATCATGCCTTGAGGTTATATTCAGACACATTCTCTGCTTTCTGACTATAGCAGCGATGTGAACAACTGCCCCCACTTATGCTACCATGGCCTGCTGAATGCCTTTATTTCCTTGTGCTTTCCTTAAACTGTGAGTCATGAAGCCCCTGTACACTTTTAATTTCCTTCCCATCAGGTATTGATCACAGTCACAAGAAAGTTAAGGTTCCTAACTATATAGCATAACATACTTGCATTGATTTGTTTTTATTCCTTGTATTAGTATTATATGCTCATTCACTTACAGTTAATATTTCAAACTAAGCAAACACTACTAATCCAGGAATTGGCTTATGTTTTTGTACAAGAGAAATGAGACAGATCCAATATACATTAACTGAAAAAAATGCTGAATAAAAATTTCCTCTTTAGACAGTAAACTTCTAAGAGAAGAAACTGTACTTGCTTTTACTTGTATGCATCCATTACCTAGCAAATGGTAACAAATAAATAAAAATGTATTGAGTAAATAAACACATTGAGCATATTTAGCATATATCATAATTTTCAAAAAATTGACAGATATGAAAAAACATTCTGGAAAATGAACTGAAGATTCCTTTTCACTGAAATTTATATAAATGTACCACTTCAAAGATGATAAAGCCCATCCTGAATTAGAACAAAAATGAGTCTCTGTATAATGAATCATGATAATAGATTTCGTTTTCCATTCATTTGTACTTCAAAATTTACATTTAAAACTTCTGTTCTGTAAATATAGAAGAAGTTTCATCCATTCAAAGGGATTTTAAACTATGGAATATTTTACTGTCCTTCAGGTATTAACAGAGATAAAATTTGTGGTGGCTTTTAAGAACAAATCAGCCTCCACCTTTAATGATCGCCTGTAGACCACTTCCTAGTGCAAGATGTTAAATTTTATCACCAATAGTCAAGTCTCTTGAGAAATAAAATCACGTGTGTGCTGTCCAGGTTCCTTGTCTTTGTCTGTGCCCCGAGATACTGGTCGCAGCAAGGATAAGATCCTTTGGAGAGCCAATCTAGAATGATAAATGATTGGAAAGAAGACATAATAAACAGCCTGGAAAAATCCAGTCCACCAGTGCTGCTGCAATAAGCAAATAACCCCGGGGCTTCCTAATTGCTTTACAACTTCAGGGACACCTGCCAATTATAATTAAAGAATCAAAGACTAAATATTCCATAAATCTTATTAAGGTGCCATGGAGAACATAAGTCAGCAGGAAATGCAAGTTACAGTCTTTCCCAAGAGCTCAATGAGATTTCCCTGTCCAGGCCACTTAATATTATGTACTAACCATAAATCCATACAACTGTATTACCCAGTGTAAAAGGCAATATCTCTTTGTCAACATATTTTAATTCATGGTGTTAGAGATACACTGTATTTTAGGGTGAATTATTATCTGATAAAAACTTTCTAAGTTCACATTACTGTACAACTCCGAATACATCCAATAAAAATTACTCTCTGAGCAGAAAAAAAACCACATTCCTGATAGCTGATATTTCTAAGAAAAGAAAGGAAAGGTAGAAATCATTAATATTTTATGTATTAATTTTTTTCATAAATCCTTTAGAAATGTATGCTTCTTGACTGTACCTCCATGGCTGCCACAGATTGGCAGACTTGCACCCATACCCTGCAGCCCTGCAGCCTGCAGCCCTGA
>NW_022196898.1:97084466-97091966 GCF_008632895.1 Mastomys coucha | reverse complement strand
TTTCTATAACTGATGGAAATACAGAGTACTGCTTCCTTCCTATAAAAGTACCATGTAACCTTGTTGTGGGCTAGAGGAATTATTGCCTTATAAAATGTTATTAGTAATGTTAAAAAAACTAATTTTTCAATCAAAATAAAAAGTTGAGCATAGTTCTAATGTCTTGCCTTCCTAAGCCATAAGTTTCTTTCAATGCAGGAGCGATCACAGTATCCTTGATGGATCACCAGCTCCTCAACTACTTTATCTAGCCATCCTAGGTTGTTTGTGCTCATAGATTAGATTTTAGAATTGGCCACAATTCCCTAGGAACTAGTGAATGTCTGAAGGATTCGGGCACTTCATGTTTGTTTTGCTTTAAAAAACAAATCTAAGCAAAGGAATGGAGTAAATAACATAGCTCATTTCCCCACATGTCTTAAACAAGTAGTTCTAAAGCTCAGGAGGCAAGTTTTCAAAATTCCACTGCATTACGGTATGGTACACAGTCTCCTGAAAGCAGCGTCCTGCAGGTGTAAATAGTGCTCCAAATAGCAGGCTTGGGTAGTTCTGCCTGAAAGGAGCTCATAATACAGACCTTATACACAGTTACTGTGGACAAAAACATCAGCAAAACAAAGGGGAAATCCTTTAAGGTGTCTGCTGGAAAATGAGAAGAAATACTCAGAAATTATTGAAAGGAGTGAAAACAGAAGCACTTTGAACTGCATGTGGAAGGTGTGGTTGTTTCTTTTATTATTAATTTCTACCAACATCCTCCAAAGTAGCAGAAGTTCACATCCCAGTCTCCCTTCATCTTCACTGTAAATGATCTATCTTCATAATACAAATAACCAGTGAGATATGTATCAGAGAGAGAGAGAGAGAGAGAGAGAGAGAGAGAGAGAGAGAGAGAGAGGGAGAGAGAGAGAGAGAGAAGTATGACATTGCTGAATACAATTGGGACTCTAGGGTGTTCCAGGTGACATTGACTGTGCCTATTTATAGACATTATGAGAAACTGCGAATACTTGAGAATCACTGCTAGGATGGAGATCTTCACAGTCAATGTTGTGAACTATCCCACTGACTCCATTGGCCACAGAAGCAAACTAAGTGTGTTCATCATTTGCTCAGAAAAGGATATTTCTTTTGTTTGTCAACGAGGACTGGCGATGGTAGAATGCTTGCCAAGCATGCATAAAGGCCTGGGATGGATCCCCAGAAGGCTTAGGACTGGGAGTGGTTATCTAAGCCTTGCATCCCAGCACTTGGGAAGAGGTAGTAGGAGTGTAGAAGTTCAAGGTCATCTTTGGTTTTTTATAGCAACCTGAGATGGATGGATGAGACCTCTGGAAGCATTGAGAGAAGAGGAGGGTAAGGAAGGGAGGGAGGGAGGGACAGAGGGAGGGAGAGAAAGTTTGTCTTTGCTTTTTCTCTTTAGATACATGACTGTGATAGTATTTTACACATGAAGCGATTTTTAATTAAACAGGGGCTGCTGCAGCAAGCTCTAAAGAAAAATCAATAATCAATGTGGTTACAGGAACACGTAAACTGAGCAAAGATGTGGTGTAAGCCTGGTAAAAGGCCAAGGGCTCTCTGGTGACTGAAGAGAGGAGAAGGTGGATTAGAGAAAAAAGCAGTGCAAAGATCAATAGCAGCTTGAACAAATTCAAAGTATAGGATAGAAAGAGAAAAAGAAGGTCCTTCGTTTTCCATGGTCACCATAACCTCCACCCGTATCCCATTCTATATGAAGCAGTGAGGGCGCTCGTGGGGTTACACGGCAAATTGAGCGATAGCTGCTTAACTCAGTAGAAAAGAACACTTTTATTACATGATATCACCAGGCTTTTTATGGTGAGCTTTATGAGATCTCACATGGAGATTTACAGTTACCCTGTGCCACCAGTGTGGCGCTACTGTTGCATTGTTTTGGCTATTAAAGTAACTGCCTCCTGAGCCAATTTGCGAACAAGACAACCCACAAAGCGGCAGTGCTTTGTGCCGTAAAAATAGATGCTAGCGATAATTGGGCAAGGTGGTGTCATGTCACTTGTGTGCAGTTCATTAATTAACTGCTGGAAACTGCTATAAAATAATAGCCGTGTCATCAGGATGAAAGTACAAGAGTGCAAAGGAAATAAAACTTTGCAGGAAGGTAGACAGACGGAGCTGGTAGGCAGAGAATGTAAATGTCCCTTACCCTTTGAGCACCCATCTCATAGCTCTGTACTTACAAAACCTGCACTTCAGCTTCCCTTATCAAGACTTGGTAGTTTATCGGGAGGGAGATGGTGCGTGCAATTATGCCCAGTCTGAGAGGATCTGGATGGGTAGCTTACTTCCTGTGCTCAGGAATGGCCGCCATAGACTGAGTGATATCCCTGCAATTTCCCCTCCCACAGTTCTGAAACAATGTCCGAATTAAAGACATTTGTGTATGAATCAATAATGGGATTTCTCACTTTGGCAATGAGTGGATCCGTTAACAGACTTAGCCCTGAGATGGCACATAAGCTTAGGATAGGGGATGGTGTTGTTAATAAAGTCCAGGGCAACCACGATTGCACCTTCATAAAACCGTGTGCACGGGCTTACCGTGGTCACTTCATAACCAAACTGGTTCATTGGAAACTGCATTAAAAATATAACAAAAAATATAAACAAAAGTCTAACAAGCGAGGAGAGTTAGAATAAGTACTCTCTGCACACCAATAACTATTTCTATCTGCCGCTCATTTACCAGTTCCACAGTGACCTTAAACTTGAAGCTGTAAGAAGTGCCTAAGAGTTGGGAAAGGAGACTTGGGGACGTTAGCTAAAGATGCCTCTGGCTAAAAGAATATGCAGTAGCATTACATACTAGATATTGCCTAGAAAAATATAGACACGAGTGTTTTAAAGGGTTGGGTGTATTTCTCCATGAGGACTTCCTCAGAGTGGCGATAAGAAGGAAACTAGGTCACCTCACAATGGTAATTTCTCAGAATTATGGTGTGCTTGAGTCAATTTGATCTCCTTGGAGCTGAACATTTAGCTAAGGAGGGCACAACTAAAAGAAGCGACCTGTCATTCGTATCACAGAGACTAAGGGAGGAGGGTGCCGGCAGAACGGCCTCCCAGGTCCTGCCAGTGATTGTTCAAGGCTTAGGCTGATGAAATATTTTCTGTCAAGGCTTACTCCACACCTGACATTTCTCATATTTGATCTGTTAATGGTTATTGCCCACTCTGCTGGTTTCAAAGGTCAGATTCATAAAAAAAAAAAAGTAAAGAAAAAAGTTATATGTCCACCAATTCAGCCCTTCTCTGGGAACTTGGTTCCAGTCTGTGCTGTGAGCTGTAGTGACAAGCACCTGATCCTTCCCAGGAGGACACACAGGGATATGTCTTGTCCCCAAATCATTGCTTGCTTCCTCATATTTTGAAGAAGACAATCTTTTTTCTAGAAATGTTAATAGTTGTTTTGTTTTTATAAATTGATTATTTCCTTTCATATGACTTTCTTATTCTCCTTAGCAGATATAAGAAAAGCTCAAACATCAGCATGGGACCATATCAACAATGTGGGTCAGTATTGGTATTCATATTACATTCATTTGAAACTGGTTTTTCTAACAACAAAAGCCAATGCCAAAGTACGAATTGGCAAGACGAATTGTTTAGCCCATAGTGCAAAGAACGACAAACAGCCAAACTGTAGGAAAGATCTGGATATCCCAGGAGTCAAGCAACCATTTCCAGTATGACTGCTCTCATCACCTTCTATGCATATCTGCCTCTTTCTGAGATCACCTCACCATGTTTGGTTTAATCATTGAAAGACTGAGAAAGCATCCAGTAAGGAGAACCACTCTGAAGTTGTGCAGCTTCCATTGAGTTTTTCATATTCCCTTCTATTGATAGAGAAGTTTATTGAGATATATAGACTTTGGTCTGGTTAATTTCACTGTAGAATGTTTATTGTTTATAAGATTTTAAGTTAAAGTTTCAGTACAAAGAAAGAGAAAGACCTTTCTCTTGTAAGAGTGAGGGTGACCTAGGCCAAGGGTCTAGACTTGAGTTTAATGTGATTGTGGTTTCTAAGACAAATTTGATGGTCAGGAGAGGGAGAGCCAGAGTATCTGTGTCCAAAAGGAGAAAAGAAGTTGTTGACTGTAACTTTAATAATGTCACTGGAAATATTATTTGAGAATGAGAACATGGTTCCAAATTCCCAACTATAATATGAATTTCCTTCTAAAATCTGCTGCCTTTATAAAAATATTTAAGAAGGAGCCCTATTGCCAAAAATGAAGGTTGATAAGATTGATATGTAATTTTTTATTATATGTAACCAGAAATAAATGTGATCTTCACATTGTAGAGTTTGTATTCTACAGATGTTATAAGCAACATGAACAATAAGCATACATATAAATCAAAACTACGTAATTTCCCAGAAGCCAGACTTAGAGGCATAAGCTCATAATCACAGCTACCTGGGGATCCCAGAAAGATTGATCACAAGCCCCCAACCACCCTAGGCCACAGAGTGAGTTTAAGTCCCAATTTCTTATCTTAGAAAGACACTTTCTCAAGATCAAAAGTAAAAAAGAGAGATGAAGGCACAATTCCATGGGAAAGCACCTATTAGCATATTTAAGACCAGTATGGACAAGAAGGGGGAGGGGAAGGAGGAGGAATAAGAAAAGAGAAAAGGTGGAAAGAGACTTGGAGGAAGAGAAGAAAGAGCAGGAGAAAGAAAGAAAGAAGGTGGGGAGCAGCATCAATAGAAGCTACGAGAAATGTGAAGGAAAGGGCTACGCAGGAAGGGATGACTGAGTTAATCACCCCCTAGAGAAACTATCCTTCAACATATGCCAGGTGTGTCACTCTCTTCTCAGGTCTGCTGTGGTTCTCCATCTACTCTCTCTTTCTTATGGAAGCCCACCCTTGGCCTTTTGCATGCCTATGTCCTTGACTTACATGCTCTGGATTCTCTTCTTTACACCCAGGACCCCATGAAGAGCACCCTTCCATCCTGCATCCTTCACCTCATCCCTCTACACTGTATCACACAGTGTAGCTGTGCTTCTTTGTGCTTCAACTCTGTGGCCAGTCTCTTACTAAAAGGCAAATTCAATGAGGGTGGGAGGACTGTGTAGTCTAGACCCAAAGAGGGCATATTCTAGAAATACTCATTGAATTAATAAAAATGAAAATAAAATAAAATATGGGGCAATGTTTTCACAAACAGTCTTATTCCTTATGTTAAATCAAATTATAATTATTGTATTCCCTTTAGTGAGAAAAATATCTAGTGACTATCCCTACTCATTAAACACTGGCCTTCATTTAATCAACACTGAATTTTCATTGAGATTAAAATCTAAAACATGCTATTTGCTTACCTATTTGCGATACATAGACACACTTACTTATAATTTTGATATGTATTTTTTATTTATCCTTTTTCCTCTAATTGTTTATATGTCTGTATGTGGGTGAACATGCTTAGAGGAGGTACCATGGAAGACAAAAGGGAACTTCGAATCCTCTGGAAGTGGAGGTACAGACAGTTATAGGCTAACTGTTACATTATGTCTAACGTGGGTGCTGAGTGCTAATCTTCAGTTCTGTGGAAGAGCAGGAAGTACTCTTAGTTGTTGAGGGTTTTCTCTAGCCCTGATTGTGTATATTTATTTTCCATGTTTCTGAATTACATAAACACACTGCCACACAAGCATCCATTGAACATATTTCCTCCCAAGACCTTCAAATTTTTATTTTCTACCCTATCTTTTTTGTTTTTGCCAGAAAGTTACGTTTCTACTTTTGAACCACATGTGTGTGTATAAGCACATACACACACATTTATGTGTATATATGTATATACCTATTATATCCACATTGTCATATATATATGAGTTTATGGTATATACATATATAGGTTATATGTATCATTTCATGTATCTATATAAAATCTGGGAGCTACGAATGAGCATAGCCATAATTTACTTTGATTAGTTGAATGTAGCAATCACAGTATGATCAGAAAGGCAGTACCCATGTCTGTGTACTTCTTTAATCTAAGATGACTTAGGAACTCAGTGTCGGCTTTCTTAGTCATTCACTTCCTGCTAAACAGTGAAAGCAGAATGGTGATGGAGAATGTCAGGCTCTATGTGGTCAGGACTGGCCCTAATATCTAGCACATCTACAAACAAAGTAAGTAATGGGCTTGGACTAGAGCTTTGCTAGAGCTTGCAGGGAATTCTGGGTACTGACTGGGTGCGCCATATACTGCCTTCAGCTCAGATCCATTGGTAGAAGTAATTATTATATCCCTTCTGTGTGTATGAAATTCTACAGCATGTCAAAGACATGGAGGACTTGGATTTTTGCAAACAATAGTTAGGCATTGGTATTTAACTAATCATCTACACTGATGATCAGGGCAAACTGAGATGAAGCTGGCATGCTGGCTCAGCATATGACCAGTGATTTACTGTGTGGCAAGAGCCAGTAGTGTAAAAAGCAGAGCACAGAAAAGCTTTCCTATGTGTACAACTTTCACATCTTCATTAAGTATTATTTTTAGTGCAAATCACCAAAATAGTAAATGAGTTAGATAAAATTATTTATATGTTCACTTAAAAATTGCCTTCAAGGATGAATAATTTTATATATAACCAATACTACTCTTACCTGAGCTTTTGCCATAAGTGTTAAAATTGAATAAAAAACTGGCACTGAAATGCTCAGTGTATGAAAATATAATCATATATTTAGCTTATGATTTTGCCTTTCTTTTCTTTTTGTTTTTAAAGAGAATAATTTTTTAAACTTTTATTGCATTATGATGAGAAAAGTTACAAGATTTCAATTTATCTGGATTTGTTAACATTTAAAAACCTATTTTAAGTAAATAGAATTAAATCACATTCTTGTTTCCCTTTTGTACCCTGACTCCTCCCAGAGAACCCCCTTCAATACACACAATATCTTTTTTGTTATATTCCTTAAAATTTAAAATTATTATAACAATAAAAATAAGTAATATAAATGTTGTTTGATATAAAATAACAATCAATGCAACAGACTTATGTAGATGCTAGTCTACAGCAATAGTGAAAATACATTTTTCTCCATATAAGTTTTAAATAACTCCAAACATATTGACTGTATACTTCAAAATAATACATCACAACTTGTATTTTCTTAAATGAACATAAATATATAAAGTCTTTTTATTTGTTTTGTACTTAGTAGAGTTTAAAAACTTGGCTCTTACTGTGGTACAAGCCCAAAATAAGAACAATTTGTAGACATTGGATTTCATTATAATAAGGCTGTACTTCAATGGCCCTCACATCACCAAAAGATTTCACCTCCATCGTAGCTAAGCTGAGAGTTGATAGTTTTGCTGCACCAAGAAATGAATTGTAGGCTCAATTTTTGGACGCAGACTTCCTGCTACAGTCAAAGCTATTTGACTTGAGTGAGTGACTTCATTCTCAGCCCACAGAGAAC
>NW_022196898.1:97052244-97083256 GCF_008632895.1 Mastomys coucha | reverse complement strand
TAATTTTGTTGAAGATATTTACTGGCCTATTACATTGGGAGTCTTCACTCTCTTCTATACCTATTATCTTTAAGTTTGATCTTCTTATTCCATCTTGGATTTCCTGGATGTTTTGGGTTAGGAACTTTTTGGTTTTTGCATTTTCTTTGACTGTTGTATCAATGTTTTCTATGGTGTCTTCTGCCCATGAGATTCTCTCTTCTATCTCTTTTATTCTGTTTGTGATGCTTGCATCTATGATTCCTGATTTATTTTCTAGGTTTTGTATCTCCAGGGCTGTCTCTCTTTCTGATTTCTTTATTGTTTCTATTTCCATTTTTAGATTCTGGATGGTTTTGCTCATTTCCTTCACCTGTTTGATTGTGTTTTCCTGTAGATCTTTAAGGGATTTTTATGTTTCTTCTTGAAGGGCTTCTAGCTGTTTAACTGTGTTCTCTTGTACTTCTTTGAGGATGCTACTTATGTCTTTCTTAAAGTCCTGTATCATCACCATGAGATGTGATTTTATATCTGAATCTTGTTTTTCCGGTGTAATGGTGTGTCCAGGACTTGCTATGGTGAGAGAATTGGATTCTGATGATGCCAAGTGACCTCGGTTTGTGTTGTTTATTTTCTGACGGTTGTTGCCCGCCATCAGGTTATCTCTAGTGTTACCTGCCCTTGATAAATCTGATTAGAGCTTGTCCTTCCTGTGATCTTGATTGTGTCAGAACTCCACAGAGTCAAGCTGTCTCTGTGATCCTGTGATTTTGGGATCCTGTGATCCTGGGCTTGTTAGATCACCTGGGAGTGGGGCTTTCTCTGTGTGTTGTGGGACTGGCTGTGGAGCTTGTGCCCTAGGTCTGCTCAGGACACCCGCCCAGACAGACTGGAAGGAACCTGAGTCACTAGGCTGGCGGGGTTCCTGTGTGCCTGGTTTCACTGGTCCCAGTTACTCCGATTTTGCCTTTCTATATTTTAAGAGGATTTTCAGGATTGTCAGTGTTTGAATTTATGAAAAACAAAGTTTACAATGTTCAATAGCAATTCAATATTTTTAAAAAGAAATATTTTAAAAATTATTGCTTATATATTTCTATAATAAAAAGTCAAAAGAAATGTGAGAAGCCATTTACAAACCAATATTATATGAACATTTGACAAATACATATTTTTATTGGTGCATGTCAGTTTTTATAATGTGTACAGTATTTAAAATTGAGCATTGGAGCAGGTTGTATCAATTTTTTCATGTGAAATATCAAGTTTATAAGGTAATTTCCATCTCACATCTGTGTGATGGCAAGCACAATCCCTCACTGGAGCAGTATGGATTCCTCTAGACACAGGACTCTTCTTCAATCTGAATGCAGAGGAACCACACATAAGGATGAACACATTGAACTTGCTGTCATCTCCACTTCTGTGATTTTTAAAAGAGATAACCTGGATTCACAGCTATGAATGGGGTGCGGAAAATAGTATTTAGTTTTCTATGACATTCCACATTATCATGGGGCTGGCTGTGTAACTCACTGGCAAAGTGTGTGTAAAACTTTGGCCTTAGTGCCCATTACCAAAGATGGGGAGGAAGAAGATGAGGGGGAGGAGGAAGAGGAAGGTGAGTAAAGAGGAAGATGAGGGTGGAGGAGGAAGATGAAAAAGAAATGGAGAAGAGGAAGGAGGAAGAAGATGGAGAAATGGAGAAAGAGGAAGAGGAAGAGAAAGAAACATGCCATCTAAAATCAACAAGACAAGCAAAATGAAAATAAGCACAATGTATAAAGTTGCCAAATGACAGCTATGGCCATGAATAGACAAATACTTAAAAAGTTTTCATCAGTAAACAGTTTTTTACCAGCGAGTATGTACTAGAATTTTAAAATTGTTTTTCTATATACCAATTTGTTTTTTAAAATATAGCTGCACAGTAAACTTGAATTCAGAAAAAGTCTATACATAACTCAACCATTTTTTTTTCTTCCATTTTTCTTCTGGGTTCTTTCAGTGTCAATCAAACCTCAAAAAGAAGCAATTTGCTTTGTATATGATTAATATAATATAATATAAATGTTAGCATCATATACACACATTAGCACTCCTACATATGCAAATGGATATGAATCACACACATGCAAATGTGTAAGTCACACCATATGAAATAATTTAAAGTCTGGTTTTCCAGTACATATGAAGCACTTTTAAAACTAAAGGATGTTATATGTTTGAGGGTGAAAACATACCAACCTGAAGTATGAATGATTTCTTTATGTGCTTTCAGTGTGATGTATGCCCACAGCATCAAAGATGGTATATCCTGGGAGCCAACATCTCAAACGCTGCTCTTTAACTTATATGCTTTGGGAAATCACTTATTCTTACATAATAACTACTGAGAAAACATCACTGTTATATTCACTTGTTACATATGAATTCATTAACCCAAAGCTGACTTTGTGGTTTTATTTATAAGCATAGTATCATATAGAAACCAATGGGTCACAGTAAGTGAACATTTTAAAATTGTTTTTCTATATACCAATTTGTTTTTTAAAATATAGCTGCACAGTAAACTTGAATTCAGAAAAAGTCTATACATAACTCAACCATTTTTTTTTTCTTCCATTTTTCTTCTGGGTTCTTTCAGTGTCTTTCAGATTTAGTTTACACTAAATCTGCTTTACATGAATACTTTTATATAGACAAGTAGAAGTAAAATCCAAATAAGGCAAGAGCGATGCCAAATGGGGAAAGAGCAGCCAGTGTCCTAAAACAATTAGGAAACCGCAACTGTGAGCTTGAGGCAAACAGAAAGCAAAATCCATTTCTTCTTAATAGTGATGGCTTATTTAATTGTTGTGCATTACACTACATTCTCATTGTGTCATCATGAATATTTTTTGTTAAGTATTGCTTGCAGAAAAACAGGTTAATCTAATGATATCACTAGTGTACCTACACTAGAATTTGGTGCTAAATTACACAGCCCATGAAAATGGAAGGGAGTATACTAATCTATTCATTTTTGTTTTGTGACAGGAAAAAAGTCAAATAACAGCAAAAGGTAAGGCTGGGGAAGAGGGAGAAGAGGCCAAGAGAGTGATGTCACCTGGTTCTGTCTATGACGAGGACCCTGCCATTCTCCAAAGCAGGTTTAGAACTCCAGTGCCAGTGCTCCAAAGCATTTCAGTACCTTCTTGTTGTGAGTATGTTAGTTAGCTCCCTTTTTAATTATGAAAATTTTTGAAAATTATATTATTTAAAAACCATGCAAGTAGAAATTACACACCAGTGAGATTAACTGGACGCAAAGTCTGTATATGCGAATGAACTTACATTCAGTTAGAATAGCCACAGTGAAGCTATGGAGCTCTACTGTGTATCTTACACTTTCACTATAGAATATACTTTTATTCACTTACCAATCACCAAGAGTGAAAAATCTGTGGGAGTGTTAGAACTTGAAAAATAGCATATTATTCCTTTAATAACTCACATCCTTCCTCATGTCTTGATAGGTACAACTAGAGTATTTTTCAATTGGCTGGACCTAACCTTAAAATTCTTATGTAGCAAGAACATGGAGGACAGGTGTCAGGTCAGCAGAGTAGGGCATGAAGTCACAATACAATTGCCAACCCAAAGAATGATGGCACCCAAGCATGGCTAACCCCAGAGCTAGCTGACTGCATTGCAACCAACAATGACTATAAATGCCATACCATAAATCTCTAAACCTCAAACATGAGGCTTGTTTTGGTGTTGAACTGGACCTACAGCCCAGTTTGTCTCACCAGTCAGTTCTCTGTCTATTTGTTTCATCCGTGAAACCTGCACACCAGCTTCTAAGAAGCCACTCCCAAGAAATACCCCTTTCTGTCATGAAAATAATGCATTAAGATAAGTTATGAGAACCTCTGAACTGGGCCAATCCATATTCTCAAGCGAGATGAGGTGAATTAAAAGCTTAAGGAACTCCTATTCCAGCATATATACCACACACTCCCCCCAATTTAACTGTCTTAATAAGGATCACACGGCAGGTAGCCAGCATGGTATCAGTGAAGTCTTAACATAAGGCTGTAGTTCATGGATGTTCACGTTTTCCTTCCCAAGCATATCAGCATTAACAACAGGTTTTACCAAGGAAATCTAAATCTCTACTGCCACGCTTACTTTCCTACTCCAGTAAAGTCTGTAGTGTCAGGCTTGAAGGCCTGATCACAGACCAGAGGTGCATGGCTTCAGAGGGAGTTTGCCTCCTGCGTATTCAGTCAGTCACTGGCATCTCCTAACTCAGACATGTTCCAGATTAGTCTTTCCAATACTCAACATGCCATCTTATTCAGGAATAAAGGTGCCCAATGAAATGATTCGTAAATAGTTAAAACTAAGATTAAACATTGTTCCCTGACCAGCACAGTGTTCCAATATATCCTAATTTATTACCAAGCTGTCATTAGCTTGGAAATTCTCACAAGGAAGCTGTCTTATCAGACAGGGTGTCTTCAGAGTTAGGAATAGAGGTCAGGCACCATTGCTTACAGTTAACATAATTAGAATTCTCACAGTCCCACAGAAGACAGAACTGTTTTACATACCAGAGAGTAATCGAAGGGCTTCCCTCACTTAAGGGCATTCTCAGGAACTGCTAGATTAGGACTTCCTGGTGCTTGTCTCCAACAGACTCAGAGAATTAGCTTGGGACTGCCAAGATAGCCCCAGTGGGAAGAGCACCACTGCTCTTCCAGTTTTCACCTAGGTGTCTAATCTTACCGACCTTGATGTGACTTGAAGTCACTTGCCTAGTGACTTCTGTCTTGCCGTCTGATCTTACTGAACTTGATGTGGCCCTCATCTGCCTACGTGACTTTTGTCATTCGCCCTGTTTTCTGCATATTATATAAGCATGGTTTTCACTTTGTGCAGATAGAGATGTATTCAGATTCAAGAGAGAGCATTTGAGCTCCGAGCCTCATGCAGTCCGCAGCCCCCTGGGCCCAGAGCACTCGGCCCCGGGGGCAGGGGGTGCAGTGCCTGTCCAGAAGAGGTGGCTGCTTTAGACCCAGTGTGTTTCAAGTGGCCTCAGATGTACCTCAACTGCTGAGCTGCCAGATTTTTCATTTCTCTTTTGTAATGACTGTAAAAGTCTGATGCCATTTTTGAGAAATACATTCAGATCCTGCACTTCCATATGTCTTCTCTGCCATTATTTCTTCGTCTATGCCTTGTCTACCTGACTAGGACCCTGTTTCCCCTGCGGGTTGAGGGAGGCTCAGATTGGCCAGCCTGCGGCACTCTACAAGTGTGGTAATGTAAAGTTCCAATTACATTTTAAATTATATGCAAGCCATTTTTTGCTTATTCTAAAACATAGAGGTTGTGCTAAATTCAAAAATGAGTGAAATGCTCAAAATGTCAAGACAATTCAACACAGGTTTGTTAAAGAGTTATGTTTGCAAATGCATATGCACAGGCATATAAGGTGACTTCAGTAATGTTCACCTACTGTGTGACATACCTTGATATCTCAAAAGCAATGTGTGAAATGAAAAGCTTTAGCTGCTAAGAAAAAAGTGCAAACTTAAATGTATATACTTAAGAACTTGAAAGGGGCTAAGGATATGGCTCATTTGGTAAAGTATTTGCCACATACTCATGAAGACCTGAGTTCAAATCCCAGCACTTCTATAAAACCCTGGCACTCTTATGGAAGTTCTAGAGCAAGGAGGATTGGAAGTGATGACCCCTTCCATTGTGCCTACCAAATGGTTTATCTAAATTAGTTGTTTGAGTTTCAAAGAATGGATTTTGGTCATATGCAGCCCACTCTCCTACTCTCCCTTCCTATACATCCAACAACATCATGTTCTTTCTTACTTTTTTCTTTTCTTTTCTTTTTTTTTGGATATTTTCTTTATTTACATGTCATATGATATCTCCTTTCCAAGTTTCCCCTCCAAAAAATAAAATAAAAACAAAACCAAAAACAACCAAAAAACCCTGTTCCCTCCCCCTTCCTCCTGCTCACCAACCCACCCTCTCCTGCTTACTGGCCCTGGCATTCCCCTACACTGGGGCATCGAGCCTTCACAGGGCCAAGGACCTCTCCTCCTATTGATGACTGACTTGGCCATCCTCTGCTATACATATGCTGCTGGAGCTATGAGTCCCACCATGTGTACTCCTTGGTTGGTGGTTTAGTCCCTGGGAGCTCTGAGAGTACTGGTTAGTTCATATTGTTGTTCACCCTAAGGTGCTGCAAACCCTTCAACTCCTTGGGTCCTTTCTCTAGCTCCTTCATTGGGGACCCTGTACTCAGTCCATCTTTCTTACTTTTTAAATACATTTTAATTAAAATATATCACTCCCACTTCATTTTCCTTGAGTGCCTCTCATGACCCCTCCCTCCAACCCCTTCCCTTCTCCTTTCCACCTTACTGTAAAACTGATAACCTCTTTTTATATTATTATTGTTACAAACAAGCACATACATACAAATATATATATAGATTCATGTGTGTGTAGGTCTGTGTCTCCCTGTTTCTGTTTGTCTCTTTTTCTTTCTCTCTCTCTGTTTGTGAGTGTGCGCATGTGCTTGTGCACGTGTGTGTGTGTGTGTGTGTGTGTGTGTGTGTGTGTGTGTGTGTGTGAGAGAGAGAGAGAGAGAGAGAGAGAGAGACCTCCTGTGTCTACTTTCATTTATGTGTACATGGTTTCAAAGCTAAACACTTTGTATTGGGCAACCAGTGATTTTTTATTGGAATCTTCAGCAGAACTCCCACATCTATGGCTCTAGGAATAGCCTGGACAGGAGAGAAAGATTCTAAGAGCCAGAATACCTGGAAGTCTTCTATGAGGGGGTCTTTCTTTTTTTGTTGTTGTTTTGTTTTGTTTTTTATTTTTGTTTGTTTGATTTTTTTTTTCGAGACAGGGTTTCTCTGTGTAGCCTTGGCTGTCCTGGAACTCACTCTGTAGACCAGGTTGGCCTCAAACTCAGAAATCTGCCTGCCTCTGTCTCCCAGGTGCTGGGATTAAAAGCATGTGCCACCACTGCCCAGCAAGATTGTCTTTCTTAAAATGGCACATAAACAAGACTGGAATAATAACAATATTGACAGGCATGCTAATGAAGAAGGGGGATCTCATAAGGTCTGGTCCTTAGACAAAGAATTACAAACAACTAATGACTTCTGAATGAGCATTAGTTGAAATGAACTAGTGAGATCCAGGTGCAAGGATACCAGTGTTCACATATATATGCCTGTATAAAGAAACTGAGCACATTTACACTGTGTCATTAGAATAGCATGATTGCTTAGTCCCTTGTGTACTTAAGAATACTATAGTTTCAAAGTTTACATCTTCACAGACAAAGAATGTTGGTAGATTCCCTTTAAAGAAAAAGAAAAAAAAACTAATTGAACAGGCTTTTATTCCAATCCTCATGTTTTATGTGATTCCAGGCAATGCATTTAACAGTTGCTACCTTCTTATTCAGATCTACACAGTATGTTTACTCTAACATTAGACTTAAAAGAAAAATTAAAAATTTAAAAACACCAAATTTCTAGGTTTTTTTTCCAAATTAGTGTCTTTTGATAGAAGTATTGTCAAACTTTTCAAAAAGTTCTAATATAATAAAATTTGACTTCTCTGGTGTGCTTTAAAAATTTGTAAGTTCTCCCCAAATATCCTAAAATACATGTGAAAACTCATATTCAAATAAAGAAAAAAATCCCATTGACACAGTCAACTATTCATTGTGTGCATTAACTAAGCAGGTTATGCAGTTTGAAAGAATACATAAGCACCACTCCCCAAACTGCTCAAATTTAACTATCTTTTCCCATAAATGTGAAAACCTCCTTGACAATAATTGGGTGTCCCTAATACACATATGGATTCAGACATTCTAGGGAGGAAATGGATTGTAATTCTGGCAACTGAAGTAAACTGCACTTCCATGTGTATGCATTCCCAACCTCGGGAGTTGGAATTCAAACTGTGGTTACAAACCATCCATGTTAATTAGAAGCTTCTTCATTTTTCACCTTCCCAAGTAAAGTTATGAGAAGCCCGGCACTCTCCTTGCTTATCTCCAATTCCCACTTGGCAGGCACTGTAAAGAACCATTCCCCCAAGTGCTGTCTTATGCCTGCAGTCTCCCACCTGGCACAGCTCTCAGCTTTGACCTCAGGGAATTCTCATGCTTGAGTCTTCCTGTGGTTTACCTCTGAGAGGTCTCTCCAAATCGAAAGAGAACAGGAGGGGTGACAACAGAGGGAGCTCAACAAGCCAGGTTTATTTTAAGTGGATCACAAGAGCAGGTCTCTTGCAGGACCAAGCTGCCACAGCGTGGTCTCAGATAATTGCCTTTTACAGAGTAACTCAGGAAGAGCCAATTAGCTGAACAATTAGAAGATGTGCTAACAGCACAACACACATTCATCAGAATTAGCACACGCAAATCTTTCTGTATATTCTAAATCAATCACAGTGTAAGAAACGTAGATCTTGGAAACCGTGTCCTTGAGTCTCCTCTCCTACTGCCTAACCGTAGCTTCCTGTTCACATTTTACCCACCACTTGGGCAACTCTGTAACCTCCTACCAGTTTGAATATAGGTCATGCCTGAAACTGGAGGGAATGTCAAATTCTTCGTGTAACTAGTATAACCTAAAACACTGACTCTGTGTCTCTTGACGCCAGACAGTCTTAGCATGTGAAGTGTGTCCCGTGTTCTTTCCATGAATTTTTCTGTCATGTCTTCAGTTACTGCTGCCTTTGCAGTGCTTTTCTCTTTTCACTGTAAGTGGCAGGCAGCTAGAAGCTGGCAAGGGAGCTCCCTGCTCCACAATCCATATCTCCTAACTTTGAAAATTGAAATTAACCAATTTTTTTTTCAAGCACATGCGTATTTGTTCTCAGGTTCTCTCTCTATACTAACTTTATCCTGCCTCCTTTTAAAAAATTATTTCTGTTATTTTTTCAGATTATAGTGTAATTACATCATTTCATCCCTCTAAACTCTCCCACATACCCTTCTTTGCCTTCTTTCAAGTTCATGGCTTTCTTTTTCATTAATTGTTATTTCACACACACATACACACACACACACACGCACGCACATAAGCACACACCGTTCTTAAGGGCATGAGCATTATCAGCTCAGACTTATGCATGTTTTCATGGCTGACCATTCGTATCTGATGACCATTTGGTAGGCTCTTCCCCAGGGAGGACAATGTCCCATGGTCTCAGCATTCCTTAGTTGCTTACCGTCCTGGGGGTGGGGTGAGAGATTACAGCCTTTCCCTTTTTCACTTCTGTTCCATTTTTCAGATCATGGTAAGGCAGTCATGTTGGTGAGACTTTATGTACCTAACTTCTGACATTTCTAGGAGACAAAATTTCACAGTAAACTCTCTCTTCCTCTGACTCTAATTATATTTCTAGATCCTCTTTCACAATGTTCCCTGAGCCTTAGGCACAATCTTTATACTATAGATATATTATGATTGTGTAAATAATTGGATAGAACTAGAAAAGTTCATATGGAATGAGGTAATCCAGACTCATAATGAAAAAGATCACATGTTTTCTCTCATCTGAAGATTCTAACTTCCAATAATCAGACTTGAATACCGATCCAGAGTAACTTCAGAAGCCAGGAAAGTAAAGGGGGACACTTCTGGGGCAGGAGACATGAGGGGTCAGTAGAAAGGGGAGCAGCAAGATACCAGTGATCCTATCAGGAAAATAGAAAATGGGGGGTCTCATTAGGGAGAGGAAAAGTATACATATACAGAAGAAGGAGGGGGAGGGTAAGTTAACAGTTAAGATGTCTTGAAAATATCATAAGGAATTCTACTGTTACTAAAATACTTACAGTATATGTAAGGTGATAAATAAATATACATATGCAGTTTAAATAAGTTTTTCCCATTTGGAAGCACAATGTTCCCTCAAAGAGCCAAAGTCCATATAACAAAAACCACAGCACCATGGATGACAAGTCCTCTTTTGAGTCAATGGTAATGGTTGTCCAGGAGACTCCCAGAGCTTTATAGATGATTATTGCCCATGGTTGACCCCAGAAGTAGAAGATCACTCCCAGGGCTGAAGATACCATGCACTCCAGACACAGGTTCCAAAAATTCCACAGCTATGACTTGCCTGAATGCTTCCTCTATGAGGACCTAGGATCACAGTAGCAACATATATGCTTTAGCAGTAATCAACAGCTCTGGAATGGGACTCAAGACCAGCTCAAAAACAGGGACATCGTGTCTGGAAACCTCGATGCTAGTGAAGTCACTGATCTTGGAAAACGCCCTACATTCACCGCTTTACTAAGCAAGAATGATCCCTAACTACATACTAAATATTCTTCCTTGGGCCCACCAATAAGTATAGTCCTCACCCCTCATCAGGAAACTTCTTTTTGCATCAGACGAAAACCCCCACAGAAAACCCCAATCAATCAAAAGCAAAGCTTATGGTTTCTTAATTGCAACTTACTATAGCATTTCAGTCTTTCTTCCTCTCCAGCTTCTGGGAAAATGCAGGCCATCAAGACAACTGTGAAAGACCAGGGCACAGGCTCCAAAGAGAAAGTGGGATTTGTCTCCCCACCTCTCTGTTTCATGTGCTGTCTCTGGCAAACCCTGCACCTGAAGACTCACCTTGCATGGTGACACACTCCTTGGTGACCAACAAGTTAGATCCACTCTGTCTCTGTCTTCTGAGAAGTGGCCCCAGAGACAGACAAAAGCACTATGCATCTTGTACCTCTTTGGATGAGAATGGTTCTCAGATTATTTATGTAACCAGATTCCTATATTCATGCCCCCACTTTTTGAGTATATCGACACAAGTCTCTTCACAGATTGGACACAAGCAGGTAAACCTGCACACCCGTGTGCTTTAGAACCTTCCCTATATCACACTGTGTGTAATATTGAGTAGAGCGGCTGTGTTGTGAACTTGTAAACGTAGTTGGCCCCCTGCTTCTAGACCAATTGGAGTGGCCTTCATTGCAGAAGTTTCTGACTCCTTCTGGCTCCTGTGGATCCAAGCCATTAGCATTTTATAGAAACTCTCAAGTGACATAAACTGGTGGTCCACAGAACATCTTTGGTAAAAGATAGCAAAGTTCTTCATTATTTTTAAAATGTACAAATGAAGTCCTGGTCTTTATGGGTGGTAAATGAGAAGAACGGGGAGATGGAGGAGAAAATGAAAAGGCAGAGGAGGAGACCTGTAGGGACAATAATGGTGTGATTTTATATATAACCTACTCAATATATAAAACCTATTTGAAAAGATTCACCAATATATCATGATTGACTGGTGTCATAAGTTTCATTTTGTAGCTAAGCTGGACTAGATTCCTCAGGCTACAATAATGAGCATAGCTTGGACCCATGTCTCTTATAATAAAGCAACAGTTGTTATATCTAGCTATTGTTGTGAAAACTGCTTTGACAAAAGCCGAGTCTCCCTTTACCTCTGTATCTAATCAAATACAATGGGTGGAAATGGATAAATGTGAAGGAATATATCACTATATACACTTATAGATCCATAATTATACATGTATCTATATTGTGGGTATATAAAGATGCATGAGTGGCTCATGAGACCTCATTCCACTACAGATTCTGAGCAGATATGGGGAATTTTATTCTATTCTGATCCTTATAGCTGACTGTTCTATTACTAATACAAAATGTCTTAGCATAAATCTTTACTCACACACAGGTTTTTTTTCCCAAAATAATATTTCCTAAAGGTCAATTTTGCCAAAGATCATTAAACATTTTAATATAAACAACTGTTTGATAGTTGACAACTTAGAGATTAAAGAAAGAAAAATATGCTTTACCCCAGAGTTTAAGAGCTTTCAGTCCGTGGTTTAGGTAGGTTCTGCTTTTGCTGGGCAAGGAGAGTCAGAACAGGGATCATGGAGAGATGGGGCAGGGAGGGTCACTTCTCTCACATTAAGATAGGCATGATAACATATGTCCCCCAAGGATTTTCCTTACTAACCTATGTTTTTAAGTTTCTGCCACTTCCCATATTTCCACTATCTACTGAACACCAAGCCCTCAACACTGAACCTATGGGGCACAACACTCACACCCAAATCCATAAAGCTCTGTATTTTATTGATTCTGTTATAAAGTACAAAAAGCATAAGCAGCTTAGGGACCAAGTGTAAGAGACCCTCATCACCAGCACAAACTGTACCTACTAGGATTTAGTAGCTGTAAGAGTTTCCTTTTGGTGTGGAATCAATTAAAAATGTATGGGATTAAGACAGCATGCACTTACTCTTCTTTGCGCTCTCTGTGTCGTCAGTCTGCACAAGCTAACTTTTCTTCTGGGTTCTGGTAGCCTGATATCAGGGTTTTAGCCAGCTCCACAGGGGAAGAAGTGATTCCTAACTCACTGTTTCTTGGTAGGTATTTTTCTTGGGGTTTTATGACTGAATTCCCTGTGCTCCCTGGAGCTATTGGCCAGACACACCTCCACTCTTCCTTTATCACCTGGACACCTGCACAGGCAACTCAGAACATGGCTTCCCATGTTTTCAAAGGCAGCAAAAGAGTCTTTCCCCACCAGAAGGAAGCAGTTGATTCCCAGCTCTCTGCATTATGACAGGACCTACCCAGATGATCTCCCCTTTGACCCATTTTCAGAATCATTTTCACTTTCATCAGTGGGATCTACATAGAATTCATCATAATCATAGTCCTTCACAAACAGGAAATATAGAATCCTCTACTACAGGTAGACTGGTCGCAGATTCTGGGGACATCTTTGAATGACAATGAGGACAAGACTATTCCAAAGTATTGTTTGGGGAAAGGGTTATATCATAGATATGAGGCAGAGTGTAGCCAGAAGCGTTTGTAAGAGTTCAGACTGAACCAGGGCATTAGAGTGATGGGGATGGCAAAAGAGGAAGAGAAGGACAAGACAGGTCAGGAGGACCAAGAGAAGATCTATAGACCAGAAAGGAAGAATAAGCTAACCAGGAAACAAGATCAAAGAGAGCATATGGCCAAAATGGATGAATTATATAGAAACCAGAAGCTGGGAGTAGAGAAGCCGAGCACGATGGAAGGGAGAGGGTTAAGGTAGGGGTTGAGGTAAGAAGTCCTGGGAGGAGTCACAAGTACTTGTACAAATCAGCCTTGTCTCCATTTTCTTTTGGACAATCTTTTCACAGCGCTGCCTACCACCATCTCTGAATGTGGCTTCACCACATTCAGAAGTGTTGACTCCAACAAGTGAGATGATTAAGTCAACCTGCATTCTTCAATGAATATGAAGCTGTCTTTGTGTGTGTGTGTGTATGTGTGTGTGTGTGTTCATATATTCATATTCAGAGATGTGTTCTCACAGTCACATGTATGACAGGCCTGTGAATGCTGGAGGACATTTCTGAAATCTTTTTCTGGAATCTCCCACTTTAGTTTTTGAGACAGGGTCTCCCATTGGCCTAGAGCTTAGCAATTTGCCTAGGCTGGTCAGATGTTGGGACCCAGGAATCTACCTGTTTCTACATTTTCCATTCTGGGATCACAGATGCTTGCTTCCATACTACTCGTGGTTGTGTTCAGTGAAGGTTCTTCTGATTAAACTTCAAGCCCTAATACTTGCATTGCAAGCACTTCAGTGACTGAGTCATTCCTCCAGACTGAGTTGCTGACTGTTGGTGAAAATACACATAATAGTGTGTGTGTGTGTGTGTGTGTGTGTGTGTGTTCACGCACGCATGCATGCGCATGTGTGGGAAAACTCCCCAAAGAATATAGTCTTATAATAAAGCATTTTAAAAAGTGTACTCACCAGCTACAATAAAGTAAAATGCCAATGACAGCAGATACAAATTAGATATTGAATATAGACATTAAAGGAGTATTTTGTCTCTGAGATTTATTTACTGTCTAATACCTTATGCATGTATCTATTTGCTATTAGTTTTGTTTTGCATGAGCAAACCGAGGAACACAATGAGCCAAGACTAGAACCTGTTTCTGCCCTTCATACTGATATCTCAGGAGTAAGCACACTGCAATCTCTTCACAGATAATTGAATAAAAGCATCTTAGGCTTCCTCAAAGAAGCATAAAAGACAGAATGCCTAGTGCAAGGGGAAAGGTTTGGAAACAAAGGCATCTCCTCTCTATCTCTCTTTGCTGCCAGTTCTCATAATTACCAATAAGCAAGGGAAATATTCTAAATAAATACCTGCTCTGGCCTCTCTCACAACTCTAATATGGCCTGTTTTCATAACTTTAGTTCCTGTTCTATGTGAGTGTGTGACTGACTGTAACTTGTGAGCTAAACCTCGGAACCTCTTGAAAAAGATGAAGCAGAGGAGTAAGCTACAAAAGTGCAAGGCAAATATAGTCTGAACAGAGGATCAACACCACTAAGTTAACCTGACATAAATATTTACTTGATTTTTCAGAATTAAAGTGGAGATAACCAGACCAAAGAATGCATAGAAAGTTCCTAGTTTAAAAAAAAATTAAAAAATGTATTGTTCTCTTCATTCAACTTTAATCTTATTCCAACTACTTTATATTAGCTTGTCATGTAGGAAACAGTAATACGTTTATTTAGGTATATTCTTAAAAATATGTCTCCATGTGTTGATATTTCCTGCAGGGACAATGGTAAAAATAAAATGGAATACACATTGCTTGAAGCAATGAATGTACTCTCTTTAGACAGTGATAGAAGAATAATATCAATATTAAGGCTCTGAATAAGTCCTGCATGAACAAAAGTTGGTTTTTCTAAATCTGTTAAAATTCTTAAAGAACAGTTTTAAAAAATGCTTTTTAACAGTTTGTAGATCTGAAGTCTGATGAAGAATTATTTACAGTCATAGTTGATAAACAGAGCAAGGAAAACTAGAGACACCATAGATGGAGAGAACTGGAAGGGAAGCATACCTTTAATTTGCTTGCACGATGGGCGTGATCTTCCCTATGGTTACTCAGAATGGTAAATACAAGTGCCAATAGGACTGAAAGGACTTTAAAGAACTGGCTCAGTCTAAGAATGCCTCACAAACATTATACCCTGAGTTTAATCCCCTGAATATTAGTAACAATGTAAAACTAAATGTATATAAATAGATAAGCAGAATAAAATCAGAACAATGGGGGCATACTGGGAATCCTAGTTTTGGAAAGCTGGGAGACACAAGGAGACACTAGGATCTGTGAGTCTGACTGGTGAGACAGCCTGGCTTGTGTGGAGGGTCCAAGCCAAGGAGCCTCTAGCTCAGAGAACAAGATGGAATGCCAGGCGCACCTGCCTTCCAAAGCCCATCTGCAGTCGTGAGAAAAGGAGGTAAGTGTGTGAACACTTACCAAACCCAGACACTGGTGTGGATGCCAACAAGTGCTGGCTGATGAGGAGCCCGATGTAGCTGTCTCCTGAGAGGCTCTGCCAGTGCCTGACAAATTCAGAGGTAGATGCTCTCAGCCGACCATTGGACTGAGCACAGGGTCCCCAGTGGAGGAGTTAGAGAAAGGACAGAAGGAGCTGAAGGGATTTCCAGCCTCATAAAAAGAACAACAATATGAACCAACAAGTACCTCCAGAATGCCCAGGAACTAAACCACCAACCAAAGAGTACACATGGACTCATGGCTCCAGCTGCATATGTAGCAGAGGATGGCCTTGTCAGACGTCAATGGGAGGAAAGGCCCTTGGTCTTGTGAAGGCTTGATTCCCCAGTATAAGGGAGATGCCAGGACAGGGAAGTGGGAATGGGTGGGTTGGCAAGCAGGAGGGTGGGACAGATAGGGGGTTTTTGGAGAGGAAAGCAAGAAAGGGGCTAACATTTGAAATGTAAATAAAAAAAATCTCTAATAAAAAATTAAAAAAAAAGAAAAAAAGCTAATGACAAGGCAGCGTGGACAGGAAGCTGTAATGGGCAGAGATTAGTTTCATTGAAAGAAAACATGACATCCTTATACTGGGTCAATAGGAAGATGCCTTCAGGGTGAAACCACTCCAGATGAAGGTCTCAGGCCATGAAAATGCAAATTTACTATAAAGACTTTCACTAGAAGGGTTCAGCCTTGAAGGAGAACTTCCTAAAGTAGCCAGCCTTTAGGTAGCCCTGCTGAGAAAACTCCACTTGGGAAAATGTGGATTGAGTTTTCAGGGACCAAGTGGGCCTGCTACTTCTCAAGCTCTTGTCTGAATTGGCAGTGTTCAAGGGGTGCTGTTTTCCAAGCATATAGAATGTTGATTATGAAAGGAAGGTCATACAGCGTTTCTGAAGAATGCCTGTCAGGCCAGACAATGAGAAGCCAGATTTCCTGGAGGATCTCTGATCCAGCTATCAACAGAGCTCCCTCCCAGTCTGGTGTCTGTGCTGCCGTGCAGACCTCAAGAACTTGGAAAGCCATGAATCTGAAATGTTTCATTCCAGCTCCTCCTCTGAAGCGCTAGTCTCCAGCTCTCAATGCTGTTTCGAAGGCTGTGTCAGGTGTTCTCAGTCTGTCGCCCAAAGGTGGAGTGTTTCCCTGGATACCTTTAAATGAAGCCCAACACATGTGTAGATGGTGGTGTCATGTCATGGTATCAAAGGGTGGACACTTTCCAGAGATTTCAGAGAAGAGGCTTAATTAACAAAATAGACAAGTGGGGTAGGCCATGGAAGCTTAATCTTTGAGCCTACTTCAGCTGTTCTCTAAGCTTCATGATCTTTGCCATGTGAACAATCCAATATGACACGCTTCCACCTGTACAGATGAAGAGGCTGTTTTGAAATGCACACCATGCTTCATTATGACCTTGCAAAATGGCTAGACAAAGTCAATCTTTTCACCCTTACGTTCTTTCTATCAAGAATTGTGGTCACAGTGGCACAAACCTAAAAAATAACATATGTTATTTTAGACTGGGAGTAAATGGAAATGAATCAGGCTGTGAGGGTGGGTAGGCATAAGAAACAAAGGGTATGACATTTTCTTTAGCAGATGAATATTTTAATAAATTATGTTCATAGGAAAAGTAGTTTTAAAAAAAGTTCAATAATTAGGAAAATTAAAATTCAAGGGAGCATTTTCCTAGTCAGCCCTTAGAATATGCCAACTCTTGTGTATGTATTCTACTCTATCCTCTCAATAATGATAGGGGGAAGAAGGTATAATCTGATTTTATAAAACATGGTGACTCTGCAAAGTTTGTGGTTGGGAGCTGGAGATAACTCATCAAGTACACAATCATAAGGACCATATTTCAGAATGCAGAAACCATGTAACAAGCTGAGCACCCGTAAAATGCCTGTATCTCCAACTGTGAGAAGGACACAGAAAGAAGCATCCCTGGGGTTTGTCGCATCTAGCTTAGCCAAATTCCAAGACTCAAATTCCAAGTTTAAAGAGAGAGCCTATGACAAAAGGAATGGGTGGAGAGTAATGGGAAACCATCCGATCCTCTTTTCGGGCCTCATGCACGTGTGCATGTGTCTACATTCACATA
Organism: Mastomys coucha; assembly: GCF_008632895.1. Classification (NCBI taxonomy): domain Eukaryota; kingdom Metazoa; phylum Chordata; class Mammalia; order Rodentia; family Muridae; genus Mastomys; species Mastomys coucha. Next base: position 97,065,748 of record NW_022196898.1, on the reverse strand, counting down.
AACACATATGCACACATAGATAATTATAATTAATCACATGGAAGAAAAGCTTGAGAGGGAAAGATGAGACTTTTCCTTAAGAAAACACATACTAATACTATGTGCTTGATACTAATACTGTGTATCTGTTCTGAGCTTTAACTTGACTCTTGAAACAGGGTTATAAGTCTTACCACCATCCTTACTTACAGACTCATTACAACTTTGTGGCAGAACAAGAATAGGTATGTCTGACCATGGCACCATAGTTTTCCCCAGAGCATGGTAGCAGGGATCCACGTTGCTATAGTCTGATGTAGTACAGGCCCACCCAGGAACGAAACTCTCTTATGTCAAAGTTACAAAACTCTCCAAAGACAATGAAGCCCAATTAGACAACTGATCATCATGCAACTGATGTAGATAGTAGACGATGGGAACGTCTCAGAAGACAAAATACAAGCCTTGTCCATGGTGCTGTGAGATGGAAATCAGTGGATGAACTAGCTGCTCTCTGCACTGCAGATTAAGTACAATAATGAACCCACTTTTGTTTTATTTAGCATTTGAGGTATTGTAGAGTATGACTGCATCTAGACTAGATAAAACTCTTTTGTTTCTTTTAGATGAGAAGACAGGCTAAGTTATATACAGGAGGCCACACAGTGGTTAGTGTGTGGATTTGCAAGTAGAACCAGGAAGATTGGCTCCAACCTCCACTTCTCTCATCTCTGTCTTTGCCTGTAAACGGTGAGTCTGGAGTGCTTTTATGCAAATACACAAGCACATCTCAGCCCACAGGAAAGGAAGGGTCAATAGAAAAGGAGACGATGTGAGGAGGAAGGGAGGGGAGAGACAATAGGTGTAACAATAGAGAACTGGAGACATTTTCGAATGAACTCCACAACGTGGTCACATAGTCACAATGAAGGAAGCAGTTTACAGAATACATATTACTCTGCCCAGTGGTATGTCTTCTCTGACAGCAGGAGGAATCTACAACTTTAACTTTTCGTATTAAAATGCATTGTCACAAATGTTATCAAAGCCAAGTTTCAAACACTTTAAAATTCTCGAGACTTATATGTATGTACAGTTGTAATGCAACTTCTCTGCAGTGTTTTTCTCATTGTCTGTGTCAAGGTCCCAATCAAAAGGTAATGCCCCGGAGCATAACAGGAGGCGGAAGCTATGGTTTATTTTATAAGCCTACTGTTTGTCAAACTTTCCACCTTCACTCACAGATTCTCCCTTCTCCTGTCTGAACCTATGGTTGCTCATTAGGTCTCAGAACTGTCTGTTTGCCCTGATAGATTATGTGCAAGTATCTGTGAGAGAAGAGCGCTCCTCTTTGGTGGCTAACAAAGCTAACAGTTGCAAAGGAGAACACGAGTTGTGGGCAAAGCAGATCAACATCTAAAATTCCTATTCCACATGAAGAAGGCATGTGAAGGAGCTGCTACACAATTGGATGACAGAATAGGAAGGTTAGGACAATGTAAGGAAAGCCCTGGTGAGGGCCAAGGTATGCACTCTGCAGCTCAAGGACACAACAGTCCCTGGGTAGCAGGAGGATCTGAGTGTATAAAAAGAAGAAGACTGAACAAGGCAGGCCGCCTGGGCTGGTGGTATGAAAGTGTTTGCAATGTGCATGTGAATGTACATATGTGTTCACATGTGTGCATGCTTCCAGAAGATTTAGGCTGACATCAGGTGACTTCCTCAATCACTCTCCACCTTATTTACTGAGGCAGAGCCTCTCCCTCAACCTGGAGTTCACTGATTCCAGCTTATTTAGACAGCCATCTGGGCCCATCCCTGACTTCTCTCTGCCTCTCAAGTACTAAGTTTGCAGGAAGCCACCATAGCTGTCCAGCTTTTAGATAAAGTCTGAAGAGCTGAACTCTGAGCCTTAAGCTTGGGCAAGAGGCACTTTATACTGAGCTGTAACCCCAAAACAGAAGGTAGAGTTGGGGTTTTAGTGGGTTTAGTTTGTTGAAGTTCATGATCATGGATGTTGGAGTGGAAAAGTTAAGAATTTATGTGGAAATACGTTTCTACTCTTATCAGATATGTTGACACTGAAGAGTGATCTCAAAAAACTACAGAGGAGAGAAGGGGTGGGGGAGAGAGAAAAAGAGAGAGGGGGGGGGAACATCTGGCAATGACCAGTACAAGAACTAATGAAAGCTAACAGTCACTCCTCCAGGCTCTTGAGTTAAAGCCCATAGATATCCTCAACAACAGTAGCCGAATTCCATGCCCACCCTGGTGTGGAGTCTGACACCTTCATATATTAAGAAGTTGTTTCATTTTGCTAACACAGCTGCTTAATTAGTAATGTGTCTTGCATGGCATGAATCATCAATGTGTATTGTGAGTTCCCAGCCTAGGACAGAAAAGATTTCCTTTTCACAAGTCTTTATTCTCATTTCATCAAATTGCATCTGGATGGCTCCAGACAGTTTGGGGAAAGTAATTTTCCTTATCTGATCCTTGGGACATTTATTTATATGAAGAACAGACAAGCTGATCGGCATACCCTGTGCTTTGCAGGGACTGGATTCAGCAAGTGTTCTGGGACCCAGGCACCATCTGAAGCTGAATTCCAAAAGCAAAAGCAACTTCAAGGACTCTGCTCCAACTCACAAGGAAGGGCCCTTGCCAGATGTTCTGGCACCATGGATTTGAGAGTCTCCTTGTCCCCTAACTGCTAGAAAGTTTCAAGTGTTAAATAATCTCTCCGACTTGCCCTAGAAATTCAAGTTGGCTTATTAAAGTTTTTTTCCCTCTCTCGCTTGCTCTCCGTTTGAGAAACTTCTTTGCCGCACTGACGCCAAGTCTCCTGTGCTTTGTTACGTCCTTATTGAGCAAGTTTAATGATTTGCTGACGACTTCATCTAGAGGCATTACCGAACAGCCCGAGATTAGAAACGTGTGGCGGAGGAGGCTCTCCTAGAATAAATGAAAATATTTTATTCAGCTACTGAGAAAGGTCTCCAGAGATCAAATTAGAAGCTAGCTGTGAAGGGAGATGTTTAGGCATGCTCTGGAATTATTTATCAGCATTTTCTGCTTGTGTGAGAATAAGCAGACATTAAGTTTAAATTAAACAAAGAGGGAAAGAAAACAGGCCTTTTCAGTAATTTGACTGCTAATGATATTTCTGAATTATTCTCAGCTTAATAGTTTAAGTAATTTGCAATGATAATAATTGTTCCTGCTAAAACTACAATAATGTTGTTTTTTTCACTTTTTGCCAAGATCAACCATCTTTAAAACCTTTGATGGACGTGTAATTGCTAATTTATTGTGGGCTTTGTTAATTTTTAAATTTGTTTTCTTGTCCTTGACATTTCTTTTAATTTAATTTAATTTTATTACATTCATCAACAACTTGAGAAACTGACTTAAAAGTCCATTAAAAGGGGTAAATGCTCTTTCTCTGCACTTGTTTGTCTTTATTAATAATGAGGATGATCTCCTCCACAAAATAAAACCGAGGCCCCATCACTCCTTCCAAAGTTAATGTGTTTTTTTCTCAGAGACTCATTTGAAACAAGTTGGCTGTTAGGGATTGCTGGAAAGATGTAAACTGTTAACATCAGCTGCAAGTTTTACTCCAATAATTACATAAAATAGCAATTGTATCTTAAATGAAGCCCAGAAGTCTGTATTTTAAATAACATCTAGGTGATGAAGTTCTAGGAAACATATTCAGCCTCAGTCCTGGTGAGTGAATACTGCACATTATCATGAATAATTGGGAATGGAGACTCGTTTTTGGGTGAAATGCAAAAGCCAATAAACGGGAAACTAATACCCTAGGTGTTACGACTGTTTTCTCTACCGAGGAAATGTAAATATATAACTGGACATTTTGTCAGCCAGTAAATTATCTTTCTCCTGATCTAAACTCAGTCACCATATGAATCATGAACATTGAAATGTCCAAAACTGTTAAAAGCCCTCCCAACACTCACTATTTCAAGAGTGACATGCTTGATAGAAGTGATATTTTTTTCTAGGAATTCATGTTGCCTATTTGAATATTCTTGACTCAAATTAACTATTTTTAAAGTGAATTTGGTTGTCTCCTTTCAAAAATTTCCATTAACTTATTCCATTGTGAATTATAACTAAATTGCACCTAAAAATTTTTAAACAGAGTAGAAAGGAAAGAAAAGGAGGAGAAAGAGCTGAGGTAAAGTGAGGATCCCACAATAACATGATGGTTTCTTGGCCAAGGGCCAGGGTGGAGGTGACCGGAGGGGTGGTGGGAGGGATTGTTGGTTGAAAAAGTAGAAAGAGAATGTGTGAAAAAGGGAGCACAACCATGAATACACTGAACACACACACACATACACACACAGACATAAACACACAGACATAAACACACATACACACACTTGCATGTGCATATATATTGTATTTCTATGATTTGAGACCAAAGTAAATGTAGTAGAAAATATTTTCCTTAATATGAAATGTCACAGATGTTAATGATTTCTGACCACTTACAAGGACAATTGCAGTCCTCTGGGAAGACTTCAGTGCATGAGAACCAAATAATTACGAGGTAAGGCATGCACAAAGGCAGGAAAGCAGAGAGTGCTATAGAGTAAAATAAGAAAAGGTCATGCTAAAGGACACAATGGGAGACTCAGGAATGAAATAAATTAATATAGTGCACACTAGTTCCTTTAGAAATCTACTCAGTGTTGCTTTCACACACAAATATACACACACACATACACCTATATGCTTGTGGTTTTATACGCATTGCTTAATTTCCTGAAATGCTCAGTTCTGAGTTTTCTATTTTTCTGTTAATGAGGGAAGCTTTTCATATTCCTTTAAATAAATTACTTATGTTTTATAACAATACAGTTTACCAACAATACAGTTTGACCTCTTGCAAAAGTATAGACAGTAATCTGGTCGTATCCTACCAGTTGTAATGGCATTCAAATCCTGCCTTTGCATTTCTTTCACAGGCTGTCCTACATGTAGTTTTGCTTTGTCTTTTTTTTTCATGACTCCCGATGCCTCAGAGATCCCAGCAGCATGTCTGATATCATTCATAATATAATTGAACTACATTTAGACCACCATTTATCATCCTGTTGTAAACTGAAGTCTATGGTAGCCATTTTTTCACCATTATGGTACAAGTGAAAAAAAAAATCAACTTGTGAGTTGAAACAAGTCAATTTTGACCTGTGGTTTAGCTGCTGGATCCTGTTGCTTTGGGGAATATGACCAGGTAACACAATATGGCAGAAGTGTATGCAGGGAAAATATGTTAAAGACTTGGAATTGAGAAGCAGAATATCCTGGAAAGCTGGCGCAGAGAGCACCATTGACCTAATTAAAATTTTTGGGAGAGTAACCCATCAATTTTATATGTATTTTGTTACTTTCTCTTAAATAATATCATCTCTCCTCAAATTTTAGGCCTATAATCTGACACTAGACCACTGCAAATGTCTAGGTTGGGACTAAGGGAAATCTACATATTTCATCCGAAACAATGAACGTTCCTTTTATTACAAAATGGTATTAAGAGGAGGGGTGAGTCCATGTGAGGTTAAAGCCAGTCACTGCCTGCTCCATGCTCTGCTCAGACTCAGACGTTTGCTCACAAAACAGAATGCCTTCTTCCATCTTCCAAGACAATCAAGCAAACAGCTGCATTCTTTCCTAATTTCTACTAACTGCTTTCTTTTTCTGTCTCTCTCCTGCAAAGCCCTCCACACAGTGTTTCTTCTCTCTCTCTATCCTCCTCATTTCATTACTCTCTATTTCCTTCTCACTTCCTGTTTCCTTCTCCACATTTCTGGCTCCCTCCTCCTTGTGGTACGGGATTCCTAATTCCACAATAGTGACTTAATGAAATTGTTCGTGACAGCTTGATGATGGAGTTTTGTGGATGGTGGCAGCTTCATCTCACTTCATCATTTGGCAACACTTTACGGCATTGGGAAATCCTTTCTATTCTAATAACCTCCTTACCTTCCTTGGACTGTATTTCAAGGATTAACATACAACAGCCTAGATTCCAAATGTAATCAGTTACTTCCTTTGTGAATACATTTTAATGAACACAGCTGCACTTATTTTTGTGTTATCTTTAACTCCTTTTGTAGTCTATAGTGGAATTGTGTACTTAGGACAAAAACAATATTTTCTACAAAGTCAAAAATATATACTCTGAGTCTTGATACAAAAAAAAAGTTGTCATTTTTATTAGACATCATGATACCTTTTAAGAAATTACTTTTCAGGCTACAGATTAGTTATCTTCACAAACATTCAATTTCTTCACAGATCTTTTCAGTGTTTAGGTCTATCCAGGTTATCCCCTGAGCCTTTCCTTTTCTTAATATACATGGTCTCTGAAAGTTGCTGTATGTATATGTGCTATCTCCATATGACAGCTTGTCTCCATATCCAATCATGTATACCCAGGCCAAAATCTCTTCTGAGCTTCTGCCATTGTGCCTCCCCCGAGGTAACATCTAGATTTCCAAAATTCAACAAAGCCCAAACAGAGCACAACATCTCGCTCTGTCTCCATTCTGTGCTTCTTCTGCCTCCCATCTTACTGATTAGCACTGATGTTGTACAATCCAGGCACCAAGTTTTCAGGGTGACTCACTCACTCTTGACTTCTCATCTCAAATATCAGAATGATTTTATAATCATCACCCTACAAGGTGTTTTTATGACCTCTAATCTGGATCACTCAGAAAGCCAGTTCTTCATTCTTCTCATGTTTTGGCAATGTGAATGACACATTTTCCTTCCACTGTGCCTTCCCATTTCTTCTGCCCCCCACAAATATTCTGATGTATGAATTATGAATCAAACTTCTGTTTTTTATGAGAATCATTCCCATCTTCATAATTCTTGCATGCTGTGGTTCAGTCTCATTTTAATGTTCTGCAACTCTTCCATGATTTTTGTTGAAACAGTATTTTCTTACAACCCATTCTCTTTGATTGATAAAATTGATATTCCCCTCATTCATATGGTTTAAAAATCTTACAATAAGGCACTCAAAGAAAGCTCACAGTAATCTCAATGAAGCAAATAAGTTATAAGGTGTTTGAAAATTACAAAATCATTCCTAGTCTGTTTCTGAATAAAATTACTAAACTTTCAAATATATAAACTTTGTTTAAAATCTTGTCTTTAGGTCTAAAGCTTGTGTCTCATTTGCTGTCATTACACAACAGACCAATTCTAGATGTAAGCTAGGCTTTTCCTCTTACAGAAGTAGTGTCTGCCTATGGACTCTCTTCTTATGTAGACTACTACAGGGCTTTTGTGAGTATGCATTGTAGCCACTACTTTGGAAGGTGCTGCTGGACCATATGATTCTGGAATGAATTTGAAGATAGTGAATCTAGATTTTGTAAATGCGACATGGTTGTGTATAGTCATCATGTTTTTCATTTTAAAGCACCATGGTGCTTAATTTGTCTATTGTCCATAATTCCAGCATATACATATTTCTGTAGATTCATCAGGTATTTATACAATAGTAGTTAGTTTGGGGAAATATTTAATAAAACATAAATAATGAAGTCAAATGGTTAGCTATAATGGACCTCCCCTTATAGAAAACCTACACAATATCACATTATCACTCATCTGTTGAATGCGCTTCTGTCAAGAAGGAATTATAACTCACAGTAGCTTTTATTCTTGACTGAAAACAATGCCAGTCACTTCACATTCCTAAAACACAAACAAGTAGATCTTTGTATTTCCAATTTTATATTTTATCAAATTTTCATGCCTGAATTTCAATATGGAAAAATTACATGCAAGAAATCTTGAAGTAGACTCCTTACGTAACCAAGTGGAAAGAGAGGTATTCTGTAAAAGTTCATATTAATGAAAAATTTGCCATTGACTAAGGGAGATGCTAAAGTATTTCACAGCAAATCAAATTCTCTTCTGTGCTATTTCAAATGAAATACTTGAACAAGTAATTTGAAATCCTAAGTGGGATGTGAGTGTAATGTCACTATATTTGGCATGAATCACTGTTCAAGGATTGGTAACAAAAAAACACATTGTTTTGATTTTTAACAAGTCTCAATTGTTTCGGGTTTTTTCTTTATTATTATTGCAGACAGTTTACACAGACTGTTAGACTGTCATAGTTACAGGAAGATTCTGAAGGGAATCATTGCCATTTCTACCTTAAGTCTTTGTGAACTAAACCAGAGAGTTTTAGTTTAAAAGAAGAAAAAAAATAACATGTTCTCAAGCATATTTAATATTATAATTTTAATTCATAAAAGCCATTTAAAGAGATATCTTATATAACAGTGACAGAAAAGAGGAAACTCAAATTTATTAATCTCACATTCTGCCACTAGAATAACAAATTCTCTTGGTGCGCCTAGATAACTTTAAACCAATGATGTTCCTAGTTTATGAAAATTTTCAGGCCTCTGACTTTTGGTGGACATCTTTGTCACATTCATCTTCAGGATGCAGCATACTTTCACTTTTATGTTATCAAAACCCAGTGTTGTTCTGTTAGATATTTAGAGGTCTGAAGAGAAATTTGCAGACCTTTATTTTAGCATCATTCCTGATGCTAGCATAATACACTCTTATCAAATCAGTTTAGAGAATGAAAGAGTTTATTTGACTTATAGTTCCAGATCACACTCTATCATTAATGAGAGTAAAGATGGGAACTCAAGGGAAGTGTTTGAAAGCAGATTTGCTTGACATTCCATAAAGCATCATCACTGACCAAAGAACTCATTTCACAGCCGAAGAAGTGGCAGGAAGCATGAAAAATGCTGGCTGCTGCCAGGAAGGCAAGCGTCTCCTTAGCTAACCACCTACTTAGGATATAGTGCCACCCATAGTGTAAACTATTATATCAATTAAGAATCAAGAGAATTCTCCACAGACAAGCTTACAGACCAATTTGATCTAGGCATTTCCTCAATCAAAATTCTCTTCCCAGAAAATTCTACATTGTGTCAAATTGACAGTTAAAGCTAATCAAGACATCTTTTTGTTCAACTGCAACACTTCATTGTCCCAAGGCTGTGTCATGCAGCTTAGATAGAAGAGTCCAATGTGAGAGTGGAGTTGAAAAAAATAGGTAGAAGAAGAGCAAGAGGAAAAGGAGGAAGAAAGTGGTAGTATGTGTACCTATTTGCTCTGGGGAAAGCATTCACTTGGGACACAGAAATTTGAGTTCAGTCTCAGCTCAGCCATTTTGTAAAATTAACTCCTTCTAAAGAAGATTCAGTAGTAAGTGTGAAAGTGCCCGCACAGGGCATGGATTGCTGGCTTTATCACTAGAGACAGAGGTCATCAGCCTTCCCTGCTACTCTTTATGACTGAAGTGAACATGAATGTGATACGAGAGCAGAAGAATCTAAGTTTGGACCATACAACCAAGAGACACCAGGGTACAATGTGACAAAATAGAATGACATAGATGAAGTGGAGACTTCTAGTGTGCCATGTGATGCAGACTCACATGATGTTGTGCGAAACCAGAATCACGTGGTGTTTTGCTGAGGTCAGACCCATGAGAGGAAATATGATGTTGGGAGAGAGTATAAATAAGACCCAACAGACAGTGGTGGGTGCTTGCATAGCCAGCCTTGTAATGCTTTGTTGATCTTTACTTTGTTGAGAGAGACACAGCAGAGCACTTCTCAAGGCACTTTGGCTGGTCCTGGTCATTCCTGCTGATGAGTGCTGATTCTGTGGAGGCCTGCTGGTTTCTGCTTGATCATGCAGTCACTGCTGATTCGTGTTTTGGGGGACACTTTTGAACAGGACTATTGGTATCACAGCACTACTGAACTGGACTGCTGATACCCTGAAAAATGGAGGTTGGAATTGCCTCAAAGAACTACTTGTAAAAAGGTGTCCTACCCCATTGTCCTATTACCCATTTTCTCCCGTACCTTTGGACAGTAAGCTTTGCTAGAAAGGGAATCAACGCATTTGAGAGCACTTATTAAGGTAGGTTTTAAACAATCTAGGACTCTACATAGACACTGAACAGTGTCTATTGTTTAAATGACTACTGTGTGAAGGTAGAGTTACTTACCTCCATACTTGAAGATACTTGAGGAAAACAAGGAAAGGTCATTGCTTAATTAACACATTTGCTTGGAGAGATTAAAGGAGTTTTTTGATGTGATGGAAATTCCTAATACAGGAAATGACATATATTAGATCATTTCTGCCATGCTTGGGAACCTCGGCTTGGAACACTAACAGCATCATGTCATGTAACAATGCTTCTGAGAAGCAAAGCCACCGGGAACCAAATACCTGGGATCTAGCAAAAAAAAAAAAAAAAAAAAAAAAAAAAAAAAAAAAAAAGATTGGCCCCTGTGCGATGAGGGGAGATAATTCCTAAAAGCCACAATAGACATCTTCATTGAAGGCTGACTACAAACTATGAATGCTTTTAAACTGCATCTAATTTTATTTTAATTAAATGTTCTAATGATAGGTATTAATGAGGTTTAGGGTGATGTTTCTATGCATGCACATAGCACTGTGATCAAACCTAGCTTCCCTCTATGAACCTCTCTCCGGGTATACACCCTTCTCCCTCTTCCCTCCTTTAGCAATCACTAATTATCATGAAGCTTGACTTTCTTCTTAAGCTTCAACAAATGACAGAATTTACTTGGTGACTGCCTTTTTATGTACAGCTTATTTTACTTAGCATGATCTCATTTTATCCATTTTGCTGCAAACAATGGAGTTTCATTCTTCTATATGATGAAGATTCCATTGTAGATATATGCATTTTCTTTATCCACTCATATATCAATGAGCACCCACGCTGATTCCATATATCAGCTCTTGTGAATACTGTGGCATTAAACATGGCTGTGCAAATATTGCTTTTGTATGCTGATGTTGTTTTATTCTCTACGGTGCTTTCTGTTTCCTGGTTTGAGGAGTTTCCATGATGCCCTCCACAGTACTGAACTAACATTCTCAGCAGTGCAAGAGAGTTCCTCTATAGCCACATCCTAACTGGGGTCAGAGAAAGTCACTGGAGTTTTGAGTAGAATTTCTCTGATGGCTGATGATAACAAGCAATTTTCATATATTTGTTGGCAATAGCATTATATATTGCCTATAATAACAGCTGCTAGGAAATTAGGAAGTGCATAGTTTGAAGTGGCATAACAAGCAATTCAGACAGACCTGAGAGCGAGGCCCCTCCTTCTACTGCTGGCTCAGTGCCTTTGTCCAACCTTCCCACTTCCTTCTCCTTCCCTCCCTTCCTTTTTTCCTTTCTTCTTCCTTTCCTGCTTATCACTCATTCCCCACCAATTAGAAATAAAATACTGAAAACATGAACATTAAACTATGTCACTGAGCAATTTTTTTGTCATTAAGAAAGTGAAATATTTTTAACAAGAATATTACATATAGTTCTTTGTACAATAGAATTTCCCAGGAGACTCATCTCTACAACTTGCAAACTGTAAAGGGTGAGATTTCAAATTATTTATTAGTAATATTGTTTATGCTATTAAATTTAAAAATACATATTTGACATGGAACCAGTAACACATTGATTATATTTTGAATATTTTATAATTCGAATGAAGGGGATAAATTGATAAATATTCATGCAAACATAAAAGCATTAGTGAGCATTGCACTTAATCAGAACCCAGAAACCCAGAAATGTTTCAGGAATACCTGCATGTTTCCAGCCTGCTATCACAACTCGTGACCTTATATTTTTCTAACCTTTTCTTCTGAGCTGGCAAAATGATCTGGTCATTTACATGTTTTCAAGTAAGTAAAGATTCACGAGGTAAAATTTGTTGGCCGATCAAAGAGTTCTAAATAAATACTGTAATTTTCGGAGAAAATATTATGGGTGTTTGTATCATATTCAGTAATGAAAATGGAAATTGTTTACTCTTGGGACCCTCACCACATTATAGTTAAATTATTTGCATCTTGATAAATGATTTGCATGCTAATGAGCACTTATTCCCAGAATAGCCTTACACAAGTTTTCTCTATACTTTCACCCCTATGTATATATGATATTGTGTGATACAAAGATATAAAATTATTAGAAAGTCTACAGGGTAAATTACCTCCCTTTTTTTCTTTTTGCAAATTGCTTTTTTGCTGGGTTAGCACATTTTATATTAAATTTGCTAGGTTGTTAGGGAGTCCAGTAACTCTCTTCAACTCGCTGAGATGTTTCAAGCATTTATTTATTTACCTATCTCTCATCCTGGTATTTTGCTTTAGACCCCTATGCCCGTGCAACCATCAAGGAAAACAGGGTGGAAAGTTTTCTGTAGATGGAAAATAAGGGTTTGTCCATTTGTGTAAGTTTTAATCTGTCTGTTCTTTTCTTGAGTTAAAGTCATCATTCTAATCTCCCCAGCAACAGGATTTCCAGTGTCTAGTCAGATTCTGCTACTGCAGGGCGAACAGCACACTTTTGATCTGAGATCTCTGGTGTGTGTGTGTGTGTGTGTGTGTGTGTGTGTGTGTGTGTGTGTACATTAAAATAAGTTGAGTCCCTCAAGGGAGTTCTTACATGAGCTAAAATATAACTTGAAAACTTAGTGGGGCACAGGTTGATTCCCAAAGGGAAAGCCCGATTCTCCATATTTCCTTGTTGGAGAATGAATCAGCTAATTGGAAAAGTAGAAGTGATGGGGATTTGAAAGTGAAACAGGTGAAAATGTAACTGGTGATAATTAAAGGCTAATTATCTTTAACCCACAATTGGCCACAGGAGGTTATTCTGAGCCACATGAAAGGGGAACCAGGGAGAAGAGCAGGGGAGAACACATGCAGAAGCGCCTCGAGTTCCTTAACTCGCCATCACTGTTCAGCTACAGGCTGCTGTTCAAAGGAGACTTCTGACACGAAGCTCTTGCCTGACACTACCATCCATCTTTTCTTCCAAACCTCTTTAATAATCTGTCCTTGTATCTTATCAACATGAGGACTTCTTCCCTTCACTTCTGTAGGAAACAGGATACAAGAATGACATCCCAAAGAAAATGGTTTCTGACACACAATGTTTTTACATTAACTTTCCTGGGGAGCTCAGCCATGGCAGCCTCTTTTGTGGATCTCCTCCTAATTGACAGTACTTAAGTCATCAGGATCAAGCAAAACCTAAGTTCTGCTTTACATCCCAGGAAGACGCTTAGAGGAAATTCTGGGAAGCTCTACAGCTGTGCTGAGCGGATTCCGAGGGCACTCTGAAATATAGTAACAGAAGCATCACTGCAGGCCAGACCAGAATATACTGTTGCTTATAGTGAGCATTTGATGTGTTGGAATCATGCTTACCTCTGCTACAACACCCTTCCCTTGCTATATACATGGATCTCTCAAAGCCAGCAAGCTTCTTTGCAGTCTTATGTCAATCTGACTGCAATCAGATGATCTAGATTCCAACCTGAGCTCTCCCTCCCTCCCTCTCTCTCTCTCTCTCTCTCTCTCTCTCTCT